>NC_061803.1:945000-1302500 GCF_021462225.1 Girardinichthys multiradiatus | reverse complement strand
GACGCATCATTTGGGGAAACACGACTTTCCCAACAAACTCATTTATGCATCATTTGATTCTGTTTCGTTCATTATAAAGTCAAAACAAAGATGTTGCATTTATCTTCCTCTGTCTGGTCTCCTCTGATGGTTTCATGTCAGCACTCCATCCTATCTGCGTCCTTCATTTTCATCCTGACATTACGCTGCTGATTGTCCAGATAAGCATGCTCACTCAGAGGCTGGTCAAGCCAGAGGAAGATCTGTAAGCTGCAGGAGTGTCTGGAACAAAGCGCTCCACTGCTCTCTATTGGCTTGATCTTGGAAGTGCATTCAGTGAATCCTCAGCATATGTGAGCACAGTTATTGATGTATTTGTGCTGGCTCATCAGGGAGCTGATGAGTGCAGTTTGTCTTCTTCTT
Source organism: Girardinichthys multiradiatus (assembly GCF_021462225.1). Lineage (NCBI taxonomy): Eukaryota > Metazoa > Chordata > Actinopteri > Cyprinodontiformes > Goodeidae > Girardinichthys > Girardinichthys multiradiatus. Next base: position 1,302,098 of record NC_061803.1, on the reverse strand, counting down.
TTACTGACACACTGGAGTCTGTAAAATGTAGGATTCCAGTGCTGTCATTCATCTGAGGCTCTTTTTGAATACATAAATGCTGCAACAAGTCCCTGGACTGCAGAAACATCAAATGGTACTTTCTGTTGAAAATAGTTTTAACTACACAAATCCGTTAAGCAAAACATTAAGGCTTTTAGTGGGACCAATGCAAAAGGGAATCCCCATCTCCGGCAAGTCTTTGAGCAAGAGGTGGGGTCTAACCTGGACAGGTCTCCAGTCCATCACAGGGCAAGATAAAGGCACCCAGGACAAATAACCCTACATGCAAACATTCATACTTAGGGACAGTTCAGTTAACCGAACAGTCATGTTTTTCTTCTGTGAGGAACCCGGAGAGAACCCATACATGCGCAGGGAGAACATGCAAACTCCATGCAGACATATCCCCAGCTGGGATACAAGCTCTGAAAGGCAACAGTGCTGTAACTACCCCCATCTTACAGCCTGAGACACTATTTATTTTACCAGGGTTTTATGTGAAAGCACATAATGGTAACACTGAAGAAAAATTATGGTTTCTAACATTTTTGTTACAAATACAGCTGCAGGTATTTGGGGTTTCGTATCTAACTGTTTTGTTTGATTGTAGGTACTGTCCATTGTCCTTTGCTAAACAGCTAAAGCTCTGCTAGATTGGATGGAGACCGACTCTGAACATCATTTTTTAACTTTTCCACAGATTATCAGTTGGATTTAGGTCTGGACTTTGACTAGGCCATTCTAACATCTGAATCTGCTTTGATCTAAACCATCCACCGTATCTCTGGCTGCATGCTCAGGGTGGTTCTCCTGCTGGAAGGTGAACCTCCACCTCAGTCTTAGGTCTTCTGCAGCCTCTAACAGGTTTTCTCCCAGGATTGTCCTGGATTTACCTCCATCCATCTTCCCATCAACTCTGACCAGCTTCCCTGTTCCTGCTGAAGAAGAGCATCCCCACAGCATGATGCTGCCACCACCATGTTTTACAGTAGGGGGTGGTGGGTTCAGGGATATGTGCACTCTTAATTTTCTGCCAAAGATAGTGTTTTGCATGTAGGCCAAAAAGTTTAATATGGGACCTTTGGTGACTTCTTAGAGTGATTGGCTGCACTGGATTTCTTTATGGTACAAATACAGGTTACACATCAAATTATTATTTGTAAAATTATCTTTCATTTTCTTTCCACTTCAAAATGATGCACTGTTTTGTGTGGGTCTGCCACATGAATCCCAATGAAAAACACTGATGTTTCTTGTTGGAATGTAAAAAAATATGGAAAAGTTCTCACTCTGCAGAGCACCAGATACGTGTGTTAAAATCTTAAGAGTTTTTTCCTTGTGTTACTTACGTATTTTCTTTGTTTTTCAGGTCCTTGCAGTGTTACTTGTTCCAATCTTTTTCATAGTTATGTCCTTTTTCTGCTCTCCTACTCAGCTGGTTACTTCGACATTTTCACTGCATCATGTTTTTACTGTATGAACTTGCAGGTTATTTTCTCCCTGACTGTCATCTCTGCTTCTGCCTTCACGCCTGGTTCAGCTCATTCATGTCTCCTAATCCTCTGATTTTGTTTTATATTAATTTTCTTTCACATATTTTAGTCCCTCTGCATAGGATCTGAGTTCTGTTATTTTAAACAAATTGCTTCTTGAGATGTCCTCTATGTGGCTCCACTCTTACCTCAGCACACAGGGACATTGATCGCCTGCTGCAGAATGAAACTATAGCAAAGTCTTTATTGTTATGTCCCTTTGAGGTTAACAACAAAGGATGAACTCAGATAAACATAAGAGAATCAACCCTAAATTATTTAAATCAATGTAAAATCAAAAGTGTGATTTTCAGAAAAACAAATAGAAGTGATGAGTTGAAGTGGAAGCAGCAAATGGTGGTACTAAAATATATCACTGCAGCAGTCTGTCCATTTCTGCATTGCGCCTGTTATTGTCATCTTACATTATGTGTTCATTTTATACAGTTAAACATTGCTATGCTGTGGGGAACCATCCTTCCGTTTAGTTCAGTTTTTCAGTAGATCAAATGAATGCATTCAGCCTCCTCTTCCTAACAGGAGAGCCGACAGAGAACCTGAAGCCACACTACACTGCTGCTTGTGTTGGTGGATAACACCCAAAACAAGGTCAACATTGCAGCTCAACATATGTCCGTGACGCAACCATGCATTTCTGGACCAACAACGACACAAATAAGTGAATCTTTGCAAATTTATTAAAACAAATCTGTAATTGTAGGAGCAAAATCATCGCAATCAGAAAATCTGAATAAAATCTAAGCTTTAATGTCAATTTATTCATTTAAAGAGGGAAAAATACTTTAGTTGATTAGTAATTGTTCTTAAGAAATCACAGGTACTGCACCTAAATCTTTTAAAGTAAATGTAACTGATTAAATGAATTCATATTTTACTTGAATCAGAGTTTCAAGGATCTTTAAATAAGGAATCAATGACTTCCTGCTTCCATGGGGTGTACATTTGATGACCACTTTCTACAGCCACTCTTCAAAATGGGAAAGAAAAGAGAACATTCTATCTTTAAGTCAGGACATGATCACTACACGTTAGCTAACTGTATAAACTTGCCCATAGAACCGTTTTTATGGAGGAGGAAAAAAATCCAAGTTTATAAAAAATAACCTTTGAGTAACTTTGTAAATTTACTCACATTTTTTCTGAAATTCTTTCGAGAATATAAAAGGTTGCTGTTGATGTATAGATGATGCGTTGACACATCGTGTGCTTTTCTGTTTTTATTCATTTATAAATAGAACATTAACTCCTTCAACTGTGTTATGTTTTCTTACTGAATAAATAAATAATAATAATAAATTTAACCCCCAGAGGTTTTGGCTTTTTATGAATATATACGATATAAAATTTCATGGTCAAAAACAGATTTGCAACAGCCTTCTTTTAAGGATAACCACCATAATCTTTACTGTCACAAGATGGCGCTGTTGCTCTTAAATGCCACACTCACCGGAAGTCTCACCTTTTGTCTTTTGTCGTCACCGGATGTGTGCAGTTTCGAAACATTGACGGAGTCTGCAGCTGATTCTCTAGTAGCACCGCTAAGGTGGACTTCCAAGATGGCGGGTCCGCTCCTGGAGTTTGAGACCGAGATGTTTTTGAGTCTCTTCGAGTCCGACGGGCTGCTGGTTGCGGCGGAGGGGCTGGGGATAGACCGCATCCTGCTACAGTTCATGCGGGTTTACTCCGAGGAGGGCAGCCTGGTCCTTCTCCTCAACACAACCACAGCTGAACAGGTTCGGACGTTTTACCTCAGCACAGGAAACCCACATTCAATTTGAGCCGCTCGGTACAGTCCCGTTGCTATGGTGATTTGGACCAGAAATCACCATGGCGATTTGCTATTGATGGCTAATAAAGTTTTGTATGGACGTCCTAGCATCATTTCTCTGGGGTTTAAATGGCGGTAATGTGTTTAACAAGGTCAGGGTGTTTATATTGAAGTTAGTTGTCATCTGATCAATAAAGTTTGGTTCTGCACCGACACACGATTCAAAACAGAACCCGACAGAACACGCTGCAAAACGACGACTACAAATAAGGAGCATTACTTTGATATACTTTTACTCAAGTAGAAGTAAACAGTGACTCATGTAAGAGTAAAAAATGATTTGGTTAGAAGACTACTCAATGAATGAGTAACTTTGATTATAACTTCTGATTTCATTAGTAAAAATGATGTAATCTGACAGAAAATATTATAGTTCTGCTCTGGTGTTTTAGAGAATAAAATGAAAATAAGAAAAATATAGTTATAACATAACACTTTAGATGAAAGAAACATACATTTTCCAATTTACCTTTGTTCACAACATAAAGCTTTTGAAAGTAATACATGTGTATATATTAGAACAGTGTAAAGTACTAACAGTGATAATTTATAACATTTACTGTTTATTCACTTGACCTCTAAACACAACAGCCTCAGCAGATAGAAAATAACATTACAGCCAACTTCTCCACAAACAAGACGTTTCACTTTAACATAAATTATGAAGGAATATTTCTTGTACTCACGTAAGTACAGCGTTACTTCAAAATAATATTACTCAAGTACAAGTAAAAAGTACAGTGCAGAAAAAAAATATTTCTAGAAATACATTTTGTTCAGAAAGATACACTAGTAGATATACCTGGTTTACTACCCACCTCTGCTGTAAGTATGATTGACTATTTGACCTTGGTACGCATCATTCTGAGGTTAAACCGTTGCATGACCTTTGAGTATAAACTCAACAAATCATTGTCCTTCTGCTCCTCAGGAGTATTTCACAGAGCAGTTGCGAGTAGAGGGTGTGACCCATCTGCCCAGGACGGTGACCAGTGATGTCCAGAGTGCTGAGCGTTACAAGGTCTACACTGAAGGAGGGGTTCTGTTTGTCACCAGCAGAATCCTGGTGGTGGACTTCCTCACTGATCGCATCCCTGCTCACCTTATATCAGGTCAGAAACCTAAATATCGGCATCTAGTAGAGGTTGTTGATCCAGTTACACAGTTTTTATTTATGTACCTCTTTTAACAAGACCTGCTGTTTTTATTTTAATCTCATTTATATCTAGTTTAAGGTTACAGCTGTCAAAAATATACCAACAAATTTTGGTTTTAGGAGCTTTAAAATTTTTCATCGTACCATTCCTATGAATTAAAGCCCTGTAAATGGGATTCCACCTGTTGCTGCGCACTGCCAGTCAGCTGGCTGAAAGAAGGCTCCTAAACATGGGAACATAGACATAACGTGAAACTAGAGGAGCTCCACTTATACCTCTCATTGAGGTAACATTATTTTTAAACTACAGCTGGCAAGCTAGCATAGCATGTTTCAAACAGCTGACTGCAGGCTAGCTACAGGAGCAGATAGCCTGACTAATGCCCAGCTCGTTGTTCTCCCAGTCTTAGTCTATAATAAGCAGAACAACGAGAACTGATGATGTTCTGCACAGAGAAAACTATTACTGAATTTAATAGGTTTTTATTCTAGATTTATTCTTTAGTCTATTTATAAAATAAACTGTATTGTTAGAATAACAAGACAAGAGTATTATGTTTCGAATCATGAAACCTGTAATAATCAATATGTAATATTATTTTTCCACTAGTAAGAAAATTGTTGTTTTTGATAAATAAAGGAAATATGGAATATGGTCAAATAATAATAATAATGTATGTGCATTTAAGATACAAAGAAGCTGTAACTATTCATTTATTGCCATTTTATTATATAAATAATAGGCTGCAACAAATCTTTAGAATCTTCAACAGATCAGTAGGAAATAGTGGGATAGAAACACGTGGAATAAGTTGTTTTTTACTTGTAACTTTTAGAGGCAGAAATCTGTGCAGCAGTGCAGTCGTTGTGCTTTTTTAATTTTAGGTTGCTGCATCGTTTGATAACATCAGTTTAACAGTTGTGACCCCTCTTCCCACTTAGGCATCCTGGTGTATCGTGCTCATAAAATTATTGAATCGTGTCAGGAGGCGTTCATCCTTCGTTTGTTCAGACAGAAGAACAAGAGCGGCTTCATTAAAGCCTTCACTGACAAGGCCACGGCCTTCTCCTCTGGCTTCTGCCAGGTGGAGCGTGTCATGAGAAACCTGTTTGTCAAGAAGCTTTACTTGTGGCCAAGGTATAATAAACTCATATCTAAATTTATCATCATAAAGCCCTTGTATTTTTAGCATCTCTATTCACGATTTGACTTTGGTTTTCAATCAACAGATTCCAAGCGTCTGTGAACACAGCGCTAGACAGGCACAAGCCAGAGGTGGTGGAGCTGCATGTGTCATTAACGGCGGCTATGAGAGCCATCCAGAGCTCCATCCTGGACATCATGAGTGCCTGCCTGAAGGAGCTGAAACGCTACAATCCTACTCTAGAGGCCGAGGACCTGTCACTGGAGAACACTCTAGGAAATGCATTTGAAAAGGTTTTTACTGACAAATAGCTCTCACTTAACAAACTCTAGGTTCATTCATTACTTCATGGGCTCTTCTTGAAAGATTTTGTTTTCCATTATTCCCATCCAGACAATCCGTCATTACCTAGATCCCCTTTGGCACCAGTTAGGAGCAAAAACAAAAGCCCTGGTCCAGGATCTCAAGGTTCTCAGGGTTCTCCTTCTCTACCTCACCCAGTATGACTGTGTCACCTTCCTCAATCTGCTCGAGTCACTGCGCTCCAGCCAAAAGACCTTCGGCTCCAATTCAGGTAAACTAAAATAAAATCGGTCACTCTGAGTTTGCAGACAGAATCTTTTGTCACGTTACAACCTCCAACTTCAATGCATTTAGCTGGTCAGGGTTGATGGGAAAATGGATGGAGCTAAATCCAGGACTATCCTGGACGAAAACCTGTTAGAAGACAACCACCCTGAACATACAGCCAGAGATACCATGAGATGGTTTAGATCAAAGCAGATTCATTTGTTAGAGTGACCTAGTCAAAGTCCAGATCTAATTCCAACCTAGAATTTGTAACGAAACTTGAAAACTGACACCTTAAGCTATTTTACAAGAATTGAGCAAATATTCTGCTTCTACATGTGCAAAGCTGGTAGAGACATACGCTGGTGTAGGTTCTCAGTCATCCAGGACATGACCATTCTAAGCGCTGAAGTAGAAGGCTACTGGACTTCTTCTCTTGTTTCTTGAACTGAAGAAGCCTTTTGGATGAGAGGTGAAGCATCTTCAGGAAGTCCAGTTGTCTTCTACTGAAACTCTTAAGCTGCAAAAGGAGGTTTTACAAAGTTTGGCCTCCGAGGTGATGAATACAGAAACACACCACAGTGAAAACCATCTAAAGTTTCAAATCCTCTTCACCATTACAAGCTCTTAGAGTTGATTTTTCTCTTAAAATCCCAATAAAATACATTGAAGTTTGTGGTTTAATGGGACACGATGTGAAAGGATTCAAGGCGTATGAAAATGTCTGAACGACGCTTGTTTGTAGCTTTTAATGGATGTAATTGTTCTCTTTTGTTTACATTGAAATTGAATTATTAGGCTGGCTTTTCCTGGACTCCAGCACCTCCATGTTTGTGAATGCAAGGAGCAGAGTGTACCGTATCCCTGAGAACAAAAAGAAACTCAAAATAGGCAGAGAAACAGAGAAGCAGAAATCCTCCTCTGCCTCAGGTAATCCCACGCGTCAACGACCTGCTCACCGGTTGGTCTCGATATCCACTTTGTTCCTAACCTATGATTATTCATGTGGTAGTGACTAAAGGTTCAGTTTGTCTGGTTTACAGAGCTGAAGCGGGACCTGGTGCTGGAGAAGAGTCCAAAGTGGGAGGTCCTGACCGAGGTGCTGGAGGAGATTGAAAAGGAGAACAAGAACTCTCAGCCTGAATCAGGTCACTGCGTAGATCTTTGTGGTCAATCAGAGCTGGAAGAGTCTTGGTGTTTGCATCTTAGGAGAGCTCCGCTCAGAACATGTGTGTCGTCTTATACGTGGAATCCAGAGTTGTACTCCCGTCACAGTGTTGCGTACCAGCATTTGTTTTCAGTAGAGTTAGAAAACTTGATGCCACAGGAACATAACACTTTCATATCACCCTCCTTCTCACTGTAGCAAACAGTTTGACCACCAGCTAAGACCGGCTGCCATAGGTAGGTCCTCCACAGGAGCGCTGCAGCTCTGACAAGTTAAATCAACCACATATGTGCATGGCAACAGCATCAGTGTGGGTGCCCCCGTGGGTCACAGAGGTGACCCAGTGGTATTATTATTTAATGTCACACAGCGCAGTGAAATTTCACTTCCTGTCTGATTGATTGGACTAATAATTATCTGACCACTTGGGGGCGCTCATAGAACATAAAATTTCCTTCCCTCGAACTTTTGGTCAAAATGTACCTAAAATAAGTCTTACTTGCCACGTATACTGGAGCTCTTTGCTGATTCCATTTCTTAACTCATATGAAAGATTGTTTTTTATAATGGAGATAAACGTATTGAGCATATTTTGGTTGTAAATAGTAGAAGCATGTTGTTTTATGCCTTGAGAGTCTCATAAACCACCTGCCATTGTCTTAAAGAGCTGTAAAATCCTGTCAACATGCAGCTTCATTCTGTTGTCATATTTTCAGATAAGCAACTTTAAAGTGGGAACCAAGTAATTAAAGCAGTGACCATCTTTAGCACTAGTTTAGCTAGTTTAGTTGCTCCTAGAAGAAGCTGACAGCCTGTCTTGATTCTGTTTCAGTATTATTCAGCCAACTACTAAAACAGTTCAGGAGGAATGAATGCTTTTGGAGGGCACAGATCTTTAACTGACTTGCTTTACTTCTTACATGCAGGTCGTGTGCTGATTTGTGCCAGTGACGACCGGACCTGTGCGCAGTTGCAGCAGTTCATCAAACACGGCTCTGATTGGCTGCTTAACCAGCTTTATGCCCGGACGATCGGTAAACGGGACCCTGCTGCTGCGGCGGCGGCGGCCTTTGAACTGGAATCACACAAGAAGGGAAAAGGTTGGATGAAGAAAGGAGGCAAGGGGAAGGAGCCTGCACAGAAAAGAAGCACTAAGACCACAAAAAACAAAAGCAGACCTTCTCTGACCCTGACCCAGATGATAGGGAAGGAGGAGTCTGAAGAAACAGGAGTGATGGGTAGCAGCGAGGATGAAGACAATCTGATGGACGGAGATGAAGGCAAGGAAGAACAGCTGAACTTAAATGTTTCCTCTGATGCCTATTATGGCGTCCTTAAAGAACCGCTGACAGTCATCCACCCTCTGAAAGGCTGCACCGACCCACATAGCCTGACCCGAGTGCTGCATGAGGTGGAGCCCAGCTTCGTGGTGCTGTATGATGCAGAACTGAGTTTTGTTCGCCAGCTGGAGATCTACAAAGCTAACCGGCCTGGAAAGCCTCTCAGAGTGTACTTCCTGATCTATGGAGGCTCCACAGAGGAACAGAAGTATCTGACGGCGCTATCGAAGGAAAAGAAAGCGTTTGAGCATCTGATCAGGTCAGAATCATCCTTCTGGATCCTCAAACAGTTGTTGTTTCTCCTTAATGTCTAAATGTGTGTTCCTATGTAGAGAAAAAGCAACTATGGTCATCCCAGAGGAGAGAGAGGGGCGGGAAGACACCAACTTAGACTTAGCCAGAAATTTAGAGCCTGCCAACGCCACAACTAATACCCGGAAAGCAGGTTAGTTTCTTGATTCTGGTTTGAAGGTTTTCTTTGGTACATACTGAGCCTTAGTAAAGTATTACACTGCTCAACTTTTTAACATTTTTTCATGTTACAAACACAAACATTGATGCTTTTTATTAGGATTTTGTGTGACAGATAAACATAAAGTAGTGTGTTATTGTGAGGAGGAAAGACGGACAAAAACCTGAAAAGTGTGGTGTGTACTTGTCTTGAATCAGCGCTTTGTAGAACCACCTTTGGCAGGATTACAGCTGCAGGTCTTTGGGTTTCTCTCTACCAGTTTTGATGCTTTGAGGGCCCTAAATTAACCCTACTTAAAACCTCTAATGTAGTGAAGCACTACTTTGTGTTGGTCTGTTATCTGAAATCCTGTTGAAAAGCATTGCAGTTTGTGGTTTAATGTAAAAATGCTCCAGAGGTGTGAATACTTCTGCATGGCACTGGTTTGTGTTTCCATTCCCAGGGGGCCAGGAGCAGCCCACAGAGCCCTCCAGCGTCATCGTAGATATGCGGGAGTTCCGCAGCGAGCTGCCTTCCCTACTGCACCGCCGCGGGCTGGACATCGAGCCCGTCACCCTCGAAGTGGGCGACTACATTCTGACCCCTGACACCTGCGTCGAGCGCAAGAGTGTCAGCGACCTGATTGGCTCATTGCAGAGCGGGCGCCTCTACACCCAGTGCCTCTCCATGACCCGCTATTACAGAAAACCGGTGCTGCTCATCGAGTTCGACCCAGCCAAGCCCTTTTCCTTGATGGCTCGGTCGGATTTCTGCAGAGAAATCTCATCAAATGACATTTCTTCCAAACTTACGTTGCTCACGCTGCATTTCCCCCGGCTCAGAATACTGTGGTGCCCCTCCCCACACGCCACCGCCGAGCTCTTCCTGGACCTGAAGCAAGGCCGTCCTCAGCCCGACGCTTCTGCAGCCCAGGCGGTCACAGCTGAGTCAGACGTGGTCGGTGAATCAGCGGACCTCTACAACCCTGGACCTTATGACTTCCTGATGAAGATGCCAGGCGTTAATGCAAAAAACTCCAGGGCACTGATAAAAAATGCTGCCAGCCTGGCAGACCTGGCCCAGCTGAGTCAGGAAAGGCTAGCAGGAATACTTGGGAATGCTAATAATGCTAAAATGCTGTATGAATTTCTGCATAATGTTGCAGATGTTCCTGCTCCTGTGCAGAAGACCAAACAGACACGATGACATTCTAATTATGTAGAATAAGACATTTACCTTGATGAAGATGAGTTTTGCATTTTAAGATAAGTGAAATTACTATCAAATGGACAGCAGTAGAACTTTGTATTTCATTGAAAGGGGATTGGATATTACGTATGTGTGCACAGCAAACTACAATAAGTGTTTTTATTTATTTTTCATTTAAACTTAAAACCCTGTAATAAAATCTTTTCTCGGTCAGCTTTAAGTTTTTAAAAAATAAAGGTTTGATGGACCAGTTACTGAACTTTATCAATTCAATTCAATTTATTTATATAGCATCAATTCACAACACATGTCATCTCAAGGTTCTTCACAACAGTCAGGTTCATACATTCCAATTAATCGTAACCATTGAACAGTTCAGTCAGATTCAGTTATTTATTCAAATTGGATAAAAAGTTTTTCTATCTAAGGAAACCCAGCAGATTGCATCCAGTCAGTGACTTGCAGCATTCACTCCTCCTGGATGAGCATGTAGAGACAGTGGACAGTCACTGGTGTTGACTTTGCAGCAATCCCTCATACTGAGCATGCATGTAGCGACAGTGGAGAGGAAAAACTCCCTTTTAACAGGAAGAAACCTCCAGCAGAACCAGAACCAGGCTCAGTGTGAGCGGCCATCTGCCACGACCGACTGGGGGTTTGAGAGAACAGAGCAGAGACACAAAGAGAACAAAGAAGCACTGATCCAGGAGTACTTTCTATGGGAAGGAAAAGTAAATGTTAATGGATGTAGCTCCTTTAGTCGTTTCATCTAGAAAGAAAGAACAGATAAACTCTGAACCAGTTTTCAAGGTTAGAGTCTGAAAGAGAGAACATAGAGTTAGTTACAGTAGAAGTTCAGTCAGTAGCCATGTCTAGGAGAGAGAAAGGGTTAAACACTAAAAGACAGGGCTATGTAGATCATCTGTAGAAGGTGAGCATTAAGTTGTTGCCAGCAGAAGCTTGGATGATGCCCCTCTCCAGAAAGGTGTCACAGGTAGACACAGAGTCAGGCCAGGTGTAGCTTCTAGGAATGTGCTGTAACGTTATTCAAACGTTTAGCAATGTAGAGCAAAACTCATGCTCAAAGTCCAAATGGACTACAAAAATTAGATTTTGTTTTTTATTAAAATGCAAAAATGATTTAAATATACATTTTAAATCACATTTTAATTAAATTAACAAAGAAATGTTTAAATCGTAGATCAGAAACATAAAAAAGTTTTATTGTTTTCTAATTTCTCGACCTTTAGAAACCTTGAGTCTACTCTCAGCAATAATAATAATAATAATAACCCTCAGGCGGGTGATGTAGACACACATTAAACATTTTCCTTTGACTAGAAGCCTTTTAAAAAAATATAAAATCCAAGACTTCTTAAAATGGAAAATGTTAGGTGCAACTCAAAGGATGGTTGTTGGTTGCAACATGAAAAACTGTCCTAAACTGCTGTATTTGTAGCTTTTGGGGCCCAGTCTGTATTTTGTTTTGGGACTCAGTCTGTATTTTGTTTTGGGGCCCAGTCTGTATTTTGTTTTGGGGCCCAGTCTGTATTTTGTTTTGGGACCCAGTCTGTATTTTGTTTCGGGGCCCAGTCTGTATTTTGTTTTGGGGCCCAGTCTGTATTTTGTTTTGGGGCTCAGTCTGTATTTTGTTTTGGGACCCAGTCTGTATTTTGTTTCGGGGCTCAGTCTGTATTTTGTTTTGGGGCCCAGTCTGTATTTTGTTTTGGGACCCAGTCTGTATTTTGTTTTGGGACCCAGTCTGTATTTTGTTTTGGGGCTCAGTCTGTATTTTGTTTTGGGGCTCAGTCTGTATTTTGTTTTGGGGCCCTGTCTGTATTTTGTTTTGGGGCTCAGTCTGTATTTTGTTTTGGGACCCAGTCTGTATTTTGTTTTGGGGCTCAGTCTGTATTTTGTTTTGGGGCCCAGTCTGTATTTTGTTTTGGGGCTCAGTCTGTATTTTGTTTTGGGGCCCAGTCTGTATTTTGTTTTGGGGCCCAGTCTGTATTTTGTTTTGGGACCCAGTCTGTATTTTGTTTCGGGGCCCAGTCTGTATTTTGTTTTGGGGCCCAGTCTGTATTTTGTTTTGGGACCCAGTCTGTATTTTGTTTTGGGGCTCAGTCTGTATTTTGTTTTGGGACCCAGTCTGTATTTTGTTTCGGGGCTCAGTCTGTATTTTGTTTTGGGGCCCAGTCTGTATTTTGTTTTGGGACCCAGTCTGTATTTTGTTTTGGGACCCAGTCTGTATTTTGTTTTGGGGCTCAGTCTGTATTTTGTTTTGGGGCTCAGTCTGTATTTTGTTTTGGGGCCCTGTCTGTATTTTGTTTTGGGGCTCAGTCTGTATTTTGTTTTGGGACCCAGTCTGTATTTTGTTTTGGGGCTCAGTCTGTATTTTGTTTTGGGGCCCAGTCTGTATTTTGTTTTGGGGCCCAGTCTGTATTTTTTTTTTGTGCCCAGTCTGTATTTCGTTTTGGGGCCCAGTCTGTATTTTGTTTTGGGGCTCAGTCTGTATTTTGTTTCGGGACCCAGTCTGTATTTTGTTTCGGGGCCCAGTCTGTATTTTGTTTTGGGGCTCAGTCTGTATTTTGTTTCGGGGCCCAGTCTGTATTTTGTTTCGGGACCCAGTCTGTATTTTGTTTTGGGTCTCAGTCTGTATTTTGTTTCGGGACCCAGTCTGTATTTTGTTTTGGGGCTCAGTCTGTATTTTGTTTTGGGGCCCAGTCTGTATTTTGTTTTGGGGCCCAGTCTGTATTTTGTTTTGGGACCCAGTCTGTATTTTGTTTTGGGACCCAGTCTGTATTTTGTTTTGGGACCCGGTCTGTATTTTGTTTCGGGGCCCAGTCTGTATTTTGTTTTGGGACCCAGTCTGTATTTTGTTTCGGGGCCCAGTCTGTATTTTGTTTTGGGGCCCAGTCTGTATTTTGTTTTGGGACCCAGTCTGTATTTTGTTTTGGGGCCCAGTCTGTATTTTGTTTTGGGGCCCAGTCTGTATTTTGTTTTGGGACCCAGTCTGTATTTTTTTGGGGGCCCAGTCTGTATTTTGTTTTGGGGCCCAGTCTGTATTTTGTTTTGGGACCCAGTCTGTATTTTGTTTTGGGACCCGGTCTGTATTTTGTTTTGGGGCTCAGTCTGTATTTTGTTTTGGGACCCGGTCTGTATTTTGTTTTGGGGCTCAGTCTGTATTTTGTTTTGGGGCCCGGTCTGTATTTTGTTTTGGGACCCAGTCTGTACTTTGTTTTGGGACCCAGTCTGTATTTTGTTTTGGGGCTCAATCTGTATTTTGTTTCGGGGCCCGGTCTGTATTTTGTTTTGGGACCCAGTTTGTATTTTGTTTTGGGACCCAGTCTGTATTTTGTTTTGGGGCTCAGTCTGTATTTTGTTTCGGGACCCAGTCTGTATTTTGTTTCGGGGCCCAGTCTGTATTTTGTTTCGGGGCCCAGTCTGTATTTTGTTTTGGGGCCCAGTCTGTATTTTGTTTTGGGGCTCAGTCTGTATTTTGTTTTGGGGCCCAGTCTGTATTTTGTTTCGGGGCCCAGTCTGTATTTTGTTTTGGGGCTCAGTCTGTATTTTGTTTTGGGGCCCAGTCTGTATTTTGTTTTGGGGCCCGGTCTGTATTTTGTTTTGGGACCCAGTCTGTATTTTGTTTTGGGGCCCAGTCTGTATTTTGTTTTGGGGCTCAGTCTGTATTTTGTTTCGGGACCCAGTCTGTATTTTGTTTCGGGGCCCAGTCTGTATTTTGTTTCGGGGCCCAGTCTGTATTTTGTTTTGGGGCCCAGTCTGTATTTTGTTTCGGGACCCAGTCTGTATTTTGTTTTGGGACCCAGTCTGTATTTTGTTCTGTGGCCCAGTCTGTATTTTATTTTGGGACCCAGTCTGTATTTTGTTTTGGGACCCAGACTGTATTTTGTTTCGAGGCCCAGTCTGTATTTTGTTTCGGGGCCCAGTTTGTATTTTGTTTTGGGGCTCAGTCTGTATTTTGTTTCGGGACCCAGTCTGTATTTTATTTTGGGACCCAGTCTGTATTTTGTTTCGGGGCCCAGTCTGTATTTTGTTTCGGGGCCCAGTCTGTATTTTGTTTAGGGGCCCAGTCTGTATTTTGTTTTGGGACCCAGTCTGTATTTTGTTTTGGGACCCAGTCTGTATTTTGTTTTGGGGCCCAGTCTGTATTTTGTTTCGGGACCCAGTCTGTATTTTGTTTTGGGACCCAGTCTGTATTTTGTTTCGGGGCCCAGTCTGTATTTTGTTTTGGGACCCAGTCTGTATTTTGTTTTGGGGCCCAGTCTGTATTTTGTTTCGGGACCCAGTCTGTATTTTGTTTCGGGGCCCAGTCTGTATTTTGTTTTGGGACCCAGTCTGTATTTTGTTTTGGGGCCCAGTCTGTATTTTGTTTCGGGACCCAGTCTGTATTTTGTTTCGGGGCCCAGTCTGTATTTTGTTTTGGGACCCAGTCTGTATTTTGTTTCGGGACCCAGGGAAATTGCACCTCATTGTTTTGGTCGCATTGAGAACCAGAAGTTCAGTAAATTCCGTCCAGCAGCGTATTTGACTCTTTGTTCTGATTAAATAACCTCCTGAACTATTTGACCTCCAGCCTGTCCTGAGGGCCGAGGAGGATGATGATCTACCGGCTAACACCGGTTCCGGTGTTCCGCCCCCCGCCGCTCCCGCCACCCCCTCCCTCCGACGTCATTACGTCACTCTGCATCCCGAAGCCTGACGAGTCGCAGCCATTTTACTCCGCGAAATAAACTTCAGCCTCGCAGCCAGACAGCAGAAAACAACCCTCAGCTCCATGGACGTCTCCTGACCCACAACTCGGATGGATTCTGGTTTCGAGTTCGTCGGAGTTCGGTAAGAACTCAGAGACCGGGCCGGTGCTGGCTTGTTTTTAGCATGATAGCCTGTCTGAGCTAGAAGGAGCTAACTGGAGGAGAATGTGAAGAGGTTGTTGAGATGTAACACTGCGCGACTGGAGCCGAGCGTGGGGGGGAAATTCACGGGGGGACGCGTGGAAGAGTGTGCTAACTCGCTGTGGGACGAGTTTAGTGTTTCTAGAAATCACAACCACGTCTCAGCGCTACACCTTTGGCTCTGGCCGGTTTCTGTCTCACCTGTCAGATTTAAAGGAGTTAGCCCGTGTTAGCTTGTCCCACACCCACCACCCTGTCACGTCCGTGGATTTAGAAAAGTTATCCCTGATGCCTGGTGGCTTTTAATGCTTTTCTGTTAGGTCACCATGTAAGCTAACAGCGACTGTCCGGTTGAATAAAGTCTTCTTCATATAAAACAGTTCAATAAATGCGGAATATGGCTCCTCTGGTCTGTTGCAGTAAAAACCTTCAATAAATTCACAGTGAACCATTAATTAGGTTATTAATTACTGAATATAGTGTGATTTTTACATTTGGTTATTTATTCAATCAATGATCTGGATTTTTAAATCTCCCAAGGCGGTTTCCTCTGGATTGCTGTGGTTTCCTTCTTCCAGTTCACCTCCCAGTGGAGTTTGCAGAGAGATCAGCTTGAGTCCTTCATCATGTCTGGGCTGTAGGTTAATCTATCAGGGAAGTGGAAGCAAACTGCATCCTGGTTCTGTAGGAACCGAGCAGAACCTTGGTGACTCACTTGTCTTATCTTGGATAAAAACAGACGCTCCTGGTTTATTTATGAAAGCTGATAAATCAGTAGTTCTGCTGATCTGTTTGAATGTGGGCCATATTTCCTCAGCAGACCTTACTCCGTTTGTAGCATTCATGAAGTAGAAACTTTGACATATTTTTATCCTCTTCTATTAGTAATTAACATGATTAGGTTCAGTAAACACCAGCTGGCTCTCTGTTTGTTCCCTAGAGAATCCTTATCTTAAGTTTGAGATTTCCAAAAAGCTGCCAGCAGCTCCAAACCCGGTCCAACTCAGACAGAGGCTGAAAGCCTAAAGGAATAAGATCCAGAGTTTCTCCTGTCATTTCCGGGTCACTGCACTCTTCATCCATTCATCAAAATGTTCCCAAGGTGGGGAGGAACTGACAACCTGTGGTGGGAAGAACATTTTTGTATCTGAAGAAATTTAGTTCAAACGCCAAATCTGGGGAAGTACGATATATTGAAGGAGTGAAACAACCCGTCCTGAGTGGACAGCCCACACGCCTCCACAGAAAATAATTCCCTTGTTGCTTTTCCCACCTCGTATTTCACTGGTACTGAAAATAACTCTGAGTCTTCCTCCTACAGTTAAAACGTCCACAGTGAAGAGTGTTTTTGTTGGCGCTGAGGTGTGGTGCAGTGATTATTCTGAAAAATTTTTGATTTTTTGGAATTATTGGTTGAAATATAAAAATAATAAGGTTTTCGTGTATCACAGTCTGAGCTGTGATTTTGTACCTGATGCTGCAGCCTGAGCTCCATGCAGGACAGGGGTTTCAAACTCCAGTCCTCGAGGGCCGCTGTCCTGCAGCTTTTTGATGTCTCCCAACTCTGAACACACATGAAGCAAATGACTGAACTTCCTCCTCAAGCATTCGAGTTCCAGAGTCCTGCCAAGGACCTAATTGTGTGATTCAGGTGTGTTGACCAAGTTGCAGGACGCTGGCCCTCGAGGACTGGAGTTTGACGTCTGTGATGTAGGACCTTTCTTCCAGACAGATTAGGTGGACATCCCTGCTTCCTCTGATCTTCTCACCATCTCTGGCCGACCCATGTTCCTTTCAGGTTTCTTTTTTCTAGATTATCCAGGTTTCAATGCTCAGATTTTAAGATTGTTCTTCATCAGATTTTGTACTTGTGTGGTAAATCTGGAAAACAAGATGAACCTCTGAGTGGGTTGTGATCACTAGTGACTTTATCTTTAGGGTCTTCTTTTATCTCTGTCATTCCTCACACCCAGGCCTGTTTGTAGTAGAGATGACCTATGACCTCCTTTCCTCAGTCTGCATGCCTGTTTGTTGCGGTTGTGGATACACATGTTGGTTATTGTTCTCATTTCCTCAAAAACTTTGTTTTGAACTTTTGTTGAAATATGAATTTTGAAACACTGATTTGTCGTTGCCTTGGAGCCTAATTATGTGTCTTTTTCAATCTTGCGTGGAGAGCCATAAACGTTTTTACTTCTGCTAGATTAGTGAGGGCTTTGATTAGGCCGTGGGAGAGAAAAAACTGCCAAAGGTTACAGACACACCCAGACTCTGTCTGTAAAAATATGCACCTACATTATTATTGTTGAGCTCTAATGTCAGGTAAACCAAAAATTATTCATACCCCTGGCAGATTTATATTTAATTTTGGATATTTGGAAATGAGACGGGGATCTATAGAAAGATGATGGAGAATCAAATGATCACTTCTGTTTTTATTCACATGTTGAACTTGATTTAAACTTATAAAAAGTATGAAACTTGTCTGAATTATCATTTAAAAGGAAAATCTCTTTATTAACATCACAGAGATCAACCCCTTCTTCTAATCACTGAGTTGCTTTCAGCATGTTTCCTCTGCTGTTCTGAACATTTATCTTTGGTGATGAGCTCCAAGCCTTTAAGGCTGGAAAGCCTCCTTACCATCACCCTAATTTTTTGCTCCCTCCACAGATTCTCTTTCAAATTAATGTCAGGACTTTGACTAGGCTGCTCCAGAACATAAATATTACCTCCAGACAGAAGGATCAATTTAAATCTGTATAAATCATTTTAGGGCCAAGTCTGCATTATCTATGTAATACACCCAGAGAACGATCTTTACTGTCAGAAGATGGTTAAGATTGACTCCATAATCATTTTGCCTTTGTTTTATAAAATAATAAACCGTGTTTTACAGTGACTGCTCTTTCTCACACATGGTGTGACGTCACCCCTGCTGCTGATATAAATAACTGATGTCTGCTCATGACAGGAAGGCTAGAATAAAGATATTTTTGAATGCTCCTAATTATAGATCTTAAAGAGAAACCAGAACAGGTTAAAATCAGAATCAGCAGGTTGAAGCTTCTAGAGATCTGATGTTAGCCAGACCATCAGACCCTCTGTCCACAGGACTGTAGATGCAGCTGTTTTTAACATCAGTGTTAAAAGGTTTTTCTTCTTCAGAACAATCACGTTTTCTGTGTTTGTGTCCTTGTGGATTCATTAGCTGCGATATGATGTTGATTGGCGGAAGCTGCAGTTCTTTCCATTTAAGGAATGGATGTGTACATTTATCACTATCTCTGTTTGCTTGCTTCAGTGTTGATCATTGACAGAGGTGTGGGTGGCTGCAGTGACCCAGCATGTGGCTTTGCTGCTAAAATATCAAACACACCCAGCAGCGGCACGTCGGCCTGGTACCTGAACCTTTTTAGGGAGGTGTGTGGTCACGGACTGGAAACTTGTGCTCAAAATGAAACTGCTCAGCTTCTTCTGCTGAGTTTGATGGCTTCCGTGTGTTGTCTGCACAGAACGTGTGGATCACACTGTGATAAATCTCACGGCGCCGTTCAGGATCGGTGGATGTCTGAGCAACCTGCTGCGTCTGCCATCTGGATCCGCTCTCTGATTCTGCAGGGGCAGCACCATGTTCATCTGACGCCATGTCAGCCGTGACATCAACCATCAACCTGTAAACATTTGTCATGTTTGTCTGTCTGCTTCCTGATTTAACTTTCTTCTCATCTGCCTCTAATAATAATAATGTTCTCTAGAATTGCAGTGGTAAAGTTATTCCTTTATTTCTGCTATGTAGCATTAAAGGTAGTCTTCAACCAGAAGATTCTAACATTTAAAATAAAAAACATTTTATTTTTATGCCCTGTGGTTTCTTTTTACTACATGCAAGCAGAATGTGCTTAAAACAGACCTGTCTGCTCAGGTGTTAATATTAAGCGCTTCTAATGTGATTGGACCGTTTTTAATCTAGCTAGTTAAATTCTTCCTTATGCTGGTGCTGTTAATGTGAATGAAATAATGATGATAAATCATTTGCCATGATAGAAATCAACAGTCCTAACATGGAGCCCTGGGGAACCCCAAAATGGAGACAGGCTGTAGCAGAGGAATAACCCCTTAAATTGACAGAGAAGCTCCTGTCTGTGAGGTACGACTTAAAGCAGGTCAGGGCAGTACCGTTTAATACCAGCAACGTGATCCAACCGGGATAACAGACTATCTGGACTGGGTCCAGGTTTTTCTTTTTCAGTGGAGGCTGAACAACGGCACGTTAGAAACCACCTGGAGCACAGCCTGAGGCCATTCGGTAACCTTTTACTACACAGCTGGTTTGGGGCTACGCTTCAGAATAATGTTTTGTTCTCAAATGTTATAAAAATGTCAGAAACATCCCCAAAAGATTTTACCTTTGGTTGCCAATAATAGATGGACCATTCATGCCCACACCTGACACGTCTTGGCCCTAAAACTGAGGAAAATATCATCATGGCAATATTCAACAAGCATAATGCAATAAAATGTTTTCCTATCACTGAGCGGCCCTGGTCTGTTCATGTTTCTGTATGTAGAGATGCTGAATCAGAAGGTATCTTCTACAATAATGTTGCAAACAAAATCAACAAAGGTAGAAACAGTGATGCAGAATACTTTGACCTGTAGATGGTGGTTCTTGAGGAGTTAGCTGCAGCTTTGTAGACCAATGGTCCATCAGTTAGTAAGTGAACTAATGGGTTCATGTATGAAAGCATCCATTTCCTGCTGGACTCCACATAATCAGAAACCATCAGCTGTGTTTCAGCCCATTATACTCAGCCTAAGTGTAAACCAGTGTTTGTCCAATGCTAACTGGATTATTTGCAGCTACGTCCTCAGAATATACCTTAAACTGCATCATTTTGCTATGGATTTCTGCGTTAATCTCAGTTCTGTGATACGTTGATGCAGCTTTCACTGTCAGCTAGCTTCACCCGAGTGTTTTCAAGTGGTGCTTCATCATCCTCATCGCTTTTATTCCCCACTCATCTTCAAACACACTCGTTGAAGCAGCATCACTGCCTCCACCGTGTGTGTCCGTTTTAATTAGAATATTTGTGAATGGACATTCATTGTGTCTTTATATCCTGTCAGGGGGAAGCTGTTGTTTTCCAGGCCACCTTCAACTCTGCTAGCTTAACTCATGCTCAATAAAACTGAGGCCAGAAACAGAAGTTCTTTGTTGACTGGGTTTGGTTCAGTGCCTTAGCTTTAAGGATCCTAACACGCCCGTCATCTGCTTTTATCTGCCGCCAGGAGGAGACTCAGGTCAACATTAAGCATCAAGGCTGTCTGACAGGTTCTCATTTTCCGGCTGTTAATTAGAAGTCAGGACAAACTAATCAAACCAGTTTTATCTGGAGGCTAAAATAATCTGCAGCCAATTATGCAGGCAGCTAATGTGTTGATGTTTTTCTGATCAATCAATTAGTCGAAGTTTATTTTAATGAGTCTGTGGTTGCAGCTTCTATTCTCAGAAGTCTGCAAACCATTGATTTCCTCCCTGATGCCACTATTCTTATCATAGAAATTCACACAGTGATCTGATCAGCTTTAAATCTAAATCGCTTCAAACTAATTAAATCTGAACTGGTCGAACATTGACGCTGCTAAAAGGCTGAGGTTGAACTGGTTTATTTGAGACTGAACAGACATTTCATGGTTTCATGAATAAAACGAAATGTTTCACAAATCAAAAGCTGTTTTAAAGAACATCTGTTTATTGTAGAATATGTAGACAGCACTGGTGAAAGTATTTTAGAGTTAGATCTGGAGCTGAAGAGGTGGTTCAGATTCCTTAAAAGCAGTGAAATAGTTTCTTACAGCCTAAAAACAGGTGCTAATGTTTATTCTCCTATTGACTTATTACTGCTCCTGACTCAGTAATAGGTTAACAACACAGTAGCAAACAACTACAATGGTTTTCAGCTACCTTTGGTGTTTTCTTTTTAAAATCTGAATGGCCCACTCCATGGCCTCATCCTTGGTTCTGTTTTATTTTCAAGCATCTTTCCTTCTGATGAGACTTTTCATGCCTGAAGTCCACTGCTTGGTTCTGTCAGTTCATTCAGTTTGTGTTCACTGGAAACACCGATGCAGCTAGAAGAGGGAATGAAGGTTACTGTTGGCTTAAAAGTCTTTTTAATTCAGTCAGTCAGTCATTTTCTAGCACTTATTCCATAGTGGGTCGTGCTTTTTAATTCAATTCAGTTCAATTCACAACATGTTGTCCCAAGGTTCTTCACAACAGTCAGGTTCATACATTCCAATTAATCGTAACCATTGAACAGTTCAGTCAGATTCAGTTATTTATTCAAATTGGATAAAATGTTTTTCTATCTAAGGAAACCCAGCAGATTGCATCCAGTCAGTGACTTGCAGCATTCACTCCTCCTGGATGAGCATGTAGAGACAGTGGACAGTCACTGGTGTTGACTTTGCAGCAATCCCTCATACTGAGCATGCATGTAGCAACAGTGGAGAGGAAAAACTCCCTTTTAACAGGAAGAAACCTCCAGCAGAACCAGAACCAGGCTCAGTGTGAGCGGCCATCTGCCACGACCGACTGGAGGTTTGAGGTTTTTTTTTATCCTCATATGAATTTTTATACTATACTATACTACACTGCACTATACTACACTACCAGGGATGTGCACAGATAGACACTAGGTGGTGCTAGAGCACCTACCCTTTTATCCTATGGACAAAAAGTGCCCTCCTGAAATTCTTTATTTATTTTTTTTACAGTGTACAGTTTTGGGCCCAAGGTAAAATTTCTGAATTTAAAGGTCATTAATACCAGTGCCCCACGTTTTAAAATTTTAGTGACAACTACCTCCCCTCCCACTCGCCAGCACACGTCCATGTCCCGCCTCGTGTGTCTCTCAGCAGAGACGGGCTGCGTGCAGAGCCGAGAATTGGACCTGCGCTGGTCCAGTTGACCTCTTCTCTCCTCCCCTCCACCGTCAGATAGAGCCCTGCCCTGCAGACAGGCCGGCTAACCATCCAGGAAACAAACAAAACTAATATTCTTGCTTCCTAAACTTCGGATGAAAAAGTTAAAACTTCACCTGCCTCCATTTTATCTAAACAGAACAGGCCAATAAATGACATACCTTTACCCGCTATGTCTTCTGTGGCCGCCACCAGGCGCCAGGAGAATGTCTACAATTTAACTCTTAGATTAAATTAGAAGAAATAAATTAATTCAAATTTATCTCATTAGAGATCGGTATTACATTTGCTATTATGGTCCCTGATGACTTGTTTGACTCATGTTTTATTTTATTGCAAATACGGCCAAATGAGCTGGTTAACATTACAATTCATACACAACTAAAATACCTTTAATAAAGTTCAGTAAATGTGGGGCATGTAGGCTAAGTTGTATTTTCTACTTCTGTGTGTGTAAAAATGATGATGTGATCAGAATATTTTAATTTCTAAATAGCAGACATCTTATCAGTTCTCAGGACTTATAATCTCATTAATTTTTATTTTCTAAGAATAATATCACACTGGCTACATGCAGAAGTATAAATGATTCTTCTTATGATCATATTCTCTGATGTTGGTTTCATTTTGACTATAAAGATTTTATAACTCATTTTCTGGGTATAGTTGATTTACGCTGTAGAAAGGTCACTGGTTACTGAAGATAACTCATTTAGTGTGACCTACCTGGTACATTTGGCTTTGCTACATCATACGGTTATTTGGTGCAGAAGATATTTTGTGATAAAAGTACAGAATGATATAGTCAAGACAAACACGTTGTACTCAGTGTGTAGAAAGAAAGAAAATGAAGGATAACGTAAGTTTTAAATTTGACTCAGGAAGTTCAGATTGTGAATCAGTAATCTAACTTTAAATCAGTCTATGATCATTTTGTTGCCTTATTAATTTAAAGAATTTGGTCAAAAGCATTTTTGTTTTGAGTTTTTTTTCCTGGGTGGTCATTTCCCTTCAACCCACAGGACAGTTTGTTTTTGGGGTGCTTAGTAATAAATATAAATTATGTTCATGTTGTTCCTGTAATAAATCTCACACTACAAAGGCAACCGATAGCTCCATGTGCCGCACAAGGTGCCCTTTTTTTCCACTTGAGGACCTGCCCCCCAAAATGTCTGTGTACGCCACTGTACACGTACACTACACTATACTACACTACACTATACTACACTACACTACACTATACTGCACTACTCTATACTATACTACAATATACTATACTACGCTACACTATACTACACTATACTATAATACAATATACTATACTATACTACGCTACACTACACTATGCTATAATACACTATACTATACTACAATATATTATACTATACTACACTACACTATACTATACTACAATATACTATACTATACTATACTATACTTTACCCCAGTCACCTAAATTATAACTGGGTGTGATCCTTGTATCCTTGTCTTGTTGAGCTGTTGAATTTCATGTTTTCCAGCTAGACTTTCACCTTTAACGCTCCTCTCCTAGTCAGGCCTTCTAAGGAGGAATAAAATGAAACCGAACAGTTTAAACCCAAAGCAACACATCAAGAATAATCAGGTCCTAGGATGGATGGATAAATGTCATTCACGTCTGAGGTCCATGGCTCCTGAGCTGTTTGTTTTTCTCTGTTTGAAAGCTCCATTGTGACTTCATGAGCCACGTTATGAAGCTCGTCTCGACAGAGAGAACATGCATGCGAGTTGGCGTTGGTTTCCCTGAGCAGCAGTTTGAAGGGATTATTCAGTATAATGGCCGACCAGCTTCTTTAATGAATAATTTGGGCTCAGGCTGAGCTCTTCCAGATGGCCACACTGAGCATTTCACCAGTCATCCCGGCAGGATGACGATGATGACTGTTCACAATTACTGGTCCTTTCTTCCTGTTAACATTTATGTTTTGTTTTCTCACAGGTAGCAAGCAGGCCTAACATAACGGGACGGTGACACAGACCCCTCTCAATTGCTCTCTCCAGCCTCCGCTCCTGAGGCAGGATGGAGCCCTGGGGTTCTCAGGGGCAGCTCGGAGCAGAGGGAGATTGTGAGATGTCCAGTCTCCTGGTGCCGAGCCCCCAGAGTGAGGCGGTGACCCATGAGATGGAGGAGCTGTCCCTGCAGCCCACACAGAGCCTGCCTCCTCTCAATGAACGCAAGAATGGTGAGCGCACACTTCCCTGCATTTACACCAAACTCTGTATCTATGCTGCATTATGAACTCTATGTACAGAACTGGAAAGTCCTGGGCCTAGTCCAAGCCCAGGTCTTAGGGTGTATTCACACCAGGAAAGTCCTTTGGTCCGGACCAAGAGCGAACTTTATTTGTTTCATTTGGTGCGGTTTGTTTTCACATTGTAGTTTTTACAAATGAACTATTACTTGTAAACAAAGCCACGCAGGTGACGTTCATGGCTCCCATTGGACAGAAATGATGGGGGCGGGACAGAGCACAGATCCAGACATTTAGGAAAACATCTGTAGACGTGCTGCGTTCAGCTCCTCTGTTCTGCATATTTATGCCGTTATTACAGCTTCAATATTATTGTGAGGCTGAAGAGCAACAGACTTTGTGATGTTTCATTTATAATGTTGGAACCCCGTCGGAGAACGCGTGCTGAACGCCGACGTTCTCTACAGTAGCGTTGCTAAGCAACACACAGCTTATCAGGTAGGATTACCTTACAACACACACCTTTTCTACCGGCTACGGTGGCTTTTTATATCCAAACAGAAGTACGCTTTTTGTAGTTGGTTTGGATCGGGGCCGGTTTGTATTCAGACCATAAGCGAACCGCACCAGAGTCCGTTTGGAAGCGGACCGAGACCACCTCAAAGCGTGGGTCTCGGTCTGGTTGTTTGGTCCCGACCAGGATTCGCTTGAGTGTATTCACACCGGCACAAAAGGTCCGGACCAACGGGGGAAAACGAACTCTGGTCCGTTTAAAGCGGACCAAAAGTGGCAAGTGTGAAGACACCCATAATCTCATTGAGGTTCTGTGGGGGACTTAAAACGAGCTGAATATCTCAAACATCTCACAGCTGAAAGTGTGGAGCAGGACAAACTTTACTACTTTTTATTTCTGACAGGCTTCATCTAGTACGATTCTCCACAAAAGTCCGGTTGGAAAGTTTAAGAAGAAAACAAAGATTACCAGTTAAACAGGACCGGTTGGAAATGGAAGATCTTAAATGTGTTG
This sequence comes from Girardinichthys multiradiatus, assembly GCF_021462225.1. Lineage (NCBI taxonomy): Eukaryota > Metazoa > Chordata > Actinopteri > Cyprinodontiformes > Goodeidae > Girardinichthys > Girardinichthys multiradiatus. The sequence goes on along the minus strand of NC_061803.1, from coordinate 1,276,499 downwards.
AAGCCTCATTCAGGTCCAACAACTCTCTGACATGCAGGGATGTGGACATTTAGCAAAGAGATGATGAAATCTGTGGGATTCCTCTGAAAAACAAACCAAATGACCTCTGACCCTGCTGGGACGAGCCTGCATTTTATTGATATGGCTTTGGCAGTTAGTCAGGAAGAAATCTGAACTGTAAATGTTGGGCGAGAGTTGTTGCTTCTTTTCAGCTTTTTTAAATTTAAAGTGACTGAAATATTATGACAAATCTTCTTACATGTTTGTGCTTTAAGATGTTTCTGTCTTCTGGTTGGGTGAACCTTTAAAAATCGCCACAGCAGACGTGTCCCGGTCACTTCCCAGCATCCAGATGTTGCTGCTGATTTTACTTGCAGTTCACCATAGGAACCAATCCGTCTTTGTACTTTTAAACATGTCTGTCCTGTACAGCATCCCAGCACAGTCTGCTGAGGCGGGTCATACGAGCACCCACCTCTCTGTTAGAGGTTGGCTGGATATGTGGCTGGACAGGTGTGGTAAGGTGTATTCGTCACTCCCTGTTCTCACTGTTGCACTCGGTGAATTGTTTGGTGTGTGAAGCTCTCTCGTTTGATCTGATTTCTCTTTACTGTGATATCTCTTACTTGTTCTAATACATAAGCACATTAAAACACTTACTTTCTGTTGCTGTATTTAACGTTTGGGGACTCTCCGTGTTTTACACGGATTTTCTAGTAGTGTTAAGGGGTCGCTAGCTTAGCGTTAGCTCCATCATGGCTACCTGTTCTACTGTTTCTCTCTCTAAGTCTCCTCCTCTCTCCTGCTCTCTGTGTCAGATGTTCAGTTACTCCTCTGCCTCCTTTAATGATAATGGTACGTGTAATAAATGTAGTATTTTTGTAGCTTTGGAGGCGAAGGTGTTGGATTTGGAGGCCCGGCTCCACGCTGTTGAAAAACCAGCAGATAGCCGAGGCCACCGAGGGTAGCTCCCCGTAGCAGTCCTCCAGCAGAGCCCGCGCAGCCGGGGCTTCAGGCCGGCTGGGTCACGGTACGTAGAAAGCATAGTCCTAGATCCCAGCCCACAGGTCACCACCAACCCGTCTGCGTTTCTAACAGATTTTCCCCGCTCAGTGACACACCCGCTGAGAAGCCAACTCTGGTAATTGGCAGCTCCATAGTCAGAAACGTGGCACTAGAGACACCAGCGACCATAGTCAAATGTCTGCCAGGGTCCAGAACGGGCGACATCAAATCCTACCTGAAACTGCTGGCTAAGGATAAGCGTAAATACAGTAAGATTGTTATTCACGCTGGCGGTAATGACACCTAGTTACGTCAATCGGAGGTCACCAAAGTTAGTGTTGCTTCGGTGTGTAAGTTTGCTAAAACAATGTCGGTAATTTTCTCTGGTCCCCTCCCTGATCGGACCAGTAACGACATGTTTAGCCGCATGCTGTCATTCAACCGCTGGCTGTCTAGGTGGTGTCCAGAAAATAATGTGGGTTACATTGATAACTGGCGAACATTTTGGGGAAAACCTGGTCTGATCCGGAGAGACGGCACCCATCCCACTTTGGATGGAGCAGCTCTTCTTTCTAGGAATCTGGCCAAATTTATTAGTTCTCCAAAACTCTGACAACCCAGGGTTCAGACCAGGAAGCAGGGTCGTAGTTTAACACTCCTCTCTGCAGCTTCTGTACTGCTACCCACCCATTACCCTATTAAGACAGTGTCTCGCCCACGGCCAAAATTGAATAGATTAAAAAATAATCTAAAACGAGGAAATCAGGAAAATCTAATAAAAATAAACACAACTCAGACTAAAAAGAAAAATAAAACAATTAAATGTGGCTTACTGAACATAAGATCTCTCTCTTCAAAGACATTGCTAGTTAGTGACTTGATTTGTGACAATCAGATTGATTTATTTTGCCTCACAGAAACCTGGCTGCTGCAAGAGGATTATGTTACTATAAATGAGTCAACTCCTACTAATTATTTAAATTTTCACATTCCTCCAAATACTGGGCGAGGAGGAGGAGTAACAACCATCTTTCAGTCTGATTTATTGATTAGTCCCAGACCAATCAATAGCTACAACACTTTTGAATATTTAATCCTTAGTTTTCCTCATCCAAATTGCAAAGCATTAAAACCACTTCTGTTTGTTGTTTTGTACCATCCACCAGGCCCTTACTCTCAATTCTTATATCAGTTTTCAGACCTTTTATTTGATTTAGTGTTAAATACAGATAAAGTTATTATAGTGGGGGATTTTAACATTCATGTTGACACTGAAAGTAATAGCCTAAATATAGCGTTTAATGCTATCTTAGACTCAATTGGCTTTGCTCAAAACATTAACAAACCTACCCACCTTTGTCTTCATTCTCTGGACCTTGTGCTGACATATGGCATTGAGTGTAAATACATAACAATATTTTCTCATAACCCTGTCCTGTCTGACCATTTCTTAATAACCTTTGAGTTTAATTTAACCGAGTACTCCACACCTTAAAGAAATTTTTATTATAGTAGATCATTATCAGACGATGCTGTACCAACCTTTAAAGAATCTGTTCCACTTTTAATGTCCTCATTATCACAGAAAAATAATTCTGTTTCTGCCCCTTCACAAATTGATTCTTTTGTTCATAGTGTTTCTTCATCATTGCATGATGCATTAGACAATGCAGACCCCTTGAAAAAGAAGGTAATCATTAATAGCAGGCTAGCTCCTTGGTTTAATTCAGAGCTGAGTACTTTAAAGCACAATGTTAGAAAATTGGAGAGAAAATGGCGCTCTACACACCTAGAGGATTCCTACTTAATCTGGAAAAATAGCCTATTGTTGTATAAAAAGACACTTCACCAAGCTAGAACAGTTTATTTCTCATCATTAATAGAAGAGAACAAGAATAATCCTAGGTTTCTCTTTAGTACAGTTGCTAAACTTACACAGAGTCATAGCTCTGTTGAGCCATCCATTCCCTTAGCTCTTAGCAGTCATGACTTTATGGGATTCTTCTTAAATAAAATTGATTCTATTAAAAATAAAATCTTTGACATACTCCCGAAGATGGTTACTTCATCCTCAGCAAGTGAGACAACATTGGAAATAACTGCAGAACCTGATCTGTGTTTGGACTGTTTTGATCCTGTGAAGCTTCCTGAGTTATCAGAAATATTAGCTTCATCTAAACCTTCAACTTGTATGTTAGACCCAATCCCAACCAAATTATTTAAGGAAGTGTTCCCTCTGATTACCAGCCCCATTTTAGATATGATTAATCTATCTTTAGTAAATGGATCAGAACCACAGGCTTTTAAGTTAGCTGTAATTAAACCTTTACTTAAGAAACCTTCGCTTGATCGAGATGATTTAATAAATTACAGACCTATATCAAATCTTCCATTCTTATCTAAAGTTCTTGAGAAAATTGTTGCTAATCAAATGTGTGAACATTTATACAGCAATGACCTGTTTGAAGAGTTTCAGTCAGGTTTCAGAGCTCATCATAGCACTGAAACAGCTCTGATGAAAGTCACTAATGATATTCTTATGGCCTCAGATAATGGACTTGTGTCTGTTCTGGTTCTGTTAGATCTCAGTGCTGCATTTGATCCAGTCGATCATAATATTCTCTTAGAAAGGCTGGAATATGCTGTAGGGATCAGGGGAACAGTGCTAGGCTGGTTTAAATCTTATTTGTCTGACAGATTCCAGTTTGTTCATGTAAATGATAAATCATCTTTAAACTCCAGGGTTAATTGTGGAGTACCACAGGGTTCAGTACTTGGGCCAATTCTCTTTACTATATATATGCTTCCAATAGGTCAAATTATCAGGCAGCATAGGATAAATGTTCACTGTTACGCTGATGATACTCAGCTTTACTTATCCATAAATCCTGATGAGCCCAACCAGTTAGATAGACTACAAGCATGTCTTGAAGACATAAAAACTTGGATGACTTTAAATTTTCTGCTTCTAAATTCAGACAAAACAGAAGTTGTCATCTTTGGACCGGAGTCTTTAAAAAAGAAACTGCTTAGTCAATCACTTAACCTGGATGGCATTAAATTGACCTCCAATAATAAAGTAAAACACCTTGGTGTTATTTTTGACCAGGACATGTCATTTAAGTCCCATATTAAACAGGTTTCTAGGATTTCCTTCTTTCATCTCCAGAACATTGCCAAAATTAGAAATATCCTGTCCAGGAGTGACGCTGAAAAACTAGTCCATGCATTTGTTACTTCAAGGCTGGACTATTGTAATTCTTTACTATCAGGATGTCCACAAAATGCAGTTAAAAGCCTTCAGCTGATTCAAAATGCTGCAGCAAGAGTTCTGATGAAAATTAAAAAGAGAGATCATATTTCTCCTATTTTAGCTTCCCTTCATTGGCTCCTTGTTAAATCCAGAATATAATTTAAAATTCTCCTCCTCACATATAAAGCCCTTAATGATCTAGCTCCATCATACATCAGAGATCTGATTGGTCCATATGTTCCTAACAGAGCACTTCGTTGTCAGACTGCAGGTTTACTGGTGGTTCCTAGAGTCTCTAGAAGTAGAATGGGAGGCAGATCCTTTAGTTATCAGGCTCCTCTCCTGTGGAACCAGCTCCCAGTTTTAGTCCGTGAGGCAGACACCCTGTCTACTTTTAAGGCTAGGCTTAAAACTTTACTTTTTGATAAAGCTTATAGTTAGAGTGGCTTAGGTTATCCTGAGCTATCTCTGTAGTTATGCTGCTATAGGCTTAGGCTGCTGGAGGACATAATGACCACTTTCACCCTCTTCGCTACATTCTCACACTACTCTCCAATTTTGCATTATTTGCTGTTATTTCAGCTTTTAACTTTGTTCTCTCTTTTCTCTTCCTAGAAGCTACACCTGGCCTGACTCTGTGTCTACCTGTGACACCTTTCTGGAGAGGGGAATCGTCTGAGCTTCTGCTGGCAACAACTTAATGCTCACCTTCTACAGATGATCCACATAGCCCTGTCTTTCAGTGTTTAACCCTTTCTCTCTCCTAGACATGGCTACTGACTGAGCTTCTACTGTAACTAACTCTATGTGCTCTCTTTCAGACTCTAACCTTGAAAACTGGCTCAGAGTTTATCTGTTCTTTCTTTCTAGATGAAACGACTAAAGGAGCTACATCCATTAATATTGACTTTTCCTTCCCATAGAAAGTACTCCTGGATCAGTGCTTCTTTGTTCTCTTTGTGTCTCTGCTCTGTTCTCTCAAACCTCCAGTCGGTCGTGGCAGATGGCCGCTCACACTGAGCCTGGTTCTGGTTCTGCTGGAGGTTTCTTCCTGTTAAAAGGGAGTTTTTCCTCTCCACTGTCGCTACATGCATGCTCAGTATGAGGGATTGCTGCAAAGTCAACACCAGTGACTGTCCACTGTCTCTACATGCTCATCCAGGAGGAGTGAATGCTGCAAGTCACTGACTGGATGCAATCTGCTGGGTTTCCTTAGATAGAAAAACTTTTTATCCAATTTGAATAAATAACTGAATCTGACTGAACTGTTCACAAAGTCAGGTACATACATTCCAGTTAATACTAATCATTGAAGAACCTTGAGACGACGTGTGTTGTGAATTGGTGCTATATAAATAAACTGAATTGAATTGAAATTGAATTAATGTCTGACCTTGTGTCTCCTCCAGCAGCTGTAAACAAAGCAATTATCATTATCATCATCATCATCTTACCAAACAGCTGGCGCGTTAGCTTTTCCTCTCTCTTCCAGTGTTGTTTAAGCAGAACCATGGAGCTGCCTCTGACACTGATGAATGGGTTTACCATTACCCGGCATTAGGAGCGGCTCTCATTCACTGCAGAACTTCCCTGCCTCTAATCAGGGCTTAGATTACTTGTTACTCAGTCTGGTCACTGTAGTCATTATTGGCGTGCTCAACTCAGTCTGATTAGCCGGGTGTTTAATCTGAGTTCTTCCGGAATGGATCCGACACATTTTGGGTTTTTGTGTCGCCGTGCTCCATGGCTGGCACCGTCTGCAGCCGCACGTTAAAACGTCCCACCAGTGGAAAGTTTCTGTGGAATTTCAGCCGTAGTAGCACCACTCATCATGTCGGCTGTTGTAATTTCCCCTCCACTGAGACGTCACACCTCATACTTTCCACAGTGTGAGCCGTTCCCACAGCTATGTCGACCGCAGAGTCCCCTCCCTCACGTTAGTGTAAGCCACGCAGGTGTTGATGTGTCTGCCGTCATCACAGCTCCTCAGTCTTGGCTTGTGTGAAACTTGGAGTCTACCAGAGAGACAAGAAGGCTACTCTGCTGCTGTCAGCAGAAACAGGCAGTAATGCTGCATTTTGCCTGTTAGTAAGTCCTACTGAAACCCTGAAAAAGAGGATTGGAGCAACTCTTGGCTCATATCTTCTGTATGAGGTTAACTTCTGGAAGGTTTTTCCTACTGAGGGATAATCCTATTAAAAGCTCCCACTACAGGTCTTATAAGGCCCCTGCTTGAGTCAAGTGATCCTGTCAGATTATGTATTTTCATACAGGTGAAACCTCAGATTAAAGTAATTTTATGAGGCCTCCTGAATAAAAATTGTGGAAAGTTGTGTTGAAATACTTCATGAAATCTAAATCTGTCTTTATTTTTCCTGTAGTTGCATGTCTGATCTTAATTATTTGTGCTGGCTTTCTCACATGAATCTGTTTAAAACACAAACATGGGTGGTCAATACCTCCAAGCTAGTTTCATCTTATTTGGCTCAACTCCCACTTAGGCCCCAAAAGAAAAGATGGGGAGAATTTAGGTCAAAAAAAGAGTTTATGTACAAAAACCAAATTCAGGCATCGATGCACGATACAATGACCAAGAAGAAAGTAGCGATAGCAGTGATAGTGCAAGATTTTTAGGATTTGCATCCAGTGAGGAGCAGGAAGTCATGAGAAACGATGTCTGAGGGGCACCCTAGATACCTAACACACCGGTACCCTACCCTTATATTTAAAAACACTCTGTTGAGAGCCTGTCTGCCTTTAATTCATCAGTGGTAGGTAACCACCTATGCCAAAAAATGCAATAAAAAGGTCATTTCTACAGCGTTGTTACACATGTACAGTACTGAGGTCCAGTACATTTCCCCAACAGTTAAGTCAGTTAGCCTGTTAGTGAGCCTGCAGTGGCTTTGATGAATGTTGCATCAGTGAATGGAAGCAGCTGAAAGTCTTCCTTTATAACGTTTTCATTCATTTAACTCAGACACTGAGGAAAAACAACTTCACACTGAAGCAAATTATCACAGGTAAACCAGCAGAAGGGATGTTTGAAGCTTACTGATCGGTACTGATTTTTTTCACACTTTTATGATTTTCAGGTTTTCTGGCTTTAAAAGTTGATTTTTTTTTTTTTTTTGCACGTCAACCTTATTTTGTCACTGAGTGCCTTTAGTGTTTTACTTAAAAAGGTTTAGATGAGGCTGCAGAAAGACTGTTGGCATGGCTAATTGTAGATGAATTTGAGATGTGAGCTGAATTATTTGCTGTTAGCCAGTCGGTCATACATGCATCTACTATGTGTGGGTCAGGTGAAGGAGGTTGTAGCAGTTCTAATGCAGCTCTTGTGGACACCTCATTATGTTTTTTGTGTCCTCTGTCAGTCCAACATGTCTGCTGATGTCTGGGACTGTTATTAAATAACTCCAGTGGCCTAGGAGGTAGAAACCATCACATGTTTTCCTTCCCATTTGTTTAGACCTTTTTAAGGTGGTAATCTCCAGTCATTGAAGAACTTTGAACTCTTCCAAGGTTTACAGAGAGTTATCTTCACGAATGCTTCCTGCCTGGTTGTAGTGACTTTTTTTAGAATGGCCTCTGGGGACACTTTATATTTCTCCACTCTGGTTTTAGCTCAAAGTCACGAAGTTGAGCCTGGTTGACAAACAGACATGTGACACAGATCCTGGTCAAATGTTCAGCAGCAGTGTTTTAGGGTGACATGTCTGGAGGACCTTCAGAAACAGGATAGGGTGCTACAACAGTGGGAAATCCCAGCAAAGAAGTACCAGTCAGATAAAACCATCCATCCGCATTCTGTTGTAAAGAGACAGGCTGGCAATCTTTCGGATCAACGCACCAGGACAGAACCCTCTGGTCTCCAATGTGAAAATGGTCTTCAACAACAAGATAAACATGCCAGATTCCTGTGCCATTATTTCCCTTAATGTCCCCCCCTGGACATATTGATTGTGTTTTCCAAGTGTGTGCCAAACAATGTTTGTCATTCCAGCTCCGTGATGTCATCCCTCTCTCCCCAGGCGCCTCAGGTCACAGGTCGTAGCGTGTTTGTCAGGCTGAGCAGCAGCAGCACTTCCCAGAAGAATTCGGGACAGTTCAGCTAACAGGAAGTCTGTTGCTTCCTCTTCAAGCTGTTGATTTAGTTCAACCTACTCTGTTAATGTCTCACCTCAGCTCTGTGTGGGACAGTTTCAGTATTCCTGTTGGAGGCACATGGCTTCCTGATTAACTTTAGCTGCATCACCTAAATGTGGAACAATACTCTGGCCTGCTGTTTCCGGGTCAAACACCGCTCCGTGTTCTGCTACTGGTCCTTCTGTGAATGTGAAAGTGTCTCGATGTTCGTTTAAGCTGTGGACAGAAACGTTCCTCTTTTACTGAATGGGTCACCTCTAGGTGTCATAGACGGAGAAAGTCACAGCAGATGAAGTGTTTGTGTTCATGAGCTTTGCCAGCGTTGTTGGGACGCAGCTACTGCTCCAGTGAGTCAGACGTTCACCAGTTCCTCAGAGGTTACAGGGAGGCCAAGTCATCTGCAGCCTCTGAGCTTCCTCCCTCCACGCTGACTGATGGGGAAGTTGGAGTGAAGGGAGAAGGACCCGGGCAGCACTCGTCTATTATAAACAGAAATGTTAGCGAGGGCTAAAGAAACAGTGGACAGGACCATTATGGCTTCACTTTAATTCTATGCTGTGCAGAACTGCTTGGATTGACTCGTCTGGAGTCTGGGTCGGCACATATTTGAGGTATTCGGTTGAGGGACCACTAATGTGAGATGGTGATCTATATGGAGGCAGAGATCTCTGGTAAATACAGCACCGCTTCCAGGGCAAAACCAGGTGAGCATCCTGCTTCTCTGTCCTGTCAGAGCAGTACATACTGTTGGTAGAGGTGATTATTGACCAATCATGGAGAGAGCTCTTGGTTTTGGTCCATTTGACCTGCCGATCACTGATCTCAGCCAATCAAGGACAGATTGTCTGGGTCCAGCCTCCAGCCTGATTGGTGCTGAAGCCAACGCTTCTGTCAGGTTCCTCAGGGTTTCTTAGATCCTGCTGCAGATGTTAAAACCAGTAAGCAGATTAATGAATGCAGAATATTTCTCTTCAGCCTTAAATAGCTGCAGATGACTAAAGTTTTATTTGGCACATATCTGGATTGAAGTAGCATTAGTTGCTGAATTCACCAGGTTCAGAACCTCCTCTGGGTTTATATGCACATCTTTTGGTTTGGAAGATGATCACAGACCTGCTTCACGTCTGAATGCAAACCTGACGTGTTGCCAGCTTTGAGCAGCCAGCAGGACATGACTTGTATATAATGGTGTGGGAACATGTTTGTGGTTACTTCTTTATTTTCATCTCATTTTTAATTTCCTCTTCCCTGTTTTAACCAGTTACCTCATGTGTCTGCGTTTAGCCAGAACTTTTCTTCCTGACAGTCGACTTGTTGCTCCGTTCATTTTCCCCACTCTTCCTGCAGTGCTGCAGTTGAGGCTTCAACAGAGGCGGACCCGGGAGCAGCTGGTGGATCAGGGCATCATGCCACGTGAGTAACCAGCACCGCCATCGAACACCTGATGGGATGTGGGTGTGTCAAAGATAACGCACTCAGATCCCGCTTGGTTACCACGTCTTTTCAACTGTTTGCCACATGATGACCTATCAAAACTGAGCTTACTGATGTTACTGTTATGTGTTGCAGCTCTGAAGAGCCCAGCAGCTTTCCATGGACAGATTCGCAGCTTGGAAAGAGCCAGGGTGAGAAACAGTTTGGAGAAAACGTCTCTTGAGAGAAAATCCATCTTTATGTTGAATCTGCATTAGATTTTTAGTCTGAAGTCAAAATGTTGGAGTTCCTAGTATGAACATCAAACGAAACACCTTCCAAAGTCAGAAATCTGAGTGGAAAGTTGTAGCTCAGAGTTCAGTATCCAATATGGCAGCTGCTGATAAAAAGTGTTGTCAGAGTGGCAGATATTAATTCCAGTGAATCAGGTTCAGTTGATCCACCTTCCATTAAATGACCAGAACATGCTGAGATGTTCTTCTAGTACATCCCAGGCGAGCCGCTAAAGTCTTATTACCAACTTCAGTAATAAAAAAAAAGAAAAGAAAAACCGCAGCTGGGATTATTTGGAGTAACAGGAACATAGCCTAAGGAGACATAATCATGTTGGAAGGTCAGCCCTGGTCTTCAGGGTTGACCTTCCAACATGACCTCCACAGCTGCCACCAGGAGCTGCAAGTATGTGGCTGCAAGGATAGTTAAAACCTGCAGGACAGGGGGTCCTGAGGACCAGGGTTCACAGATGTTTTCTTGCAGAAGATACCAGAAAATGTAACACAACAGGAGGCTATAGATGCATTCCTTTTTTTATGGAAAATCTGTTTTATCCTTGAGATCCGAGGCAGAGAGGCCTCTCCAGTAGACCTCTGACAGAATATCTACATCTGTTTATGAGATTTCTTTTTATTTTAGCTTTAATTTTAAAAGAAAGGTTTATCTAATATTGTAAAAAAAAATTATTGTTTGACACGTTTCTTTTCAGACTGAGAATTTCCTCAAGCACAAGATCCGCAGTCGTCCAGAGCGAGCGGAGCTGGTCAGGATGCACATCCTGCAAGGTGCTGATAATCCTCCTGTTTTCTTTACTCTTTGTTTCCTGAGGACCTTTGAAAGCAACAGAATAGAGTAGCTGTGGAGAAAGAAGTTGCATTCCTCCTTTAAAGAGTTGTCATTGTTGAAACAACATAGGAATTCCTTTCGGGTTCCTACATAATGTCCAAAATCAGGCCATGAGCTGACATTTCAAGGTGTTTGACATGTTTTCTGAATATGTGACATTTGGTTTCACTCTCTCTCCAGAGACCGGAGCAGAGCCCTCACTACAGGCCACCCAGATGAAGTTGAAGAGGGCGCGGCTGGCTGACAACCTGAACGAGAAGATCGCCCAGAGGCCGGGCCCGATGGAGCTGGTGGAGAAAAACATCTTGCCAGTGGATTCCAGCCTTAAAGAAGCCATCATAGGTGAGAGAACCGTGTTGTTCATCAGACTCACTGAACGGCCTGGACACAGAGGGATGTCTGTTTATTGTTGCCAAAGCCAAGGTAGAAACTGATTGTTTTACTGGACGGTTGTCCGTAGTGGGCCAAGTGAACTATGCCAAGGTTCTGGATGAAGACGGATGCTATGATGCCATGTCTCCAGACCAACCGGCCAGCCAGGAGTCTCAGAGCTCTGCCCCCTCACCAGGGGAGAGTAAAGTCCCAGAAACCCCGTCTCCAGGCCCGGCACCGGCAGTACTAACCACCACCATGCTGCAGGTCAGAGACTGAGCTTCCCTGAACGGTTTTCTTAACTTCACAACACCAATGTGATAATCAGCAGGATTTGTTTTAATATTTATTCCAACTGTTCATTGTTTCTGTTCTTCAGCTCTTCCCAACAACAGATTTCCCAAAGGCAGTCTCAGCCAATGAGCAGCCTCTTAGCTGTACAGCTGTCCACACGGTCCAGTCCACCGCTGCACCCGCTCCTTCCAAACCAGGACCGACTCTGGTGAAAGTAAGCACAATGCCTGGGTTCCCCTCTGCTTGTAAGACTGATCCGTTGATTTTACCGTAGAGCTGCTGCCTGAAGCTCACCTTAAATAAGATGAACACTCCTGCTACATGGATGGCTTATAGGAACACCAGCATTCATACCTGAATATACTTAATGGGATTTTATGTGACAGACCAGCAGAATGTGCTGGAAGTTTAAATTCAGTGCATCAAAACTTTATTTAATGATGCTCTAATTACAGCTGGGAGTGTTGCTGGTTATATTATTGGGGTCTCTACCAAGTTTCCACATCTGCACACTAAAATGTAAATTTCTCATCTTGCTCAACTGGATTTAAGTCTGGACTTGGACTAGGTTGTCCTAACATGCTTTGATGGAAACTGTTTCAATGTAGCTACGGCTGTATGGAGTTCTGCTTTGACTCCGAACCCACACGTTTCTCTGTACCGACGACGCTGCCACTGCCCCACAAAATGCCACGGCCAAAAACCTGGCTCTCTTTCTTTTCGCTTTTCTTAAAAATACTGTTGTTAATATGCTGGTTCTGGTTGGAAAACAACTTAAATACAGGCCAACATTTCCATCCTTATTTACTTCTGCAAACACTAAGCACGCTTGCTACATGTGACGTCATTGCGTCGTCTACTGCGCATGCGGGACACTTGAGTTGTGTGAAGGCGTTCACACAGGAGATCACTACAAGTCAGTTATTTGGAAATGTGAACAGCCATACAAAGACGTCGGATTTCACCAAGAAATCAAAATTGAGCATTAAGACCTGCAGAGTGAATGTAGCCTTATTTGTTTTGGCCTCAAACCTGAAATAACAATAAAACACATTGAAGAATGTGGTTGTGACCTGATCAGATGTGAAAAAGTTGTGCTTTGTTCGATTCTAATCACAGCAAAGCCAACAGAAATCTCTGTCGGAGAAGACTCGCAGCAAGAAGGGCAGAGAGCTGAAGTCGAGGGTGAAAAAGCTCAAGTACCACCAGTATGTCCCTCCAGACCAGAAGCAGGAGGTCAGTGAAGCACCCATGGACTCTTCATATGCTCGCCTGCTGCAGCAGCAGCAGCTGTTCCTCCAGCTGCAGATCCTGAGTCAGCAGCAGCAGCAGCAGCACTACAACTACCAGACTATCCTCCCTGCTCCACTCAAGTAGGTGTTCAGTGACTCCAGAACTCCAAATAAGAACCAGAAACATGTTTTCTGTCTAAAATCACAGAGAAATTGACTAATGAATCTATTTGTGTTCTTTAGCGTCACTGTTCTTTTTATTGGCTTTCAGTTTTGTTTGACTTGCAGCTAAATCCAAGCTAAATATGAATAAAATCCCACAGGGCTGTTAGCTGGTTTCCAGTAACGATCAGATGTCTAACGATATAAATAATTAACAGGATGCTGTCACCAGCTGCTGTTTATATAAACCTTCTCACACACTCATGCAGACAAGCTGCTAGTTTAATGTGTCGCTGCTCCTTAGACAACAACAGGCTCAGGATGGATTTCCACTTCCAACTGAGAACAAATGTCCTCCTTCATTCTCCCACCTCCTCTTCCTCTTCTTCCTGTTTCATGTTTTTATGATCCAAGCATAGCGTATAGTTCTGTAAATAACAGTGAGCTCAACCTCCTGTCCTGCTTCAGACCTGTGGCAGAGGGACAGAGCAGCAGCGTCGGTACCCTGCCGACCTCCATCGTAGTGTCCTTGCCCACTCCTCCTGCACCTCCTGCTCCACCTCGACCCAACAACCTACTGTCCAACCGCAAGCCAGGGGTCCTGCCAGCCAACCTTGATGAAATGAAGGTATTCGACAACCTGTTCGAACACCTGAATGCTGTATTTTCATATTTACTCACAGCCACAAACCTCAGTTCATTTCATCAGGATTTTATGTGACCGACTCTGAAAACTGACGGAAATTAAACTTTTTTAACCAACAAAAGTCAGACACTTTTCTGGCCTTCATTCTATTAACCGTGTGGTGAAAAACTGACACTGCAGTTTACCTGAACACCTTCCTCCTTTAAACATGGTGCTGGCAGCATCATGCTGTGGGCTAATAATTTACACTGCTTTGTGTCGGCTTCAGCTGTGCAGCGGTTCTGAAGGTTCTGATCATGTTTATGTGTTCTCAGGTGGCTGAGCTGAAACTGGAGCTGAAGCTGCGTGGCCTTCCGGTGTCGGGAACAAAAACGGATCTGATAGAAAGACTGAAACCTTTCCAGGAAAATACCAACATCACTCCTCTTTCCACCATTCCTGCCACCACCACCATCTCCTCCATCCCTGTGGAGGTCACCCCAACCACAACACCCACCATAGTTCTTCCAGTCCACCAGGTGGCCCCAGAGATGATGTGCTCCACTCCACCTAACTCACCCATTCCCTTTGATCAGTCTTGCCTCCAGCAGGATGGAGGTATGTCTGAAGCTTCATCTGAAATCCAGAAGGGAAGCTCCGGTTCCCCTCAGGCCCCGTTGCAGGTCCCTGAGGAGAAGGACAGAAGGCTCCATGAGAAGGAGCGGCAGATAGAGGAGCTGATGCGGAAGCTGGAGCAGGAGCAGAGGTTGGTGGAGGAGCTCAAGATGCAGCTTGAGGTGGAGAAGAGAGGTCAGATTGACTCCATGTCTTTATCCCCCTCACACACGTCTGTGAGTTCTGCTCCTACAGTCCTGAGCTCAAACGTTGTAAAAATGGAGGGTCCGATCCAGTCGAACTGTTCTTCCACCACCATTCCAAACTCCATCCTTAACTCACAGGCTCTTAGTGCCCCCCAGCCACAGGTGGTGAAGCTGGAGGATGTCACCGTCTCCTCTGGCCAGCCCCTGCAGCTCCAGACTCAAACACAGCTCATCACTCAGATCCAGCACCAGAACCAAGTAACCACTAGCCCCAAGCTGGACCCCCGGAACCAGCACCAGTCCCAACCTGCACCCCCCAGCCTGCAGCAGTTCTTCATCACCCACCCTGCCGGGGTGTCCCAGGTGCTGGGTCAACCTCAGACCCTGTTGACTACAACGGGCCAGGCTGGTACTCAGATCTTCGTCCCAGTCTCACTACCTACCAGCTCTACGACCATCCAGCTACCAAGCACCACTGTCAGCCTGCAGGTAAGACAACTGGTGACATTTTAGTGCTTTGTTCATTTCAACCATGTTAAAATCACACACTTCAATGTATTTTAATAGGATTGTGTGTGAGACACCAACAAGCAGCACATTAGTGTGGAGCTGAAAGGATCCATGCTGGTACGTCTCTACCAGCTTTACGCATCTAGAGACGAACATTTCAGACCATTGTTCATAGTTCAAGCTCCATAAGATCGGATGAAGAACATCTGTGGACACACATGTTCAAAGCTTGCCAGAAATTACCCATTTGATTTAGGCCTGGACTTTGACTAGGCCATTCTAACCTATTAATCTGCTTTGATCTAAACCATCCATTGTATCATCTGGCTGTATGTTCAGGGTGGTTGTCCTGCTGGAAGGTGAACCTCCACCCCGGTCTCCAGTCTTCTCCAGCCTCTAAAAGGTTTTCTTTCAGGGTTTTCCTGGATTTAGCTCCATCCATCTTCCACCAGTTCTGATCAGCTTTCCTGTCCCACAGCATGATGATATCACCTCCATGTTTCAGCATGGAGATCATGTGTTGATGTACAGCCTCAGTTTTTTAGGTTCATTTTGGTGTCATTTAAGCAGAGCATCTTCTTCCACATGTTTACTGCCCCCTCCTACTTTCTTTCAGCACTGGCTTTCATGTTGTCACTCCTTCATCCAGATTTGTGGAGTGACCTAAAGTTGTCCTGTTGTCAGATTCTCCCACCTGAGGCATGAATCTCTGTAGCTCCTCCAGAGTTACTATGGGCCTCTTGGCTGCTTCTCTGATCAATGCTCTCCTTGCCCAGCCTGTCAGTCTAGGTGGACTTCCATGATTTGGACTTTATTTGGGGGTGTCAGCAGACGCGTAGTTAGACCTGGGCTTCCGGGTCTGAAGCCCCGAATGTTGTCTGAATGTCCCCGGACTTCTTGATAGAAGAAATTTAGAAGTATTAAGATGCAGCCACAATATGGTATTGGACTTCACATTTTTATTGAAAAACAATCAGATTTTTTCAATCACGTCCCGCTCCACCTAACCTGACAATGAGTTAAAAGGAGAAGACAAAAAACTACGCGCACAGCCAGAGACGGACTCGGTTCTGGAGAAGTCCAGAACAGCAGTTTACTCCAAGTCGACCTGCCTCCTTCATTACCTGAAAAGTTACACTGAGCGCCTCGAACAGAGATCATTTCAGAGCAACCATGGAGCCAGCTGGAGAGAGGGAGGCTGGTGGGTGTGTTCAGGAACAGGTGGAGGCAGAGCGGTTTAACCCAGGAGAAGATGGTGGTGAAACCTGAATGCTGACTCAGGATGGACTGATTGTAAGTTACAGATAATCACTGATTCACCCAGCAAGACATGAGGTGGAGGTTCACTCTAATGAGCATCTTCAGGGTCATGATGAGGAACTTTCACCTGAGCTACAGGTGAAGTTAAATGATCTGTGATAGAAAACAGCAGCAACCTTCTCTGTGAGCTTCTAGCTGGATTTACATCATAATGTGAAAATATCTGGTCCTTAACTTCAGTCACAATAAAATCATTTAATCCTAACGTAGCTGAACACATTTAAAGGTCCTTCAGATCATCACATTGATCTCATGGCTGCAGCCGGTCTTATAGTCCAGTTCTACATGTAGACAGAACCAGGTGTTGCTCAATAAACCAGGAAAATATCTCCTGGTTCCAGTAAGACGTAGTAGAAAGTAAACCTCCATCTTCTCTTTCATATCTTCTGCTGATTCTAAACATGCAGCTCTGGGTTTAAAGATGCAGAATAATTAAGAAATAAATCATAGTTCATCACAGGTGGACCATTAATTAGTTAACTATTTTATTTTTCTGAATTACACATGAAATATTATATAAACTAATTAAACAAGGATAGAGTTTTACTGAAGGTGAGACATACATACCATATGTATCCTGTTATTAATAACTGTAATATTAGTCCTGATAAGGTCCAGGATGAGGCTCTATGCTATATTTTAAACACCACAACTTAACATCCTTTCCTCTCAAAGTGTTTAATAGTAACAACTGAAAAATGTTTCTTTTATTATTTTTGGCAGGACAAATTTCTTCAGAAGTGGAATAAAGTGCTGAAAAGATGGCGATAAAAGAGAACAGGTTCATAAAAGAAGGAACAATTTTAATAAAATGTTTCAAAAGCTCTTGGCATAATAAAATAAATAAATGTGTTTTAGGATTTTACCATTTGACTAAATCAACTTTATACCACTTTCCTTTTTTGTAATATAAGAATAAAGACAACGGAGCCTCAGGAGTGAAACACTTTGATGAGAATAAAGTTTAAAAAGATCATTTATGTAGATGAGAAAAGAAGCACATTTATCTGGTCCATAGTAAACATCTCTGAGTTTATGAAAACTTTTGTCAACAAAAATTCAGATTAAGATCTTTTCTAAATACCTCAAAATGTGTCATTATTTGCTTCAGTAAAATGGTTTTTCATGAGTCCTAAACTCTGTTTCTCCTTGTCCTTCATTCAGCTTCTAACAAAAATAAAAAGTAAAATTATTGCAAACTTTTTTTGTTTGATTCACAATAATTTACATTCAGTCTAAAACCAGCCGAGACAGAGAACTGGTACAATATGTCTTATATTATTTTAACTTTAAATTACCTATAAATTGTTTTATTGAAATTTAAATATTTCAGGTTTGGGCTAAAGCCCCCAATGTTTTGAGACCCTACAAACGCCCCTGGGTGTCAGAGTAAAGGGGGAAAAATATAAAGTCAAACCAGACTTTTAAATTATTGTTGTTGAAGAAAAAATTAAATCTGTTTAAGTTTTCTTCCAATTCACAACTTTGCACTACTTGGATTGAAATAAAATAAAGATTTGTGATTGTAACGTAACAAAATGTGAAGAAGTTCTTCTAAACTAACCTCCTCCATCTTCTCAGCCTGTCCTCAAGGCCTCGACCTCCAACCCAGGTCTGGTCCAGGCTTCACTTCCTCAGCTGCAGAGCACCAAGATGGAGATAACGGCGAGCCAGCAGCCACTGCTGCAGGTTGGTTTTGTCATATGGTTTAGTTGTTTTGTAAGATAGATCTATGTTTTCTACCTTTTTAGGTGTTATCGTAGAAATGAGCTGGTTTCTGTGTTGCTGTTAAGCCAGTGATGTTCTGATGGAGACTCTGCTTGGTGCTACAGACTCTGACTATGTGTAACAACACCACTGCTTTGGGGAACCAGAGTAGAAATGAGATGAATCCTCAGTGTTTTCTTCAGAGCTCCCCAGAGAGCAGAATGTCTCCTCAGATCTCCCCCAACCGCCAGGTCTCCAACGGACCCCTCAATAAGGTAGAAATGACAGTAAATCTACCTGAGGTATCATAGCCTGGAACCACCAGCTTTCAGATCTTCATTCTGCTTGTCGTCTTTCTTCCCGTCTCCTCCCTGCAGCCGGCCTTCGTCCTCCAGTCCGCCTCCCTGGTTAATCAGCCTCCAAAAACACGAGAACCTCCCCGCTATGAGGAGGCGGTCAAGCAGAGCCGCGGTCTGCACATGAGCAACGCTTCACAGGTGAGGAGCGCCCAGGAGATACGAATGCCTTAAAACCTAACCTTCAGGCTACATCTGGGATGCGATAAACGTAGCAATGGTGATATTTGTCTGAATGATCAATGATCATTTTTACTGTGATGGCCAACCTTTGCCCTGCAGAGTTCACATTGTCTCTCCATATTAAGAATATTAACTGGAACATCGTTTCTGACTCCTTTCCAGATATTAAATATTCCTGCTTTTTTGTCAGTGTTCCAGCAGACTTCCAACATTTCCAGAACCTGCATATTTCCTGGAAGGTTGAAAAGCTGAAAAGGATCAAATAAATCAACTTCCTGTAGATTAATTTAACCTTCCTGTCGTTCCTGCGTGACGTTCTGAGCGTTTCTGCGTGACGTTCTGAGCGTTTCTGCGTGACGTTCTGAGCGTTTCTGCGTGACGTTCTGAGGGTTTCTGCGTGACGTTCTGAGCGTTTCTGCGTGACGTTCTGAGCGTTTCTGCGTGACGTTCTGAGCGTTTCTGCGTGACGTTCTGAGCGTTTCTGCGTGACGTTCTGAGCGTTTCTGCGTGACGTTCTGAGCGTTTCTGCGTGACGTTCTGAGCGTTTCTGCGTGACGTTCTGAGCGTTTCTGCGTGACGTTCTGAGCGTTTCTGCGTGACGTTCTGAGCGTTTCTGCGTGACGTTCTGAGCGTTTCTGCGTGACATTCTGAACGTTTCTGCGTGACGTTCTGAGCGTTTCTGCGTGACGTTCTGAGCGTTTCTGCGTGACGTTCTGAGCGTTTCTGCGTGACGTTCTGAGTGTTTCTGCGTGACGTTCTGAGCGTTTCTGCGTGACGTTCTGAGCGTTTCTGCGTGACGTTCTGAGCGTTTCTGCGTGACGTTCTGAGCGTTTCTGCGTGACGTTCTGAGCGTTTCTGCGTGACGTTCTGAGCGTTTCTGCGTGACGTTCTGAGCGTTTCTGCGTGACGTTCTGAGCGTTTCTGCATGACGTTCTGAGCGTTTCTGCGTGACGTTCTGAGCGTTTCTGCGTGACGTTCTGAGCGTTTCTGCGTGACGTTCTGAGCGTTTCTGCGTGACGTTTTGAGCGTTCCTGCGTGACGTTCTGAACGTTTCTGCGTGACGTTTTGAACGTTTCTGCGTGACGTTCTGAGCGTTTCTGCGTGACGTTCTGAGCGTTTCTGCGTGACGTTCTGAGCGTTTCTGTGTGACGTTCTGAGCGTTTCTGCGTGACGTTCTGAGCGTTTCTGCGTGACGTTCTGAGGGTTTCTGCGTGACGTTCTGAGCGTTTCTGCGTGACGTTCTGAGCGTTTCTGCGTGACGTTCTGAGCGTTTCTGCGTGACGTTCTGAGGGTTTCTGCGTGACGTTCTGAGCGTTTCTGCGTGACGTTTTGAGGGTTTCTGCGTGACGTTCTGAGTGTTTCTGCGTGACGTTTTGAGGGTTTCTGCGTGACGTTCTGAGCGTTTCTGCGTGACGTTCTGAGCGTTTCTGCGTGACGTTCTGAGGGTTTCTGCGTGACGTTCTGAGCGTTTCTGCGTGACGTTTTGAGGGTTTCTGCGTGACGTTTTGAGCGTTCCTGCGTGACGTTCTGAGCGTTTCTGCGTGACGTTCTGAGGGTTTCTGCGTGACGTTCTGAGCGTTTCTGCGTGACGTTCTGAGCGTTTCTGCGTGACGTTCTGAGCGTTTCTGCGTGACGTTCTGAGCGTTTCTGCGTGACGTTCTGAGCGTTTCTGCGTGACGTTCTGAGCGTTTCTGCGTGACGTTCTGAGCGTTTCTGCGTGACGTTCTGAGCGTTTCTGCGTGACGTTCTGAGGGTTTCTGCGTGACGTTCTGAGCGTTTCTGCGTGACGTTCTGAGGGTTTCTGCGTGACGTTCTGAGGGTTTCTGCGTGACGTTCTGAGGGTTTCTGCGTGACGTTCTGAGCGTTTCTGCGTGACGTTCTGAGCGTTTCTGCGTGACGTTCTGAGCGTTTCTGCGTGACGTTCTGAGCGTTTCTGCGTGACGTTCTGAGCGTTTCTGCGTGACGTTCTGAGCGTTTCTGCGTGACGTTCTGAGCGTTTCTACGTGACGTTCTGAGCGTTCCTGCGTGACGTTCTGAGCGTTTCTGCGTGACGTTCTGAGCGTTTCTGCGTGACGTTCTGAGCGTTTCTGCATGACGTTCTGAGCGTTCCTGCGTGACGTTCTCTCCTCTTCTTCTACATAACCTTTAGTCTAAAGTTTTGCACAGAGCAGATATGTTGTGTTTTGTCCAGACACAACCTCCTGAGCAACAGGTTCCTGTTGCAGGCTCCACCCAGATGTTTAAACTGACAGCCACACCTTCCACATCATCAGAGGTTTTCGCTTCTCTGGGTTTAGTTTTGGACCAGAACACATTCAGAATACAAATGAGCAACAAACCCAGCAGTTTATTTCAGCAAGCTAATGAAAATGTAAACGTCTTGATGTCTCTTCAGGTTCCCACGGCAACCAGCCAGCACATGGATGACCTGTTTGACATCCTGGTGGAGAGTGGAGGTTAGTGGTGTGTGAAGCCTGACGTTCTGAAGAAGCTGGGAAAACATTTCTTCTGTTTTTTGCTTTTTTCAGATCATCAAAGACGTTTTAATGTCAGACATAATAACCTGAATAAATATAAAACCTTTAATGAAGGTAAACCTCTAAACCAGCAGGTTTAAGTTCTGGACTCTACCAGGTCTGGGTGCAGTCAGTCAAACAGAACCTGATTGGTTTGGATTTTCCCTTTTAATAAATAAAACTAATTTCTGAATCGACTCAGATTATGTTTGATGATCTGAAACGTTAATAAATTCATTAAAAGCAGGAACAGAAGATATTGGATGCAGGTTTTAGGAGTCCGGCATCATTTAACTCCACATTCTGTCTCCTCCTCCAGAGATCCCTCCATTCCTCCATCAGGACCCTCCAGGCCCTCTGAATCGGACCCACCCGGTCACAGCCAGCATCACCAATCTTCCTGTCAACACGGCCCTGTCCCGCTCACCGCCACAGATCCAGTTGGCTCCTCCCGCTGCGCTCAGCGCTACCAACAGCCCCGGCCTTGCTGGTCTCCCCCCGCTGGTCACAGACAACCAGCTGGAGGCCTTCCTGGAGAGGACTCTGGCTGAGACGCCGCCCGCGTCGGACCCACGGACTCGGGGCTTGATGGAGGAGCTGCAGGGCCATCTGGTGGATCAGCAATCCTTCATCCCTATGGACACGTCAGATATGTCGTTCCACGACTCCTCCGCTTACCCGGCCTCGCTCAACTTAGCCCTGTTCGACCCAAACCTGGATAACATGGAGTGGCTGGACCTCACGGCTGGACCGTCCTCGCCACCCGGGTTCCCGACAGAGTTCCTGGAAGCACAGGACATGCAGCTGCACTTTGACTGACAGAACATCTGAGAATGAGGTTAGCATAGAAGGAGAAATCTCAGCATGTTGCTCTTCCTCTGCCAAATCATTCCCAGCATCTGTAATATTCCTACTGTCCTGCAGAACATCTCGCTGTATAGCAGAGTTCTGACCGAAGCGGATCCGCAGCCATTGGTGTTTGCACAGCTTTACCAGAGGCGACGGCGGCGCCGCCAGGAGAGCTGATCAGTCAGGGATTTTAATCTGAGCTGACTTTTAGTTTCTAAAATCAGGATTTTATTGATTATTTCCAGAGCCAAGGAGACGGTAAGAACTGTAAATCCAGTTTAAACCACACTAACAGAACCAATGAGCTGATGCTTCATCTCTTAGCTTGTCAGTTAAAGCAGACAGTTTCTGAGTCCTTCTGATGTTCTGCTGGACAGCAGGAACCATCACAACAGCTTCTTCTGAAGAGGAATTGAAGGCATATCAACGTGATGGATCTCCATCCCAACCAGATGAGGTCCTCTGGGTTTTCTCATTCTGTCACTCGTAATAGGAGCGTCTGTACACACTGGTCCAGTTCGGTCCGTTTCCTGACTCGTCTGATGGTCCAATCAGACCCAATCGTGTTCTTCTGATAAAGTTATGACTCTAAACTAAAGATCCTCCGTCGGATCAGAGCTATGCACTAAAGAGGCGCCTCATTCACCTCAGAACAAAGAACTGTGAACGCTGCATATCTGAGGCGCCACTTGTTCTGGAGGCCCGGCAGTCGTCCGAGTCTCTGAAGCTGAATGTACCTTAAAAATCGGACTTAGAACGACGGCAGCTTTTAATCCTTCTAATGAACAGAAGAGTGGAGCAGAGATCAGTTCGAGATGCTGAAACCCATCTGAGGTTGGTCTGCTGCAGTCATGTCATAGAATTAGATGTTTGATGATCTTTCTACATCCAGCTGGACAGCAGCTGATAGGTTAGAGAGCTTTATGAGCCATTATCAAGTGACCAGGCGCTCTGTGGAGAAAATCAATCATTCACAATCCTTTTAACCTTTTACCTTCTGTCACATTAGATCCTCAAACTTCCGTCGACTTTATTGGGATTTTATGATTGAACAACAGCGATGAATAGTTATGAACAGAAACCTGAGAAGATTCAGCCCTCATCTTCTTTAACTGCAGAGTGTCTCTGCAACCAACTACTGATCTCTAACAACTGCTTTCAAATTTAACCTCAAATTCTCAGTCGGACCTAGGTTCTGGACTTTAACTAGGCCATTCACACACACTCCATTAAAGTGATAATATTTCCCAGCATATCAAATTATTATTTAAAAATATTTTATCATCCTGTTTATTGTTATCCCAATAAATGCTACAAATTATGGCCATAAAGTTATAAGTCCATCTCTAGGTGTGTGTCCAGTTTAAGGGAGTCAGAGTGATGAGGGAGTAGCTCTACTGTGTTGGTCACAGGAAGTGACAATAAACACATTAAATTTAGTGTTTGTAATGTGACAAACGGTCCAGGTTGCATGAGTACTTTTGCGTGTTTGTGTGTTTGTGTGTGTGTGTGTGTGGGAAGTAAGCATGTTACTGTCCTGTCCTCTGCATGTACGTGTCTCTGTGTGCATGTTTATGCTCTGGCGCTTTAAAAACCCAATGCTTTCAGCTCCTAAACCCATCAGAACTGCTCCTGATGAACGTTGGAGTGTTTTCCTTTGTGTTCGGCTGCTTTTCTGCTCTTTGACACACCGATGATAATCACATAAAGGACGCTCAGCCACCTACAGGTCCTTCTCAAAATATTAGCATATTGTGATAAAGTTAATTATTTTCCATAATGTCATGATGAAAATTTAACATTCATATATTTTAGATTCATTGCACACTAACTGAAATATTTCAGGTCTTTTATTGTCTTAATATGGATGATTTTGGCATACAGCTCATGAAAACCCAACATTCCTATCTCACAAAATTAGCATATTTCATCCGACCAATAAAAGAAAAGTGTTTTTAATACAAAAAACGTCAACCTTTAAATAATCATGTACAGTTATGCACTCAATACTTGGTCGGGAATCCTTTGGCAGAAATGACTGCTTCAATGCGGCGTGGCATGGAGGCAATCAGCCTGTGGCACTGCTGAGGTCTTATGGAGGCCCAGGATGCTTCGATAGCGGCCTTTAGCTCATCCAGAGTGTTGGGTCTTGAGTCTCTCAACGTTCTCTTCACAATATCCCACAGATTCTCTATGGGGTTCAGGTCAGGAGAGTTGGCAGGCCAATTGAGCACAGTGATACCATGGTCAGTAAACCATTTACCAGTGGTTTTGGCACTGTGAGCAGGTGCCAGGTCGTGCTGAAAAATGAAATCTTCATCTCCATAAAGCTTTTCAGCAGATGGAAGCATGAAGTGCTCCAAAATCTCCTGATAGCTAGCTGCATTGACCCTGCCCTTGATAAAACACAGTGGACCAACACCAGCAGCTGACACGGCACCCCAGACCATCACTGACTGTGGGTACTTGACACTGGACTTCTGGCATTTTGGCATTTCCTTCTCCCCAGTCTTCCTCCAGACTCTGGCACCTTGATTTCCGAATGACATGCAGAATTTGCTTTCATCCGAAAAAAGTACTTTGGACCACTGAGCAACAGTCCAGTGCTGCTTCTCTGTAGCCCAGGTCAGGCGCTTCTGCCGCTGTTTCTGGTTCAAAAGTGGCTTGACCTGGGGAATGCGGCACCTGTAGCCCATTTCCTGCACACGCCTGTGCACGGTGGCTCTGGATGTTTCTATTCCAGACTCAGTCCACTGCTTCCGCAGGTCCCCCAAGGTCTGGAATCGGCCCTTCTCCACAATCTTCCTCAGGGTCCGGTCTCCTCTTCTCGTTGTGCAGCGTTTTCTGCCACACTTTTTCCTTCCCACAGACTTCCCACTGAGGTGCCTTGATACATCACTCTGGGAACAGCCTATTCATTCAGAAATGTCTTTCTGTGTCTTACCCTCTTGCTTGAGGGTGTCAATAGTGGCCTTCTGGACAGCAGTCAGGTCGGCAGTCTTACCCATGATTGGGGTTTTGAGTGATGAACCAGGCTGGGAGTTTTAAAGGCCTCAGGAATCTTTTGCAGGTGTTTAGAGTTAACTCGTTGATTCAGATGATTAGGTTCATAGCTCGTTTAGAGACCCTTTTAATGATATGCTAATTTTGTGAGATAGGAATTTTGGGTTTTCATGAGCTGTATGCCAAAATCATCCGTATTAAGACAATAAAAGACCTGAAATATTTCAGTTAGTGTGCAATGAATCTAAAATATATGAA
Organism: Girardinichthys multiradiatus; assembly: GCF_021462225.1. Lineage (NCBI taxonomy): Eukaryota > Metazoa > Chordata > Actinopteri > Cyprinodontiformes > Goodeidae > Girardinichthys > Girardinichthys multiradiatus. Next base: position 1,251,331 of record NC_061803.1, on the reverse strand, counting down.
TGTTAAATTTTCATCATGACATTATGGAAAATAATGAACTTTATCACAATATGCTAATTTTTTGAGAAGGACCTGTATTTCCTCACCTGCATATTCAGCTGCTTGTGTCGCTCTGTGTGGAACAATTTAGCCTGCAGTTATGTCCACAGCCACTAGGGGGCGACCATCATCCATTGTCTTCACCTCACGTTGACCCTTGACAGTGACCCCTTCCTCCACACTTTGTGTGTGACTTCCTGTTCAGAGAGGACCTTATTGGTCTGGGTCACCTCTGCTTTGTTCACCTGTAGTTGTCTGTATTTGTCACGTTGCTGTGATTTTATTCCAAACTGATTGAGCAGCTGTTCAACTTTCACTTTATTCCTTTTCCTGATTGGTCGTTCAGCTTCAGTGCTGGTATACCTGATGTTTTCTGATGGTTAAATGAATCTACGTATATTTCTGGTACATGCAGACTGCTAAAAGCAATAACAGCTGCTCTCCCTGTGAAATACTGCACTGTATCAGATCTGGACTGGAGTCTTCTTCATCTGAGACACAACTACGGTTTGAAAGCACTTCATATCCGAGTGGATCAGTTGGGGGAGTTTATAGATGGTTGGTTGACTGCTGTGGAGCCAGACCTCATCTCTGCAGCTCCTGCTTGTCCTCGATCACCTTCCCAAATGAGCTGCAGAGTTCTCCCCCAGCAGAGGGAAGCAACACCAGGAAGGATCCACTGTCTGTCTCCACCACCCATGCCATATGTTTTGCACATTGTGTACATATTTATATAGATGTAATGCATATTTTTATACATGTGTACCATTCATGGGCTCTTTATTTTGTACATACTCTTAAGAGATGTGTATATATGAGTACATTATGCTTTTATGTGTCAATAAAAGTCTGTGTATTGTGAAAAGCTTCCACAGAGCGTGTTTTTATTGTTCCTACAGAACATTAACAGTGATCCTAATCCCAGTTTTCCATTTAAAATGAGCGTTCAGCGCAGAGGAATCCAGAAAGCCACTACATTTGAGTTTGTGGTGTTTAAAACGGCATCCATGTTGGCCCTGGCAGCTCCTGTGTTCGTGTTTGCATGCAGACGTGATCTGTTTTGTTTATTCAACCACAGATAACGGAGATTTCCCAGTATGCATCCCAAACATGGAAAACTGGTACAAATGATATCGGCTTATGAAACAAAGACAACTTTGTATCATCTTAGTAGTTTGACACGTGGTTGAGTCAAGTTTGCAACGTTCAATCCAACCTTTTCAGATTAGTTGCTCCTACATTGGATGTCGTCCTTCCATCCGAGTTCCAAAACAGATCCAGAGTTCTTCAGACAGTTCTTCCTGACATTAAATCCAACCTTCACCTCTTCTGGACACATGTTGCTTCTCTTCAGGCTCCCTGGATTGTTGCAAATACACCTCTATCATAATTGGTCAGTTAAAAGTGTTGGAATTGGTCCACTCTCTGATGTCTGGTGAGAAACGGACCTGACTGGGGCTGAGCTGCATCATGTCCTCCTTTCTGTCCCGAAAAGTAACTACTAGAGATCGTTAGAACCATGAACATCCATGGATGTCATTCGGATTTGACGTTCTAAACCCACACCCATTGGTGCACTGGGGTCAAAGCAAAGGCTTGCATTGTTTTTATTTTTCTGTGCAAATGTTTCCATCCCCCTTTCCTCAAAATTCAATCAGAAGTGGACAGAGAAGTCAGAAAATATTAAAAAGAACAGGGAACACAACACCATGAAGCATGGTGGTGGCAAACTTAATTCATGTATTAGAATGGCTTAGTCAAAGTCCAAATCTAAATCAGAACCATCCTGTTTGCTACTGCATTTAGAGCTTCTAGAAACTCCATGTATCGTTCCTCATCCTCAAAGTTGCACTTGTTGGTTAAGATGTCCAGGTACTGTTTGTTCCAACGCATATCCATCAGAATCCTGTATTCATCTTTGCTGTGATGTTGGAGCAGCTCTGCCAGTGTTTTCCCCTTTACAGCCAGGCTGCTGCTGAACACAGCCCTCAGAGCTCTGTTTCCTGCCTCCATCTGGACCAGCACAGGCATATACAGGTCCTTCTCAAAATATTAGCATATTGTGATAAAGTTCATTATTTTCCATAATGTCATGATGAAAATTTAACATTCATATATTTTAGATTCATTGCACACTAACTGAAATATTTCAAGTATTTTATTGTCTTAATACGGATGATTTTGGCATACAGCTCATGAAAACCCAAAATTCCTATCTCACAAAATTAGCATATTTCATCCGACCAATAAAAGAAAAGTGTTTTTAATACAAAAAACGTCAACCTTCAAATAATCATGTACAGTTATGCACTCAATACTTGGTCGGGAATCCTTTGGCAGAAATGACTGCTTCAATGCGGCGTGGCATGGAGGCAATCAGCCTGTGGCACTGCTGAGGTCTTATGGAGGCCCAGGATGCTTCGATAGCGGCCTTTAGCTCATCCAGAGTGTTGGGTCTTGAGTCTCTCAACGTTCTCTTCACAATATCCCACAGATTCTCTATGGGGTTCAGGTCAGGAGAGTTGGAAGGCCAATAGAGCACAGTGATACCATGGTCAGTAAACCATTTACCAGTGGTTTTGGCACTGTGAGCAGGTGCCAGGTCGTGCTGAAAAATGAAATCTTCATCTCCATAAAGCTTTTCAGCAGATGGAAGCATGAAGTGCTCCAAAATCTCCTGATAGCTAGCTGCATTGACCCTGCCCTTGATAAAACACAGTGGACCAACACCAGCAGCTGACACGGCACCCCAGACCATCACTGACTGTGGGTACTTGACACTGGACTTCTGGCATTTTGGCATTTCCTTCTCCCCAGTCTTCCTCCAGACTCTGGCACCTTGATTTCCGAATGACATGCAGAATTTGCTTTAATCTGAAAAAAGTACTTTGGACCACTGAGCAACAGTCCAGTGCTGCTTCTCTGTAGCCCAGGTCAGGCGCTTCTGCCGCTGTTTCTGGTTCAAAAGTGGCTTGACCTGGGGAATGCGGCACCTGTAGCCCATTTCCTGCACACACCTGTGCACGGTGGCTCTGGATGTTTCTACTCCAGACTCAGTCCACTGCTTCCGCAGGTCCCCCAAGGTCTGGAATCGGCCCTTCTCCACAATCTTCCTCAGGGTCCGGTCACCTCTTCTCATTGTGCAGCGTTTTCTGCCACACTTTTTCCTTCCCACAGACTTCCCACTGAGGTGCCTTGATACAGCACTCTGGGAACAGCCTATTCGTTCAGAAATGTCTTTCTGTGTCTTACCCTCTTGCTTGAAGGTGTCAATAGTGGCCTTCTGGACAGCAGTCAGGTCGGCAGTCTTACCCATGATTGGGGTTTTGAGTGATGAACCAGGCTGGGAGTTTGAAAGGCCTCAGGAATCTTTTGCAGGTGTTTAGAGTTAACTCGTTGATTCAGATGATTAGGTTCATAGCTCGTTTAGAGACCCTTTTAATGATATGCTAATTTTGTGAGATAGGAATTTTGGGTTTTCATGAGCTGTATGCCAAAATCATCCATATTAAGACAATAAAAGACCTGAAATATTTCAGTTAGTGTGCAATAAATCTAAAATATATGAATGTTAAATTTTCATCATGACATTATGGAAAATAATGAACTTTATCACAATATGCTAATATTTTGAGAAGGACCTGTATTTGTAGCTCCTCCCCAGGTTTGAGAGCCAGCTGCTGTGTAGGATCCAATCTCCATGAGATGCTCTCTCATGCTCTCCAACTGAGAATCTGTGGCGACACTTTAAAACTGATGTTCAGGGGAGATGTTCTCCAGTCTGAGCTTGAACTGTTTTACAAAGATAAAACTGCAGAACTTTCAGCCTGTAGATGGTGGTGGAGACTTATATATATATATATATATATATATATATATATATATGCCACATTTCAGGCTTCAAACATAAAGATATAAAATTCTAATTTTTTGTGAAGAATCAACAACAAGTGGGACACAATCATGAAGTGGAATGAAGTTTATTGGATGTGTCAAACTTTTTTAACAAATAAAAAACTGAAAAGTGTATTATAATATTATTCAGCTCCTTTACTTTCAGTGCAGCAAACTGAGTCCAGAAGTTCAGTGAGGATCTCTGAATGATCCAATGTTGTCCCAAATGACTGATGATGATAAATATAATCCACCTGTGTGTAATCAAGTCTCCGTATAAATGCACCTGCTCTGTGATAGTCTCAGGGTTCTGTTCAAAGTGCAGAGAGCATCATGAAGACCAAGGAACACACCAGGCAGGTCCAAGATACTGTTGTGGAGAAGTTTAAAGCTGGATTTGGATACAAAAAGATTTCCCAAGCTTTAAACATCCCAAGGAGCACTGTGCAAGCAATCACATTGAAATGGAAGGAATATCAGACCACTGCAAATCTACCAAGACCCGGCTGTCCCTCTAAACTTTCATCTGGAACAAGGAGAAGACTGATCAGAGATGCAGCCAAGAGGCCCATGATCACTCTGGATGAACTGCAGAGATCTACAGCTGAGGTGGGAGAGTCTGTCCATAGGACAACAATCAGTTGTACACTGCACAAATCTGGTCTTTATGGAAGAGTGGCAAGAAGAAAACCATTTCTCAAAGATATCCATAAAAAGTATCGTTTAAAGTTTGCCAAAAGCCACCTGGGAGACACACCAAACATGTGGAAGAAGGTGCTCTGGTCAGATGAAACCAAAATCAAACTGTTTGGCCACAATGCAAAACGATATGTTTGGTGTAAAAACAACACAGTTCATCACCCTGAACACACCATCCCCACTGTCAAACATGGTGGTGGCAGCATCATGGTTTGGGCCTGCTTTTCGTCAGCAGGGACAGGGAAGATGGTCAAAATGGATGGGAAGATGGATGGGTCCAAATACAGAACCATTCTGGAAGAAAACCTGTTGGAGTCTGCAAGAGACCTGAGACTGGGACGGAGATTTATCTTCCAACAAGACAATGATCCAAAACATAAAGCCAAATCTACAATGAAATGGTTCACAAATAAATATATCCAGGTGTTTGAATGGCCTAGTCAAAGTCCAGACCTGAATCCAATGGAGAATCTGTAGAAAGAGCTGAAGACTGCTGTTCACGAACGCTCTCCATCCAACATCACTGAGCTCCAGCTGTTTTACAAGGAAGAATGGACAAGAATTTCAGTCTCTTGATGTGAAAACTGATAGAAACAAACTCCAAGAGACTTGCAGCTGTAATTGCAGCAAAGGGTGGAGCTACAAAGTATTAATGCAAGGGGGCTGAATAATATTACACACCCCACTTTTAGTTTTTTATTTGTTAAAAACGTTTGACACATCCAATAAATTTCATGATTGTGTCCCACTTGTTGATTCTTCACAAAATATTAGAATTTTATATCTTTATGTTTGAAGCCTGAAATGTGACAAGAGGTTGAAAAGTTCAAGGGGGCCAAATACTTTCACAAGGCTCTGTATGTGTATATATATATATATATATATATATATATATATATATGAACAATACAGTCTGTTATACTTCCCATTTATTTATTAAAAAACAAAGTGAAACAGAAATCCATCCATGATTTAATAGATTTTAACACCAATAGGTGGAAGAAAAAAAATCATTTTTCTATAAGACTTTATCAGTTATGGGATTATTGTGGAGGAAATGAAACCCACTCTTCTTAACAATGTTGCTCCAGATCATGTAGCTTTCGCTTCATTTGACCGTCCACAGTTCTTCTAATGTGAAACACCAATATGGTTGAGTTCTGGACTTAATCCATTTAAGATCCTGTTTTTACTTGTAGATTCTGTGCTGGAGTTGAGTTCTTTGTCCTGAGCCCATTTGCTCCAATCTTCAGCCATTGGTCAGAAGTTCTCACATCTAAATTGGTCATGAATTTCACACCAGTGAAGACCTGCAGGGTCTGAGGTGTAGATCTCAGTTTTTATGGTTTTCTCAGCAGGAGAAGATGCTCAGTCTTAGCAGCTATGGAGAGCGTATCTATTTCACCACACCCTGTTTTGCATTTCTGCTCAGCTCTTTTTAAACACATAAAAGCTTATTGTGATTGTTAGACCTGTAGAGGATCTGAGGGGAGTTTTTAAGTTTATTTTTATGTGTCCTGATGCCTGAACGATCTGAAAAAAAGCTTCTAAATATAGACTCTGAAATATGTCATCTACTATTGACTGGGAGATGAAATAAGCAGATATACAGGATGTGGAAAATCATTTCCGTCAGGTGTCCAAACGGAGGCACAGCTGTGGCACCGAAAAGTCTACTTACATGCATGCTCAGTATGAGGGATTGCTGCAAAGTCAACGCCAGTGACTGTCCACTGTCTCTACATGCATGCTCAGTATGAGGGATTGCTGCAAAGTCAACGCCAGTGACTGTCCACTGTCGCTACATGCATGCTCAGTATGAGGGATTGCTGCAAAGTCAACGCCAGTGACTGTCCACTGTCGCTACATGCATGCTCAGTATGAGGGATTGCTGCAAAGTCAACACCAGTGACTGTCCACTGTCTCTACATGCTCATCCAGGAGGAGTGAATGCTGCAAGTCACTGACTGGATGCAATCTGCTGGGTTTCTTTAGATAGAAAAACCTTTTATCCAATTTGAATAAATAACTGAATCTGACTGAACTGTTCAATGGTTACGATTAATTAGAATGTATGAACCTGACTGTTGTGAATAACCTTGAGACGACATGTGTTGTGAATTGAAGCTATATAAATAAACTGAATTTGAATTTACTTTTGGGGCTGCACGGTGGTGCAGTTGGTAGCACTGTTGCCTTGCAGCAAGAAGGTCCTGGGTTCAATTCCTGGCCAGGGGTCTTTCTGCATGGAGTTTGCATGTTCTCCCCGTGCATGCGTGGGTTCTCACCGGGTACTCCGGCTTCCTCCCACAGTCCAAAGACATGCCTGTTAGGTTAACTGGTCTCTCTAAATTGCCCTTAGGTGTATGAATGAGTGTGTGCATAGTTGTTTGTGTGTTTGCCTGCGACCGACTGGCAACCTGTCCAGGGTGACCCCGCCTCTCGCCCATAGACTGCTGGAGATAGGTACCAGCTTCCCTGTGACCCACTATGGAAGAAGTGGTAGAAAATTACTGACTGAATTTACTTTCTCAAAGAGCATGTATTTACGGCAGCTGAAAATATCTCCACATATGTACATCTGAGCTGGTCCATCAGGAGGAGAGGTTCTGCTCCTTACATGGACTGGCTGCTGCACAGTCCAGTCCACCTAAGACTGCACCTCCAAATAAATACAACACCTTGTAAAAAATATTCATTCCACATTTTGTCACATTATTACTTCATTGGGATTTTATATGATAGACCAACACAATGTAGAGCAAAGTGAAAGCAAAACAAGACAAAAATCTAAAAACTGTAGCTTGGATTTGTATTTGTCGCCCCTTTCTCTGCTACTCTTAAATAAAGTCACCTGATTACTAAATAGAGTCCAGCTGTGTTTGATTTAATCTGATTCTAACTGCAGATGTTCATTTTCTGGCCTCAGAGGTTCTTTAGAGAACAACCAGCATTATGAAGACTGTTTCAAAATTGGGGAAATAATCCTTTAAGGCCTTGCCAGGTCCGTAGCTGTGAATCCAGAACCTTCTTCAGTATCGTTGTCCAGCCAGAACAACGGCCACATTTTCTTACAGGTTTACTTACACTGAACAACACAGAGGACACCTACTCCCCACCGAGGCAAACAAGCAGTAGAAAAGTCAGGCAAGGTGCAGCTAACAGGTAAAATTTTTCGACTGCTTGTGCCGCCCTACCAGAATGGCGCCCTGGGCAAGAAGCCATGTTGCCTTATATTTGTGTTATTCTACTGCCTAATAATCTAGTAACAAACATTAGAAGGTCTGGTTGTAATGTGACAAAATGTAAAAAAGTTCCAGGGTGTGAAAACTTTCTGTAGCAGAGTTCTGGCAGTCACAGCAGCTGATGGGTGTAAATCTTGGCCTGACACCGGGGGCAATGGTGGTGGACGTTCCTGAAGCGCTTCATGTAGAAGGGGACCAAGCAGCAGCCAGCCACGCAGCTGTGAGGGGAGCAGACGCTTCAGTCTGGGTTTTAACCTCTAACCTTTCACTAGAAGACAAAAACTCACCCGATGACGCAGCACAGAAAGCACAGGATCCACATGGTGTCACTTCTGGTGCTGTGGGTTTCCGTGACAACCACTTCTTTGCAGGATGGACACATTGTGACTCCTGATGTCCCACCCAACTTCTCCACTTCCAGCCGAAACAAGCAGAGCAGAGAAGACGCTAGGCGAATTTTACCGAGCATTAATGAGAGATTAGAAAGGATGGAGGTGAGGCTCACCTGGAAGGATGGGTCCCTGAGCTGCAGCGGTAACCTGCTCAGAGGACTGAGGAGGAGGCAGCATGTAGATCCCTCCACGGGGCGTCTCTTTGTAAGACGGCCGCTGCTGCTGTTGATCTGGAACAAGGAATTCAAACAGGATCTTTAGAGGATTACAGTAAAATCCCAACAAAGTGGAAACAGCAGAGGGATGAGGAAACCTGCCTCCATTAGAGCTCACTCCTGCTTTCTCCAGCTCCTCCTTCTTCACCTGCAGCTCCTCCAGCTCTTTCTGAATGGCCATCAGCTCATCATCACCATCACCATCATCTTCAGTGACCACTAACAACAGAACAAAGTCACAGGAAGTTCAAACTCACCTGAAGAGTAATTATACTGAACATGGTGTATGTGACCCGCTGGTTTAACCACATCCAAATAATCAGAAGGAATAATGATGAGTTTATTTCTGCATCCTTCTCCATGTTTTCTGTGTGCAGCAGCCATGTTGGATCCTGAGGCTGCTCGAACAGCTCAGTCAGTATTCCAATTCTAGGGACTCAGAACCTCCGAGTACAAATAGGACGCAGAAATATATCAGAACTTGTTCTGTTGTTGGTTGTGGTTTACAAGAATCATCCTGAAATTCTCACAGTATTTCCATAAAAACAAATGTATAACACGATCCTATTGAGTTTATTTAAGACTGAAAAGCAACAATTATTCCTTCTGCTGCTTTATTAATACAGATTATTACATCACTCTTCTTCTCTGTTCTTCTTCCTCTGCTCTTTATGGAGCAACAAAAACAACACATTGATATTAGCTCAGGTTAGCTGCCAGCTGACAGCAGCAACAGGTGGGGGAGGGACAGTGCTCCTTACAGCTAGAGGAGCCTTTGGTCATTGTTGGACTTCTCTGACGTCCCTTTGAAGGGATGGGAAGTTTTAGTGGTTTTGAAACCATAACTTTTAAATTGAATTAAGAAATGTGTCGTTAGAGGAGATGCACCGCAGGTCAAAATGCCGATTGTCTGATGGTCATAATTAATCGCTGCTTGTCTGAGCTGGGGTCACGTCTCATGCACACTGTAGCTGTTTTTGTATCTGCCATTAAAACATGGCACCTCCTTCCCAGCTCAGCTGGAAAAGCTGGAGCAACATTGAAAACTAACATCTAAAACCTTCTCTGAGAAGATACTTCTGTAGCTGGATATCAAGAACATTTTTCAAAGGTCATCATTTTTTGACGGGGCATATCTCCCAGCCATAACCTGCTTTCAGTGTTTGTCCAACAAACACTGATGAATCATCACCTCTGTACCTACGGAGAACTATTTGGTTCTCCTCCAACATACTTCTAGCTGTTTCTAAGAAGAAGGTCTGTAGACCTTTAAGTCTACAATCTAACCAGCAGGTAAAGGTGGGTGAACTCACGTTCCTCTGAGCTTCCTCCACTGTGCTGTTCATCCTTCTTTGTGCAGCGTTTTATCTTCAGCAGCAGGAACTGCCTGTTGTGCAGCTGCTGAATGCGGAACTCGATGGAGGCCAGCTTTGCAGGACCTCCGTTGTTCTCCATCTGCTCCTGCTCGGTTTCACCCTGACCCGCCTGCTCCAGCTCCACTCTCTCATCTCCGCTCAGCCTCATGCACGGCAAAGTCCTGAAAGTGTGGAGGAACACCCCAGCGTCCTCTGGGTTCTCCATCCCAGTTCAGAAGACTTTAGGTCTAAAAAGCTGAAACTGGACCTGCAGACCTCCAACCCAGAATCTGAACTTCAAGCTGTTCTGAATCAAACCCAGTGTTCAAAGTTGCCTTCCTTTTGTTCGAATCAGAAGAGAGGACCAACATGAAGAACTGCTAATAACCATTCCTAGTGACACCTCATAGCGCTGAATCTTCTTGAAAACATCTCAAAGCAGTCATGAGGAGAAAACATCTGTGCAGCCCGGTCCGATGACAGCCACAGCAGTTTGATGAAGACGTCAGCACCGAGAGATTCATTTAAATCAGGTAAACAGTGGACACAAACAAATGAGCCACTGTGTGGCATGCAAATACGGTCAGCCTGGACCTTCATGAGGAACACTAGAAGGCATTAAAGGAACACTAACAGAGAGCGAGAGGAAAGCAGAACTGGGGCTCGGCCCGACCAGAACCTCATTTCAGTCTAGTTTTGTAGCTGTGGGATATCTGGCTTTTTTTCTAGAAATAACTTCCTTTATTTGGCTGCAGTGAAAATCAGGATTTCATTTATTAAAGGAACAAATCCATCCAAACCAACCTGGCTCTGTGTGAAAAAGTAATTACACCCTATACCCAATAACTGGTTGTTCCACCCAGCTGTTTACTGGTAATGAGTGTTCACCATCAATCTATTTGAATTTTGACCCACTCTGCTTGGCAGAATTGATTTTTTATTCAGACGCATTGGGGGGTTTTAGAGCATGAACAGCCTGTTTAAAGTCACGTCTCTGTTTGAGACTTGGATTAGACCACTCCAAAACATTCAGAGTTGGAACTGTTGGTGTTCTTTGGATCATTGTTCTGCTGCAGAACCCTGGTGAGCTTGAGCTTAGGGTCGCGAACCTACGGTCGGACATGCTCCTTCAGGATTTTCTGCTAGAGAGCAGAATTCATGGTTCCATCAATTACGCCACATCACCCAAGGAGTTTCAGACCATCATCCTACCACCACCATGCTATGATGTTCTGATTCTGAAATGCTGTTAGGGTTCCATCAGATGTAACGGGATGTACTCCTTTTGTCCGGTCAGTCCACAGAACATTTTTCCAGAAGTCTACAGGATCATCAACTTGTTTTTTGGTAAATATGAGACGGGTCTTTGTGTTCTTTTGGGTCAGCAGTGGTTCTGGACCTTAAAACTCTTCCATGTAGACAATTTCTGCCCAGTCTCTCTTTCTTATGGCTGAATCATGACCTCTGACCTTAACGGAGGCAATGAGGCCTGCAGAGCTTTAGATGATGTTCTGGGTTCTTGTGGGACCTTCTGAATGAGCCGTTGAAGAATCCTTGGACTAATTTTGGTAGGTCAGGCTCTCCTGGGAAGGTTCTCCACTGTTTCATGTGTTCTCCATGTGTGGATAAAGGTTCTCACTGTGGTTCTCTGGAGTCTCAAAGCCTTAGAGATAGCTTTGTAACCCTTCCTTGACTGATAGACGTCAGAGACTTTATTTCTCAAATGTTCTTGAATCTTTTTAGCTCGGGGTATGATGTGTTGGTGTTTCAGATCTTTCAGCCTACTTCATGCCATCAAACAGGTCCTGTTTGAGGGAATACTTGATTCTGCAGGCCTGGCAGTAATCAGGAATGGGTGTGGAGTGAGAAACTGTAGTCATATTTCCAAGTAATGTTGTTAATCAGTTAATTAATTATTGAACAAGGGGGAGTGATTACTTTTTCACATAGGACTTTGTTGATTTGAGGATTGAGGGTTTTTTTCCTTAACAAATGAAATCATGATTTAAAATCTGCTTTTTGTAATTATCAGGTTATACTTTTCTCATATTAAAACCTGTTTTATTATTTTTGACAAAAATTAAGAACCAAATAAATCTGTAAGGGGGTAAATACTTTTTCACAGCTCTGCATGTGAAACAAGTTGATGTTAACAGGAATCCATACTGAGTTATAGATGAACCCGCTCCTCTAGTAGATGTGTTTATGACTGTTTTGGCTGAATATTTAGAAATAATTTCTGAATTCAGACATTTTACTGGGTAAATGATTGTGCAAAAGTCTTAAACCGCACCTTCAGATTGAACTTTTAATTATTATCTAAAGCCTGTTTAACAAGAAACCTTTGACCCTAAACATATTGATTGATCTTTCACTCACTTCCAGCCCTGGCCCGTTTTCAGAGGAATGTTTGTTCTGGTTGTTTGTTTATTAGGACAATGACTGCTGACCTTTGGACCACACAGCATGGTGTCTACGTCAGTTCAAAGGATGCGGCAGCAACACAGACAAATAGGTAAAGATTTGATCAAGTTTTATCAGCAAGTCAAGATACTTGAGCTTGGTCTCCTAGATCAGGCGTTTGAACATGTTAATATAGATGAAAATACATTTTTATTTCTTGTTTTTTCATGTTGTAGAACTGCTAACAGGTTATTTTAATTTATTGTTTGCTAATAAACTGAATCTGACTGATTATAAAGGATGTAAATGAATCTGTATGACTGGACTGAATTGACTCTTTGCCTTGAGACGATATGTGTTGTGACTTGGTGCTATATGAGTAAACTGAATTTAAAGTACATTCAACATGTAATATATATTATAATAAGTGCAAAATCAGAAGATCGACTTTATACCTAGATAATAAATAATCCTAATTTCAATAAAGAAGTAGTTATTTCAGCATAGTCAGGGTAGCTTGATGGCATCATTCATACAGAGAAATACTTTTTTTTATTTAAAACTGGATTTTCTGTTCTTTAGGAAGGATCTTTCAGTCTCTAGTCAAATTATCTTTATGTAATTATTAATTCATTTATTTACTGTATGTGTTTCTCAGCTGGTTATTACTGATTACTGATAATAAATCGATAAGTAAAATTATTCTGGGGGTGGGTTCATCTTGCTCTAGAATTGTCTAACCCTAACCTTAACTGTTAAAAAAATAAAATACTACTGTAGCTTTAAGACATGAAAGTCTTTTGCTTTTTTTAAAAAGGCAGAAAGGTGCTGAAAATTAAATGTATTCAAATTTGTGTGGATTTATTTAAAGATTCATACTAATTTCATTGGGTTTATATTAGTTCCAGGTCTAATCTCTGACAGGATTTGTTTCAGGATATAAAAGACAACAATCCAACCGTTTTTAAACGCCAGAAAATAAAAGCTGTTTTAGTGCAGCCCAGCATAAGAGCCTGTTGAACTGTGACATTCAGCTGGTAGCTGCAGCTGAATGTAATATCAATAAAGCCTGGAGTCAGCTCCTATCTGGTGACGTCTGACCCATATTCCACCCACTGAACCACTCCATGCAAACATATGCTGGGCTGCGTAAAAATGAAAACAGTTGATAATCATGTGTGCATATGAGAGAGGGCACATGAATCAGATCAGTTTCCACCATCAACCTGCAATATTTTTCCTTTTCTCTGTTTTTTAGTTGTGATTTAGGGTTTATTTTGACTGCAAATAAAAATAAAAATAAACTGAAATTTTAACAAGAAACAAATTTGACAATTTTTAGGCTCCTCACACTAAAAATCCTTGAATCCTAGAATATTTTGTTTCATTGTCATACCAGCTCACTTTTACTTGTTAACATACGAAATTCAGACTCAGGTCCCAGTTAAGAAGTCCAATACTTAAGTCTGAAGTATGAATGTAAATATATCTATATATAGATCTATACATTTATAGATCTATATCTATGTATACACATGTGGACAAAAAACTGTTGGTACCCCTCAGTTAATGAAAGAAAAACCCTCAATGGTCACAGAAATAACTTGAATCTGACAAAGGTAATAATGAATACAATTTCCATGAAAATTATCAAATGAAAGTCAGACGTTGCTTTGCAAACATGCTTCAACAGAATTATTAAAACAATAAACTCATGAAACAGGCCTGGACAAAAATGATGGTACATTAACTTAATATTTTGTTGCACAACCTTTTGAGGCAATCGCTGCAATCAGATGAATCCTATAAATGTCAATGAGACTTCTGCACCTCTCAGCAGGTATTCTGGCCCCGTCCTCATGAGCAAACTGCTCCAGTTGTCTCAGGTTTGAAGGGTGACTTTTCCAGACGGCATGTTTCAGCTCCTTCCAAAGATGCTCAATAGGATTTAGGTCAGGGGTCATAGAAGGTCACTTCAGAATAGTCCAATATTTTCCTCTTAGCCATTCTTGGTGTTTTTAGCTGTGTGTTTTGGGTCATTATCCTGTTCCTGCGACTGACACCAAGCTTTATGACACTAGGCAGCACATTTCTCTCTAGAATCCCTTGATAGTCTTGAGATTTCATTATATCTTCACAGATTCAAGACCCCCTGTACCAGATGCAGCAAAGCAGCCCCAGAACAAAACAGAACCTCCTCCATGTTTCACAGTAGGGACAGTATTCTTCTCTTCATATGCTTCATTTCTCTGTCTGTGAACATAGAGCTGATGTGCCTTGCTGAAAAGTTAAATTTTTGTCTCATCTGTCCATAGGACATTCTCCCAGAAGCTTTGTGGCTTGTCAACATGTAGTTTGGCAAATTCCAGTCTGGCTTTTTATGATTTGTTTTCAACAATGGTCTCCTTGGTCGTCTCCCATTAAGTCCACTTAAACGCCTCAAACAATGTCGGATGGTGCGATCTGACACCGATGTTCCTAGAACTTGAAGTTCACCTTTAACCTCTGTAGAAGTTTCTCTGGGCTCTTTTGTTACCGTTCGTTTTATCCGTCTCTTTGTTTTGTCGTCAATTTTCCTCCTGTAGCCACGTCCAGTGAGGTTGGCTACAGTCCCATGGATCTTAAATTTCAGAAAAATATGTGCAACTGTAGTCATAGGAACATGAAGCTGCTTGGAGATGATCTTATAACCTTTACCTTTAACATGCTTGTCTATAATTTTATTTCTAACCTCCTGAGGCTCTTTCCTTCTCTTCCTCTGGTCCATGTTGATTGTGGTACCATGTCACCAAACAGCACAGTAACTACCTGTAGCTCTATATACAGGTCCTTCTCAAAATATTAGCATATTGTGATAAAGTTCATTATTTTCCATAATGTCATGATGAAAATTTAACATTCATATATTTTAGATTCATTGCACACTAACTGAAATATTTCAGGTCTTTTATTGTCTTAATACGGATGATTTTGGCATACAGCTCATGAAAACCCAAAATTCCTATCTCACAAAATTAGCATATTTCATCCGACCAATAAAAGAAAAGTGTTTTTAATACAAAAAACGTCAACCTTCAAATAATCATGTACAGTTATGCACTCAATACTTGGTCGGGAATCCTTTTGCAGAAATGACTGCTTCAATGCGGCGTGGCATGGAGGCAATCAGCCTGTGGCACTGCTGAGGTCTTATGGAGGCCCAGGATGCTTCGATAGCGGCCTTTAGCTCATCCAGAGTGTTGGGTCTTGAGTCTCTCAACGTTCTCTTCACAATATCCCACAGATTCTCTATGGGGTTCAGGTCAGGAGAGTTGGCAGGCCAATTGAGCACAGTGATACCATGGTCAGTAAACCATTTACCAGTGGTTTTGGCACTGTGAGCAGGTGCCAGGTCGTGCTGAAAAAGGAAATCTTCATCTCCATAAAGCTTTTCAGCAGATGGAAGCATGAAGTGCTCCAAAATCTCCTGATAGCTAGCTGCATTGACCCTGCCCTTGATAAAACACAGTGGACCAACACCAGCAGCTGACACGGCACCCCAGACCATCACTGACTGTGGGTACTTGACACTGGACTTCTGGCATTTATGGCAATTCCTTCTCCCCAGTCTTCCTCCAGACTCTGGCACCTTGATTTCCGAATGACATGCAGAATTTGCTTTCATCCGAAAAAAGTACTTTGGACCACTGAGCAACAGTCCAGTGCTGCTTCTCTGTAGCCCAGGTCAGGTGCTTCTGCCGCTGTTTCTGGTTCAAAAGTGGCTTGACCTGGGGAATGCGGCACCTGTAGCCCATTTCCTGCACACGCCTGTGCACGGTGGCTCTGGATGTTTCTACTCCAGACTCAGTCCACTGCTTCCGCAGGTCCCCCAAGGTCTGGAATCGGCCCTTCTCCACAATCTTCCTCAGGGTCCGGTCACCTCTTCTCGTTGTGCAGCGTTTTCTGCCACACTTTTTCCTTCCCACAGACTTCCCACTGAGGTGCCTTGATACAGCACTCTGGGAACAGCCTATTCGTTCAGAAATGTCTTTCTGTGTCTTACCCTCTTGCTTGAGGGTGTCAATAGTGGCCTTCTGGACAGCAGTCAGGTCGGCAGTCTTACCCATGATTGGGGTTTTGAGTGATGAACCAGGCTGGGAGTTTTAAAGGCCTCAGGAATCTTTTGCAGGTGTTTATAGTTAACTCGTTGATTCAGATGATTAAGTTCATAGCTCGTTTAGAGACCCTTTTAATGATATGCTAATTTTGTGAGATAGGAATTTTGGGTTTTCATGAGCTGTATGCCAAAATCATCCGTATTAAGACAATAAAAGACCTGAAATATTTCAGTTAGTGTGCAATGAATCTAAAATATATGAATGTTACATTTTCATCATGACATTATGGAAAATAATGAACTTTATCACAATATGCTAATATTTTGAGAAGGACCTGTATAGGCCCACTGACTGATTACAAGAATGTAGACACCTGTGATGCTAATTAATGGACACACCTTGATTTAACATGTCCCTTTGGTCACATTATTTTCAGGGCTACCATCATTTTTGTCCAGGTCTGTTTCATGAATTCATTTTTTGAAATAATTCTGTTGAAGCATGTTTGAAAAGCAATGTCTGACTTTTATTTGTTCATTTTCATATAATTTTTATTTATTATTACCTTTGTCAGATTCAGGTTATTTCTGTGACCATTGTGGGTTTTTCTTTCATAAACTGAGGGGTACCAACAATTTTGTCCACGTGTGTATTTACTTTTCCTGGAAATATGCTGTTGTTGCATGTGAACACTAGATGTCACTAAAGGTCATGATTGAAGACGAAAAAGTCCCTAATTTATATGGTTGATGTAACTGCAATGGCAGTTCCCCATCCATCCATCCATCCATCCATCCATCTATCCATCCATCCATCCATCCATCCATCCATCCATCCATCCATCCATCCATCCCTCCCTCCCTCCCTCCCTCCCATCCATCCATCCATCCATCCATCCATCCATCCATCCATCCATCCATCCATCCATCCATCCATCCATCTATCGCTGTGTGTGTGTGTTTGTAATGAGTGTGTCTGAGAGAAGCACAAACAGATCAGGTAACAGTAGTGTGTGTCTACCACCTGCCCAGGTATTAGTCACCCAGGGAGATTAAACACAGTCAGTGATGGCCAATGAGATTCATTTACCAACAGACGGTTGTCATGTATCTTTAAACAATAGTGTTACTGTAAAACACGCAGAGACCTTCAACTACCAACAAGCCAAGACTCAGACGTCGGTGAAACTGTGGTTTTGAGGGAGCAAAATGTGAAAGCAAAGCTTCTCTGCAAGTTTCATTTTTTAATTTCTGTGGATGTTGGGCTGTATGGTAGCACTGTTGCCTTGCAGCAAGAAGGTCCTGGGTTCAACTCCTAGCCGTGGGTGTTTCTGCATGGAGTTTGTATGTTCTCCCTGTGCATGTGTGGGTTCTCACCAGGTACTCCAGCTTCCCACAGTCCAAACCATGACTGTTAGGTAAATTGGTCTCTCTCAGTGTCCTTAGGTGTGACTGAGTGTGTTGACTGTGTTGCCCTGTGATGGACTGGTGACTGTCCAGGGTGTACCCTGCCTCCTGCCTGTAGACTGCTGGAGAAAGACACCAACTTACCTGTGACCCACAATGGAAGAAGATGAATGGTTGTTTTTTGTTCCTTTGGATAAACATAAAGGTAAACGATTGAAAGTGTGATTCTATCCTTTTTCCTTCATCTTTGTTGTAATAAAGTTTGTTTAAAGGAAAAAAAATACTGGAACTGCTCTAATGAAAAAGCAACACAAAGTTTCCAATCAATGTTGAAATATTAATTAATACAGGACTAAATACATACTGATATAAAAAGCATCACAAGAAGGGAATTTTAACCACTAAAAAGCTCCACTAGGCCTTTAGCACCTAAAGTAAAAGCTAGCATTAGCACCACATAGCTGGTCAAGGAAAGGTTCTGAACCTTCCCAGGAGACACCGACCTACCACAATTAGGGTCAAAGTTCATGATTCAACAATAAGAAAGAGAGATTGGGCAATAATGGCCTTCATGGGAGAATTCCAAGGCCAGAACCGCTCCTGACCCAAAAGAACACAAAGACCGATCTTACATTTACCAAAAACTTCTTGATGATCCACAATACTTTTTGGGAAATATTCTGAGGCCTGAGGAGAGAAAAATGTATCTTTCTGGAAGCTGTGCATCACAATAAATCTGGAGTGATGGTCTGAGGCCAGTTTGCTGTTTCTGGACCTGGACAACTTACTGTAAATGATGGAACCATGAAAATCCTGCAGGAGAATATCCGACCATCAGTCTGTGACCTGAAGCTCAAGCTCTTCTGGGATATGCAGCCGAACAATGATCCAAAGAAGATCAAGAAGTCTTCACACGAATGGGTCAAAAACCAAACTGTTAAAGATGGCGTCCAGCTGGTCAGAGTTGCATCATGCCTGGATTAGTGTGTCTGTGTGTAAATACCAATGTATTTTTATACTTGTCAGGTCCAACCTAGATTCCACTTGTTAGTTGTTCTGAATCATATTGCATCACCATAGCAGTCATTTCTAAAACCACTTCCTGTGTTGCAGCTGGACTTTCATTCTGACTAATACTTTTCGGAGCAGGCAGCTCAAAGGTTCCTGGCTGGGTCCTGCACATGTTGGCTGCAGTGAAACAATAGAAAATGAGAGCAGATCAAGCTGTGCATCAGAGACACTAGATCACCACACTCCCTGCAGATGTTCACACACATATCGCTGCGGCTGTCAACAACAAGGTTAAGCAACAGTTTCAATCTCTTGAAACCATTGTTGAACAGAGAAGATCTCTGCAGCACCAGAATTTATCTTTATCAACAAGGGTAAATCCTGGTGAAACACAGCAGGAGTTTGCTGATTGCTGGGAGTCAACTCCTCCCAGGGTCCAGACCCCACCATCCCAGGCAGAATATCTGCAGCCCAAACGGTGTAAATCACCTGGATTAGTGTGAGAATTAGTGTGAGGTGACGGGTCAGACAAAGAGCGGTTCAAG
Organism: Girardinichthys multiradiatus; assembly: GCF_021462225.1. NCBI lineage: Eukaryota > Metazoa > Chordata > Actinopteri > Cyprinodontiformes > Goodeidae > Girardinichthys > Girardinichthys multiradiatus. The sequence goes on along the minus strand of NC_061803.1, from coordinate 1,232,030 downwards.
AATCCCTCATGAGGACAAAAATATCGAGGCACGTGACGTCGCCCGGTACGGCAGAGCCGGGGTCCCACCCTGGAGCCAGGCCTGAGGTCGGGACTCGCTGGAGAGCGCCTGGTGGCCGGGTTGCTCCTTGCGGGACTCGGCCGGGCCAAGCGCGAACGAGAGACGCGAGGCCATCCCCCAGTGGGCCCACCACCTGCAGGGGGAACCGTGAGGGACCGGTGCAAAGAGGATTGGGTGGCGGACGAAGGTGGAGACCTCAGCGGAATGTCACCTCGCTGGGGGGGGAAAGAGCCTGAGTTTGTGCGGGAGGACGAGAGATATCGACTACAAATAGTCGGGCTCACCTCTACGCACAGCGTGGGCTCTGGAACCCATTTCCTTGAGACTCTCTTCTACTCTGGAGTGGCCCACGGGGAGAGGCGGCGGGCTGGTGTGGGTTTGCTTGTTGCCCCCCAGCTCAGCCGTCTCGTGTTGGGGTTTACCCCAGTGGATGAGAGGGTCGTATCCCTGCGCCTTCGGGTTGGGGAGAGGTCTCTGACTATCATTTCAGCCTACGGGCCGAGCCGTAGTGCGGAGTACCCGGCCTTCTTGGGGTCCCTGTTGGGGGTGCTGGATAGTGCCCCTCCCGGGGACTCCATTATTCTGCTGGGGGACTTCAACGCCCACATGGGAAACAACAGTGACACCTGGAGAGGCGTGATCGGGAGGAATGGCCTTCCCGATTTGAATCCGAGTGGTGTTTTGTTATTGGACTTCTGTGCTAGTCACGGATTGTCCATAATGAACACCATGTTCAAACATAAGGGTGTCCATCAGTGCACTTGGCACCAGGACACCCTAGGCAGGAGGTTAATGATGGACTTTGTTGTCGTATCATCAGACCTTCTGCTGCATGTTTTGGACACTCGGGTGAAGAGAGGGGCTGAGCTGTCCACTGATCACCACCTGGTGGTGAGTTGGATCCGCTGGAGGAGAAGAAAGCCGGACAGACTTGGCAGGCCCAAGCGTATAGTGAGGGTCTGCTGGGAACGCCTGGCGGAGCCCTTGGCCAGGGATGTATTCAACTCCCACCTCCGGGAGAGCTTTGACCAGATCCCGGGAGATGTTGGAGACATAGAGTCCGAGTGGACCATGTTCTCTGCATCTATTGTCGATGCCGCTGCACGTAGCTGCGGCCGTAAGGTCTGCGGTGCCTGTTGCGGCGGCAATCTCAGAACCCGGTGGTGGACACCGGCAGTAAGGGATGCTGTCAAGCTGAAGAAGGAGTCCTATTGGCTGTGGTTGGCTTGTGGGACTCCTGAGGTGGTTGACGGGTACTGTGAGGCCAAGCGTGCCGCGGCCCGGGCGGTGGCAGAGGCAAAAACTTGGGCCTGGGAGGAGTTTGGTGAGGCCATGGAGAAGGACTACTGGTTGGCCTCGAAGCGATTCTGGCTAAATGTCCGGCGCTTCAGGAGGGGGAAGCAGTGCTTCGCCAACACTGTTTACAGAGGGGGTGGGGAGCTGCTGATCTCGACTGGGGACATTATCGGGCGGTCGAAGGAGTACTTCGAGGATCTCCTCAATCCTGCCATCATGCATTCCCTGGTGGAAACAGAGGCTGGGGACTCGGGGTTGGACTCTTTCATCACCCAGGCTGAAGTCACCGAGGTGGTTAAAAAGCTCCGCGGTGGCAGGGCTTCAGGGGTGGATGAGATCCGCCCTGAGTACCTCGGGTCTCTGGATGTTGTGGGGCTGTCATGGTTGACGCGCCTCTTCAACATTGCGTGGCGGTCGGGGACAGTGCCTCTGGACTGGCAGACTGGGGTGGTGGTCCCCCTTCATAAGAAGGGGGACCGGAGGTTGTGTTCCAACTACAGGGGGGTCACACTCCTCAGCCTCCCTGGTAAGGCCTACGCCAGGGTATTGGAGAGGAGAGTCCGGCCGATAGTCAAACCTCGGCTTCAGGAGGAGCAGTGTGGTTTTCGTCCCGGCCGTGGAACACTGGACCAGCTCTATACCCTCTACAGGGTACTCGAGGGTTCATGGGAGTTTGCCCAACCGGTCCACATGTGTTTTGTGGACCTGGAGAAGGCATTCGACTGTGTCCTTCATGATGCCCTGTGGGGGGTGCTCCAGGAGTATGGAGTCAGGGGCCCTTTATTAGGGGCCATCCGGTCCCTGTACGAGCGGAGCAGGAGTTTGGTCCGCATTGCCGGCACTAAGTCGGACCTGTTCCCAGTGCATGTTGGACTCCGGCCGGGTCTGCCCTTTGTCACCGGTTCTGTTCATAACTTTTATGGAGAGGATTTCTAGACGCAGCCAAGGGCCGGAGGGGGTCTGGTTTGGGGACCAGTGGATTTCGTCTCTTCTTTTTGCAGATGACCTGGTCCTGCTGGCCCCCTCTAGCCAAGACCTACAGCATGCACTGTAGCGGTTCGCAGCCGAGTGTGAAGCGGCTGGGATGAGGATCAGCTCCTCCAAGTCCGAGGCCAGACAGGTCCTGTTTAGGTGATTTCTTGATGCTACAGGTCTGAAAGTTATCAGGCCTGGGTGTGGACGGTGAAAACAAACAAAAAAAATGTTAATTTATAATTTAACAGCAGTTGTTTTTCGGTTGATTTTATAAATAAAATCATTGTGAAAACAGATTTTTGAATTAACTCAGGTTATTTTGTTTGTATCTGTAACCTGTTGTCATGCCCCGTGTTGTTCATATGTTTAATAATGTCCTTTTAACCAAACTGAACCTGGATCAGATATAAAATGCTGGTGACATCAGCAGCTCTGTTGAACAGAAGGTTGTGGTGGACAGCAGACAGGAGGACAGTAAGGTCTCCAGTGTGGTCATGTGTTCGGAGATGGATCTGCTGGGCTTGAAGGGGTCGGAATGAAGGAAGTGAGGAGTGATTTGGTTTCTGATCCAGGATTAACGTAGGAACAGAAACGGTTCTCCACTGGCCACTTTATTAGGCACACCTTGATGCTGTCAGATTGTGGCTGAATATTTTAGATGATGGGTTGTGTGCTGGGAGGGGGAGGGGGTGTAATAATAAGGAAGTGAAAATAAAAACTAGAAATGGAGATTTTTATTGCATGGTGTGATTTGTGACATGAGAACACAAACAATGTGGTTCTGTCACACTTCCTTTAGTGATCACTGGTCTCTTTATTCACACATGTACAACTTCCCCTGCTTCCAGTCTGAGTGCTGTGTATTGTTTTAAAGCTTGTGTGTGTGTGTGTGTGTGTGTGCTAAGTCTGGTGCTAATCCATGCAGCCAGGCAGCATTGATACAACACGGAGACCCGGGATAAAGCCGGCTTTGTGTCCGACTCAGAATCTCGGGCACAGAGTGGCCAGAGTGGCACACTGCCATTGTCCCAGGTTCACTGCGGTCATTCACACGGAAACAAACACTGAGGAACAGACATGGGAACATCAGCGTCCAGTAGAACAAACAGCAGAATCATCCCCAAATGATGAGCAGGACCGTTTACACTCTGTGCTGCTGGAGCTGGATCAGAACACACTACGCCTACAAGGCTATTCTGATGAAGTTCTGTTTACACTGATGCATGTTTAGATGTAAGCTGAGGCAAAACAAACTCAAAACGGATTATTTATTGTTCAACTACTGACGTCCTGATTATTTGCGGTGGGCTTCTGTGGAGCGGTTATGAGGAGTCAGTGTCTTCCCTGCAAAAGATCGCTCTCTAAACTGAACCAGAAACATGTTGGACTACGGAGGTGAGCTGATGGCCTGGAGAAACTTGTGAAAGAAGACTTGACCCCACCTGCTCAGCCTCTGGTTCAGTTTCTTTGGTTTGTTTAGTTGTTTCTCACTTCTTCTTGGGTCTATGTCAGGAAACAAGTCACCGTATCAAGTTGGTAGCTATTTCAGGCTGAATGGAACAATATGCAGGACAGAAGAAAGCATACTTCATGTCTTTGCAGCCCAAACCTGATAAAGATGTAGAAAAAAGCCGAAAATGAATCGTTTTGATGGAGACTTGGAGGTCAACACATCTGATTGGATGTTCTCTTGACTTTCCCATTTTGAAGAGTGGCTAAGAGAAATGGGCCTTTGTGTCACATCATAAGTTTACCCCAGGAAACAGGAAGTCATAGATGACTAATTATGTTCCTTTAAACTGTGACAAACGTCTATGGAGGGAACTGAATAATCACTTAATATAAAGTAGTAGAAAAATAATTTAGCTGGAGGAGGAGAGGAGAAGGCTGTGATGGCAGCTGTCCACCAACAAACTCATAGTTAAATGCTGAGTCTATGATTATTATTAATACGATTAGGAGTCATTTACATCCATGTCTGCAGATAATTAAACAGGATTCATGCTGTTGTTCCTTGAATAAAACCAAGAAACAAATAAAACTCTGAGTTCTCTGGGTGGAAACTATCTGTTTACAGACGTTGTTAAATCTCACTTCAGTCAAAGATGATCTGGATCTGTGCTCCATGCTGTGTGTGTGTGTGTGTGTGTCCTGCTGGCTTCAGCCTATCACTCCAACCAGACTCTCCACCAGAACAAAGAACTATTGAAGGTGAGGTGCCATGTTACAAATGCACCCGGAGTCACTGTGTCCGCCCTGCTCCCCTCCACACAGAACCCACATTCCTCCATCTACAGAACAGTTCTGGACCAGGAGAACTCCTGCACATAACTAAAAGCAACATGTTTTATTAAAAAGTGTTTTTCTGTAAGATTATTACTATTGTTCTGGATAATCTGCAAACATTAAAGGGTGAACCTGAACCAACACTGGTCCTGGAGCGGGGGCCAGTCCAAACCTCACCAGAATAGACCAGTTCTCGTTGGGTTCCTTGTTTCAACATGTGGAGGTTGTCCATCATTCTACGACGCTGCAGGTCATCTCATACTCTTCTACACTTAGGATATTTCTGCTGAAGCTGGTTGAGAAGGTGGATCTTCTGTGGATCGCAGTACACTTCCTGCTAGACGATGATAAAAATTACACCTGCACCGGTTCTGGTAAAACCCAGTTGTATACGAGCTTAAACAAGTGTGACGTACATTAGTTCTGTAATATACAGGAAGAGCTGTGCACAGTAGTTCTCCAGTAGTTAGGATTCTCAGAGCAGAACCTGGAGCCCACTTACATTTAAAGCCGCTGAAAGACTGGAACGCACAACCAGGCGGGTCGGTCCACTTTACTTCCTGATGGGAGGAGTCAGGAGGCGAGATAAGGACATGGTAAACTCTGTGACCCCCCCACCACTGGCATGCGTGGGTGTGTGTGCACAGCTGGTATTCGTTCATATCCAAGACGCTGTGGCTGAGGGAGGTGAGGACCGCAGAGGCTGATGCTTCAGTTTCTTTCCATCTCCTGCCTTTTCTAGGTTCCTCTGCAACCGTGGTCACCAGACAGAAGAAGCAGCTGAAAGACGAGGCCTGGCAGAGAGGCTGTACCTGCTTCCTCTTTATTTAACACGACAGCGATGTTACTTTCATTCACAAAGTGTGTCTGCACATCATGAGTATGAACCAAGGCTTCTTTATCCATCCAACAAACAATTTTCTGGCACTTGGTTAAATAAAGCTTAAAATATTAATAGTAAGGAAATTCAATTTTCAAACAGGAAGTGGGGGTATTTTTTTGTCATCGGAAATGCAACTTTTGTTGGTCAAGCACAACATTCACACTCCAGAGGAGGTTGACATACAATATTTATTTAGGTTCACAAAAATGATAAGTTATTTATCAGGTAGTCCACAAATATTGTGGGAATGGTCTCATACAGTCATACGGGGGGGGGGGGACATACATGAGAAACCATTAGGAACAGGCCCCACACAAACTCTCTGATTTCACCAAATAAAGAACCAAGCTTTGGGAAAATGGGTGAACTCAAACTTCAGCCTAAATAAACAGGATGTTGGTTATTCCTCATCAATGGTCCAAAGAAATGAGCCGAAGTCTCTGGAGGAAAAATGAAGGGTCTCAAACCTGCTTTCAACATATTGTGATTTTACGAGGGTCTTCCCCAAACTGTCCTTCGAAGATATCTGCTCGTTTTTAAAAACCTCGTCCGCAGCTCGGTGTCTGCGGGGAGTCATCCTGTATGCTGGATCCCTGAAAGTCGTCTGTAGTGTCCCCGAACTCCCCCTGCTGGGTGTCCTCAGTCCGTCTTTATCCATAAAGTTCCATTTCTGTTCAATTTAAACTTTTTACAGCAAAAAAAATCTACTGCTGCTCTATTAAGGTAGGAAACAACACCCCCCCTCCTGAACCACGCCTCCACCTCACGTATGCTTGCTACAAAAGATGTTACACGTTGTGAACACGTCATGCAAAAGTGGCATTTCTGTTTAAAAAGATGGAGTAGTCTCATTTTTAATCTCTAGTCATTTTAGCTGCAACTGATTCACTTTTACAAAAAGAAAAGATCAAACCTCAAGCCCCGCCCACTTTCTAAGCCTCCTCCCTTCACCTTCAACAAATAAAAACAACATCAGAAACAATATCAGAGGAAACAATGATTTCTTTCTCCTCCTGAAGTCCAGGTTTGAAACGGTGTCAGAAGAGCCGCTGCAGTGAGGATCAGTTAGAATAAACCAAACACGGCCGTCGCCTTTAAGAAAAACACTAATGAAAACATATCGCCGCCGGCAACAGCTGGTTTCAGAAGAATCCCTGATTGGTTGAAAGAAGTCAGGTGACCACCAGGTGAGGTAAGAGAAGGTCCCATCTTCTTATGATGGGATGACAGTTATGTTTTCTGTTAAACCCTAAATGATGTGAGTGTTTACATTAATATATATAGTGGACATTTGCGTGTATACGTTTCTGATTACAAGCCGCCATCTCGCTCACATGCGTCCCAAACTCCACAAGGTGGCGCTGAAATCTGAATCAATCTTAAAGAAACAGAAATAATAAATCACTGTGTCCCCTTTACTTTTCCTCATGCAGCACAGACTGTCGCAGAAACACAGAACACCAGTGGGTAAAAAACACCGGCTGAAAAAAACTCATGTTTGCTGCCTTGAAAGTCCTTGAATGTCCTTGAAGATGGTAGAGAATCCTTGGGCATGACATTTTTTTTTATTTCCACTGTTTTACTTCAATGTTTCTTGTATCTAAGCGTTTACTTAGGAAAACTAACAAAGGTTTCGGCTGCTCTCTTATTACTAGGTGTTTGCATTGGTTTTCTTCTTCTTTTATTATCCAGAATCAGTTTTTCTTGGTTTGCGTAGATTTTTTCCCACATCTTCCAATCTAAACCCATTTCTACCCATTATTGCCTCCCACCCAGTCCCACTTTCTGTACCCCCCTCCCCCATGACGAAGGTGGGGGGGAGGGGGCTTTTTCAGTCCCGTGTGGCCCTTCATCTCTCTGCCTCCATCGCTACACTAGCCTTCTGCTCAGCGCCTGTGTGCGGGTTGACACCCATGGGCCAGGGTGGGCAGGGCTGCGTGGGGGGCTGCCCCTGAGTCCAGAGTCCCTGCTGAGGTTGCGGCACATTAGGTACATTTGGTGAGATCCCCCAGCCGCCGACCTGCGAGGGAGGCGGTGAGGTGGCCATGGAGGCGGTCATGGGGCTGCCGGCGCTGCTGTTGAAGCTCTCGGAGGCTTTCAGCCGGGAGAACATGGTCAACGCATCGGGAAAGTTGGGGGGCGTCGCTGGTGTGTTGGCTGGGGTGCACATCTGAGGAAGAGGAGAGAAAGACAGCGATTAGAGTTTCACAGATCTAACAAAAGACCACATGAGACACGGGTCGGTTCTGGGTTCCAGGAGACACCAGGGTCAAAAATTCTAAAAGGATCCTTCAAACCGTTCTTGCGGGTTTGAGATTGTTCCAGGAGCAAGTAACACAGCACCACCCCTCCCCAACCTGTTGCTATAACTGCTGGTCAGCAGGCTGAATGTAAAAGCAACTAGACATTTCCCACACTTACAAGTGAGATTTTTTCACAATATTTAGTTTAAATCCCGACACACACCGATTAAAACCAAACTGTAGAGGAGTTGAACGTGTCACACTGTGAAGGCTCGAATATTTACAGGAAGTCATAACACTTTAAAATAGAATGCAGTGTTAATAACTATAAATATCCTCCATCCAGTCATATTGTTGGAGATGGTTGTTGTTGAAGACAGCAGAGTGTTTTTAGGAGAACATTTAGATGTTCTGATCGGTGGAGATATACCCCCCTCCAGATGTTTTAGTGTTTCCTCTGTATAACATATGGCTCCCCCCGGATTTATTCTCGTTGAAAAGTTGAACCATTAAAATGATATTTAAGCACAGCTGAAGCCTGAGAAATGAATGAGCGCTGGTGGACTAAAGTAATGATTATATAAATAAAACGCAGTTTTCAGTATTTATAGACAGAACCTCCGTAAAAGGAGCCGTTCTGTTGGGAAGGGAAGTTTAGGGGAATCCCAGCCCCTCGCTGCTTGTTGCAGAGGGTCCTGGTGATGGCGTAACACTATTTAAATGCACTTCCTGTTTCACATGTAGAAAAAGCTTCAACCTGATTGAGCAGAGCGGTCAAAAACGTAACCTTAGTTTGTGAATAAGAAGAAAAGAAAAGTTGAAAGAACTTTCTGTTAAACCCGTTTGGAGCCATGCCGTCTCCCTTTAGGAGGAATGACTTCAACTGCCATCCACACAGGGCCCACCTGTGAGCTAAAAACAATACCAGGACCTATGACCTTACAGCCAGCAGGCTCTGTAAACATGTTTGGCTGCTCAGAAATAGTAAAATCATCATCATCATCATCCTCCTCCTCGTAACCGACACTGCTTCTGCTGCTCTGCTCCGTGACCCATTTCCTCCTTCCACGAGCCTGTCCAGGAAAACAACAAGCTACTATATCCCACAGGGAAGCAGAAACAACCACCTTGGTCTAAAATAAGATGCTGGGCAGAGAGGGCAGGGCAGGCAGTAATGTGACTAAATAACCAGAAATCATCAGGTCTGAACAATTAAAGAAAACAGCACATCTTCTACCATCAGGATTATGTCAGATGAATCAAACGTACATCTAACTGCAGCAACTGTTCATCTTATTGCTACTTTCATGCTACAGTCTGTTCATTTATCAATAATTAAAGCCATATTACGCCATTAAGCTGCGCTGTATCAAGTATGAATAGCACAGATGAGTCCCTGCTGAAGATGAGCTTTCCTGCAGCATGATGCTGCCACCACAATGTTTAACTACTGCGATAATGTATTCAGGGTGATGTGTAGTGTTGTACAACCTAACCCTGCTTTAAATGTCTCCACAACTTTCTCCCCGACATGTCTGCTGGGTTCCTTGGTCTTCATGATGCTGGTTGTTCTATAAAGAACCTCTGGGACCAGGAACAGAACAGCCCCAGTATCCACTACTTTGTGTTCAACTATCACATTATGTTCTGGTCGCAACAATAAAATGTGGAAAAAGTTCAAGGGTCATGAAAGCTTGAACCATGAAGATGAGAGGACAGGAATCTGGAAAACAACATTGCTTTTGCAGGGAGCCAGAACCGAAGCTGACCCGTGCCATCTAATCCCCTGTTGGCTCGTGACCCAGGATGCTGCAGGTTCTGATGGGCAGTCTAAGCACAGAAGCTGCCTTCAGGAAAAGAACAGTGACAGGAATACTATGCCTCAGACAGGAGGGGTTGTAATCAAACCACCTTACCCCCTAAAAGTGCTGCAGCGAACAGGTTATTCCTGCAGATACACAGCCTGGAGCCGGGTCAAACCGAGCCGCAGGTTCTGAAAGAGCCAGGCTGTTGTGAAATGTGAGTCCACTCGGACAGGAAAGGTTGGCTCATGTCTCTGGAGCCACTTCCTGCAGCATAGACACCCTGGAATGCAGAAATGACCTCTACCTTCCTTCCTGCTCTTCAGCGATGCAGATGCTGCTTGGTTTCCTTCACCACTGGGATGAGTTGATGGACTCTCCCTGAAGATTACACATGAACTTCTCGTCTTGTGACCACAAATAAATGAGGGCAGAACTGCTGACACGTGGCCTTTCAGCTCGTCTGCTGAGACCTTCAGATCTTACTTACTCATCCATAAAAACATACACAGATAAGCATGTATGGACAATACACCTGGAGTCAGCCAGGTCTAACATCTCACCTTCACCCAAACCTAACCATGAAACAGAGGCTGACGGTGGATAAAACCAGTTTTTATCCCTGCAGAGACAAAATAACACGTGACATGTTTATGTCTGAGTGTCTGAGCGCCGTCTGGGCAGAGGACCTTGAACAAAGTCAGAGTCACATGGTATCGATCCACAGGGATGAAGATCTGCTTCATAAACACACCAGCTGTCTCCACTTTTACAAGGATGTCTGAGTTTGGGTCGGACAGTTTATGCAACCTTCAGCAGGTCCGGGCGGGTCAGCACCAACACGTATAGCTACTGAACTTACGTTAAACATTTATAAAGTGGTCCTGGCTTCTGTTCTGATAGAAGCGGTACCACCAAGCCGACTCTGGTCTGGGTTTACTAAAATCAGACTCCATTCCAGCCTCATGTTGCCAGTGTGCCGGGGCTGAAAACCAGTAAAAATAACATTTCTGTTCGTTTCTGCTGGTGTGAACAAGATAACAATGTATTAAAATGTGAGTTTTAGTGACTTGCTCCTTAAATATGAGACGTTTAGATCCAAATCAGGATAGAAATCAGTTTAAGGTAGTTTATAACGGCTGAGTTTATCACACATAAAAAAAATCACTAAATATGATTTATGGTAAAACAGTGAGATCCTTAAACATAACTACAAGAAGAGAAAGAGCAGAGCAGCACAAAGGTCCAGTAAATGTGTTGAACACACAGATGGAGAGACAGGGGAACCAACAGAGAGCGAGGAGCAGTTTGTGATCAAAACACAGCCAACAGAGACCAGTTTCCATGGGGACGGTTGTTATGAGGAAGGAGAGCAGATCTCCTGTTGATGCGACGTGGCTGAGGCATGACTCAGTGCGGTCGTAAGTAGCGACCCGGTTCAGTCCACTTCTCCAAGTGTGAACATCTTCTTCAACATGGTTTGGTTTGTTGAGGCAGATCTTCTGGTGTCTGTTTGTCCATAAACACAGAAGATCTAAACTTATTCCCAGCATAACCAGTGATATTCCATGGAAACATGGAGGTATGCGTATGTGGCAGCCACACACACACACACACACACACACACACACACACACACACACACACACACACACACACACACACACACACAGTACCAGAAATCAGTTTTATTCACCAGGTTTGACACAAACAAGGACTTTGACTTCAGCTCCACTTTGGTCTCAATTCAGACAGTTTAAATATAAAAATATTAGAATGGAAATAAAATAAAAGCATAAACATTCATATATTTGATGTTTATCCGGACATGACGGAATTAGTGCAAAAGGTTCTGATGAAAATAGAGTTTTCCATCAGAACCTTTGAGTAAAATGAGTTCTGCTGGATTCCATCGCTGAAGCTGCAGGGACTAGGAGGACTTCCTCTGCTGTTAATCTAAGCACTGCTTCATGCATCCAACCAGATCTGAACAGCTAATAAATTCGCTGACAGAAACACTTAAGTATGAGAGCTATTGTGAAATCACCGTTCCAGCCAGTCTGAACATTTTTAAAAGAAATAATAACATTTAGAGGTTAACCAAACAATTTCTCTCCAGTTAAGCTCCATGAAATCCCACGACTGTTTTCTCCCCCTTCTCTTTCTCTCACTTCCCTCTTCCTGTCTGCCTCACCGCCTCCCATCTGTCTGCGACTTCTTCACATGCCGTATATCAGCTCCAGCAAGCAAACTGTGCTGAGAGCTCTGGTAGACGCGGCGCTGAAACGTGAGGGCTCGGGTCTCGATCTAACGAGGTTCTGTGAGGGAGCGGTGTTCGTTAGAGCGAGTCTTTACAGTAACTGAAATATGAAGCCCTACAGGTGACCTTTGACACAGAAACATCACTGCAGGCTCTTGACTTTAACGGCCTAATATTAGTCATTTTCATCAGGTCAGATCCTCTCATCTGTCATTTACAACATTTTCTTCCATCAACTATAACATAAAATAGACATAAATCAACTTTTAAATAACGAAAACATATACAGGAGCCTTGCATCAGACTGTCTGCCTTTTGTTAATGCAATCTGGTTACTTCTTCCTTTGGCTTATAGTGAACTATGTTGAAACTCAACAAGCCCCACCTTTGCGACAGTTTATTCAGTGTTTTTAGCTTCCCTCTGTGTTATCCAACAAAGTAATGAGAAGAAAAGACCCTTGAATATTCAAAATATTGAAGCTTTGGTGGGACACTGAGTAACATATGTGCTTCTAATGTAAGACCAGGTGAACTCCACTGATCAGACGAAGCCGGATCAACCCTTATGAACTAGATATTACCACAGATTCTCTGAGAACTAGGAACGTCAGAATCAGATCATTCATCGACAAACCAGTGTTAAGTGAAAACACACCAGTCTATTTTCATGTTCACCGCTTGCAAAACTGCAGAACAGCGCATCACAAATGTATCAAGTTATTAATATTGTAAAGGCAATAATATATTCAGCCTTACTCAGATTTAGTGTTTAGATGTTCACTCCTGACAGACACAATGAGGCCCAAGATGCTAAATATGACAGTGAGAGTTAAAAGCTTCATAACAACAGATGGGAAAGAAGAAGGTGGACATGAGGATTTTCTGCAAATATTGTCATCAAAAAAAAGCAACAAATATTGCATTCGCCCGATTTTGAAAGATTGTAGAGTCCCAACCTGCACATTATTTTATTAATCTCAGGATTCGTGGACAGGATTTCTAGGCACAGCCAAGGGCCAGAGGACGTATGGTTTGGAGACCAGTGGATTTTGTCTCTTCTTTTTGCAGATGATGTGGTCCTGCTGGCCCCCTCTAGCCAAGACCTACAGCATGCGCTGTGGCGGTTTGCAGCCAAGTCTGAAGCTGCTCGGATGAGGATCAGCTCCTCCAGGTCCGAGGCCATAGTACTTGACTGGAAAAGGGTGGCTTGCCCTCTTCAGGTTGGAGGGGAGCTCTTGCCTCAAGGAGGAGTTACAGGTCGGTCTACGTTCCTACCCTCACCTATGGCCATGAGCTTTGGGTCATGACTGGAAGAACGAGATTCCAGATACAAGCGGCTGGAATGAGCTTCCCCTGCAGGGTGGCCGGAGGAGCTCGGAGTAGAACCGCTGCTCCTCCACATCGAGAGGAGCCAGTTGAGGTGGCTCGGGCAGCTGTTGCATACACCTCTCCCGGGAGGTGTTCCAGGCACATCCCACTGGGAGGAGGCCCAAGGGACGGGCCAGGACACGCTGGAGCGCCCGGGAACACCTCGGGCTTCCCCTAAAGGAGCTGGAGGAGATGTCTGGGGAGAAGGAAGCCGGGGCGTCTCTGCTGAGACTGCTGCCACCACGACCCGGTCCGTGATAAGCAGAAGATGATGAGTACGGGTATTTTGGGTTTAAATGAGTCTCATTGTTTTCAGCCTTTATAGTGACGGTAAAAGAGAGACTGTGTTGGCTGCGGTTGCTCATCGTCTATCATGTGACAAGCTCAGTGAGCTTTCCAGCTGAGCTGCACAGAAAGCAGCTAAAACCCTGTAATTAATTAGTATGATTTTCAACACAAATCGTCAGGTTTAAGAATCAGGGGAGGTTTGCTCCACACATGCATAACTGAAACTGAGCCATTATCAACGAGTCATATCAAAACGTAGGGAAAACATGCTGGCGTTAGCCTAGCACTTCAGAAAAGTACTCCATGAAAACCACCAGCAGGAGCAAGACAATTTATTGATGACTGTAGTGGGATGTGTTCAGTTAAATGCATGTTTGGAAATAAATGATAAAGCTAGTTGTGTCTTAGGACACGCATCTTCACAGAGTTAGCCCAGCGAGGCTGACCTGTAGAGACAAAATATCTGGTGCTGTCAAGAACATCAGAAAGGACAAACTGCAGGGAAGCGAGGGAGACTGGGGAGTGAATGAAGTGGGACTTTTTAAAACTGTTTTAGGTTTTATACGCTTATAAATATCAGCTGAACCTTGAAGAAAATATTAACTTTTATTTAAATTTCCTTTATTTATCTAATATGTAAAATAATGTTGAAGGTTTATGGGACCGGACTTTAACAAGTAAGATGACCACAATAATTAATAGTTTATTAATGGACATAAGGAACAATGTAAATCAAGAGATTCCATGAATGTGAAAGGGAAAAATAATGGTACATTCAATAAATAGTAGAACATTTAATTTCAAGTTCTTGTTATTAGGACTAGACAGAAGCGTTGACTGCAGCTTCCAGTGTCTGTACCCTGAAAAGATAATAATTTACCAACACTGTGCTCAACAAATGATTGATTTATGACCTTTTCTCTTTTAATCTTGCAGTAAAAACATGAAAAACAGAGGCAAAAATTGCCTTTAATGAGTTAAACAAAAATGATGAGAAAAAAAAGTTTAACTGCAGAAGGAGATGATTTCTAAAACAGAAACTAAAGTGAAACACAAAGCAAACAGAAGCAGAAGAAAAAGGAAAAACCCAGAGGTGCTGAGTGTGACGGTTGGTGCACTAAGAGCACATGATTGTTCCTGTGTGTTAAATGTTTAAACAGGGAGTGTTCTCCTAGTGTGTCTGTGACCAAACTGCTTTCTGTGTGCAGATTCAACATTAACATTTTACCTGCAAAATGTCAAACTAAAACAATTAAATGAATACATTAAATTACTTTAAGTATTCAAACAACCTGATCATTTTAAATGATGTAAAACATATTAAACCTTTATACTAATTAAGGAATTATTTCAAAACAAATTGAGTAAAAATCCAAGAGTTTCAACAACAGATTTGGTCATTTGGAAGGAATACTTTTACATTTCTTGCTAACATAAATAAAGAGAGAAGCCCGTTGGTGAACATGTGGACACACTGATTCTCCCTCCACTAAAAGGTAGAAATACTTTTTAAAGAAACCCGGCTCTAAACCTTCGTTGCTGCACAGCGACGATCAGGTCTGAGACTCTGAAGAAGCTGCTCGTCACAATTAAACACAATAAGGAAGTAAACACGCCCTCCTCCTTTGACCCGAAGGTCAGCTTGAACGTAGCATTTACTGAACATGTAGAAGGAGCGTGCTCAGCAGTTGACAACTGCTGAGCACGCTGAGCCAACTGTGGCTTTGTTTTCAAGTGTGCTGTGACCCAAGACAGACTGTCAGGTTGCAACAGACTGGTACAGAAACATGTAGGTTAAAGGTCATTGTGAGATGACTGGACCAGGTTACGCTTGGCAACAGATATCTTTAAGGCTGTGTGTACACACATGCTGGAGGAAGCAAGAGGCATTTTTACTTTCACTTCTTCTACTCTGCTTCCAGTTTCACGGTAAACACCAGCAGCTCAAATCAGAGTCGTGTCTTCGGCTGCATATGCGGCGACAACTTACAAACAGAGACGCACGAGAAATCAGCTGTCAGGAACCTGATGAATTTCTGATTGATCAGACCTCACCAGAGATCAGATGGTAGAAACAATCGTGTTTTTCAGATTAGTGAATGCACCATTCCCATCTGCTACCAGGCTGAGGAAGATACAACACACTTCAGAGTGGGTGCTGTTACTGAGGGAAGTTTCGGCTATTAGGGGGTTAAAGCCCACCCATCTACCCCCATATATAACTGCATTGCAGACAGTTAATGCATGACAATTAAAACATATTGTCCAACCAAATACTGCGTCCAAGCAGTCCTTTGTGATTGCAGTATTATTACACACACCGATACTGTGATTCACTGGCTTATTCGCCCTAATTTAAAACATGGCATAAGGAAAATTATTGAGACCCATGTCGGTAGGAAATGCAAAAGGCTTTATTGGCATCCTATAATCGCTGGAAATTGTTTTGGTGGTGTCAACTGGTAGTTTTGACCTTTCATATTTTAAAATGAACCCCAAGCCTTTGAGCTTGGAAGGCCTCCTTGCCATCACTCTAATCTTTAGCTCCCTTTACAGAGTCAGGACTCTGGTTGGAGCGCTCCAAAACAGTATATCCAGTCAGAAGAAACATGTTGGTCAAATTAAAAGTTTATTTTAACCCTAAATCTGCCAGGGGTGTGAATAATTTGAACCTAAATGATGTTTCTCTAGAATATACCGTGGAGACTTATGTTTACAATTAGCCGTGCTGATATGAAATGTCCATAATGATCTAGTCTTTGTTAGAAAACATCAGTAAACAGCTGTATGAGGAAAAGTCAGAGTTGGGTAAAAGTTTGTGTCAGCAGGTTAACCCTTTATTAAAACCAAGAGCCTGAATATCATCTCTGCTCTGTGCTTCAATAAAAAAAATAAAAAATATATATATGTGCGCAGAGAATATTTGATATTTGACAACAATATTAAATGTATAAAACAAAACCAAATCTGTTATTTATATTTCTTTCAAACTAAGAAGGCGATGGACCTGTCAGTGAGTGTTTGGTGAGAGGTGGAGGAGCAGCAGGACTCTGTATGAATGGGACAGAATACAGAAGAAGCTGACCTGTGAGAACCAGCCGAGATGTCTTCATACAACACACAAGTGCTGCTTGTGTGTGTGTTCTGTGACCCGAGGAATCAGCGTGAAACCCAATCTGACTCCTTCACTCAAACACATCTGGTCTGTGCAGTCATCCCACATGGAGGCTTGTTCCCTGAAACAATTCAGCCAAAGTTTCTCTAGCTGCCTGCGCGCGCGCGTGTGTGTGTGTGTGTGTGTGTGTGTGTGTGTGTGTGTGTGTGTGTGTGTGTGTGTGTGTTTGCGCACTCCCCTTGGTGTGTGGTTAGGGTTCTGGGAAGCCGTGCTCCTGGAAACATGCAGAGCAACATGCTGGAACATGCAGGGAGTGCAGGCCAAGCCTCTTCAGATGTGGTTGAATGCTTGGCATGGCTGAATGACACACACACACACACACACACACACACACAGAGCAGCTGCATGCTCATCCATTTACAACATCAACAGATCCAGACATGATTTAGTCAGAAATCTGTGACATTTATGGACACAAACAGCAGAGACAAATAAGAACGTCTGTAGATCACATCTGAGCTGAAATGATCTTATTTCTACCATAGCTGAGGAACATAAAACCTGTGTTCTCACACATTACTGTGTCTTCTGGTTGAATATGCAACATAAAGGAATAAAAGATGCACAGACAATTGTCTGTCATACCATTGGGATTCATGAAGGTAATTACAGCCCTGCTCTGCTGCTTGAACACACCACACATTTCTCAGCAAGATGAGAAAAGTCTGGATTTCTAGAAATCCTTTTCAGAAGCCACGCCTGGACACCCAGACCCAGAGTTTGCAGTTACCAAAAACACCCCGTCAAACAGAAACAAACAGACTGAACCTTTCTCCTCCTCGTTCTTCTTCTTCTTCTCTCCTCCTGTGTGTCAACAGTGCCAGGAAACGGCTTCACACCTACTGTTATCCCCACCCAACAGCAGCGCTGCCTCATGCTTTGTTTCTACCAAACTTTGCCCCGGCAGTCGGAGCTGAATATTGGCCTTGCTTTAGGTTTCATTACCCACGTGTGTAATGCTTGTGACAAAAGGCTACTGCAGCACAAATAGGTGATTACTTCAACTTTCAAGGCTTTTTCTTTGCCTTCATAGTTTGTGTTGTAACATATGGATCATTGTTAAAAGGAAGCAGGAGTAATAAACTTTACCAACATTTATCCCTAATAGATGCAAATGTTTAGAGATTTTGACAGAGAGCAGACCACAGCTACAGAGTATCAAGTCAAAACAAAGTTATGTTGGTATAACACTTCAAATGATAATGTCACTGGCACAGATGTAAAGTATAGCAAATAAAAGCAGCTGGGGTAAAACAGTACTGAGGTATATGGGGGGATCAGAAAATAACAAATATAGGTTTTTAAATCATTCAAAAATGCTGATGTCCTGAGGAACTTAAACAGGATGTATGTATGAATAAACTAGCTGTGAATACTCTTCTTCTGCTTCTTCCTGTGTTGGTATTAGTTTTTAAACTGAAACAGTTTAGGAGGAGTACTGCAGGTGTCAGGGGTCACTCTGTCATGTTCAGGCCACAGCCTCGCTTGCTCCGTCACTAAAACATCATCATATTCTGGTATTAAGCTGTGAAGCTCTGAACCGTTTAGTTGGAGCCCTTATTGACAGAGACAAACACACATGGTGTGACGTCGCCTCTGCTAACCGCTAATATAAATAACTGCTTATGGCAGGAAGGCTAAAAAACTAAATTTTCTCAAGTGATTTCATTGGGATGAAAAGTTGTGAAACTTTAAAAATAGGCTAAAATCAGAGTAGAAAGCCTTTCTATGCAGATGATCGTACTGTATATCACAGTATCTTCTAAGACAGTTTTAACTGTATTAGACATGGATATCACTCAACCCTACGTCACAATATTTCACAGATAAACTTTAGTGTTTGCTAAATTAGTGACTAATCTAGGAAGCCAGATAAGCTAAAGGAAGAGAGTCGTGGTTGCAGAGGCCTTCCTTAGCTGTGCAGGAGTGTATTTTGGACGGGAGCGAGCGTCGCATCCTGAAGGAATGTGTTGCGGCTGCAGTGTTGGTATGGGCAGTGTGTGTGTGTGTGTGTGTGTGTGGGTGTGTGTGTGTGTGTGTGGGTGTGTGTGTAGGAAAATAACCTGGGAGTTGACAGGGTGGGCCTACAGAAAACAGAGAAGGTTGGGCGTCTATCATGGGACTAAAACACAAAGATAACCAAACATTCTGCTGGACACGGTTTAGACGTTTATCTCCACTGTCCACATGTGGCGTTCAGACCAACTGAAACACACGCCGTGTCCATGTTGGCAACAACAAACAGAAATGTCAGCAGAGAAACTGCAGCAAAAACACAGGCACTCCCTTCAGTCTGAGACAGTTGGTGACAGGAAATTATATAATTATTGAGCTAAATCCTTCAGTATTATACAAGCCTGTACTGGTGAGCAATGTCACCGACTCTAATATGTCATAATAGAAACAAATAATGAAGATTATTTGTCCTCCGTGACAAATATAAGGTCTAGATTCTGTTAACATAATCGATATGCATTTAAACACTGATTCTGTTCAGATAGAAGAGAAAAAACACCACAGCGCTTCTGATGCCAAATATAGACAAAAAAAAACCACTCAGGCTCTCAGAGGATCTTTGGTCTCCCAAAAACAAAAGGATAAAGCGTCTCTCTGAACAGCAACTACAAACTAACTGACCTACATGACATCGAAACCTGACGCGCTGCCAAAAACTGCCGGGGCCACCGGGTTTGGATCCGAGGCTTCCAGCCAAAACACCAGATCTCAAGGATGGGTTTGGTTTGTTGTGACACTAAACACTGATGCAACAGTCATTTACAACAGAAATATTGCTTCATGTTTAGACTGAGGAGAGGATGGCTTGGGGGAAGGGAGAGATAGAGAGGGATGGAGGGAGGGGTGAAAGCAAGTAGATTAGGTTCGTATACTGAAGCATAGCGAGGTCCGTTAAGCTGCAGGAGGGCTGGTAAACGCGGCCCTGCTGCAGAACCACTAGTACTCATTGGACATTATGCATATGCATGTGCTGGTGAACTAATACACAAACATTCAGAGTAACAAGAGGAATGTGATTGTAGTTATGCAAGATGATATCAATAACAACACGCAGATGTTCTGCTTTGTGACTCATTATTGGAGCTCTGGAGATAACTCAGCCCTATCTGGTGGACAGAGCCAGGGAGCTCTTAGCAAGCTGTTTATGCTCCAAATAAAAGCGAGACGTATCAGGAGCTGAATGGAAGCCCAGCGATCTCATTCACCGATGAGACGGTAAAGAAGGACCGACAGAAACGCTTCAGGCCAGCAGGACCATCTCTGCTGTACCAGAACTACAAACCCTATAATTACAGATGCATCAATAAAATTAACCAGACTGGAATCGGCCATTTTTCCAGTGATCTGCAGATCAGAAACTGAAAACTCTCCCAGTGTTTTTGGCCAATAAACACATCACCAACTGCAATCACACCGATTCGCCTTGTTTGAGTTTAGTAAAGATCAGATAAAGGTTGGGGACATATGCTTTCATGCGTAAATGGGAGATAATATTATAAATCATTTTTAGGAATGCACTGATGTGAACATTTTGGCCAATAATGAGACTGGATATCAATATTGCTGTAACCAATGTTAACAGATATTACATATATTTTGCTTCCCTTTTGACAATGAAAAAAATGACCACACCGCTGACATTGTTTCTCTGTTTCAGTTAAACTACCCACAATCCTGTGCTGCATCACTGTCACATGACCAAACAGATACCACATGGCCAAGCCCCTCCCCTTCCCTGCAGAAACACAAACACAACAAGATGGAAACAAATACTGGTTGCTAATATCGGCCCAGTTTAACTTTTTGGACCGATACCGATATGCTAAACAACGACTAATATTGGGCCGATACCGATGTTAATTCAGACGCTATATCGTGCAGCCTTATTTATTTTCTATTGGATTTAAAACCCTGAACTCTATCAACAAACCTACATTTTCTTTTTATGATTTATTAAAGAATATAAACAAATAAAAATTGGAAAATGACAAATCGGTTTACCTCAGACATTCAGTCCAACCTGCAGACATGGAAACGAACTGTTTACACCATAACCAGATCCTTCAACTAGATCATTCAGAAGAGTGTGAATAGTTCTCAACATGCTATTTTTGATGGCTTGATAATTTGGTGGCCGAGACACTAAAATCCACACGGTGATGGCAAAAAGAGGCTTAATCACAATCTATGTCTTCATTGCGATTTTCCACATTAATTTTTTCACTGTGCTTTTTCCTCATTTGGAGTTGCTCTATTTGTCTGAGCTGCCACAACAGAGAACGTCCAGAAATAAACGATTAAACAAATAAAGAAGATTCTCCTCGATAGATGTCATGACTGTTCTTTTAAGGCAGCTGGAGCCAGATGTTTCAATGCATGCTGCAGATAGAAGCTGCTGTTAGAAGATCGAATGATGCTGGTGTTTCATAATGTTCGTAACCCAGAAACTTTCACCCTCAATCTCTCTCACTCCTAATTTTCCCCAAATGTAATCAGAAGGATATTCTTTAGAAATTACTCATTTCATTTGTAATAAAATGCCAGCACAATGTTTTAGAAATTAATTTGTATGTAAATAAGTTTCCGAACTGTTAAACTTGTCTACATGTTTTCTCCATGTTTTTAAAGGTCCGACTGTTCCTTTAACATTCGTAGGATTGTTCTTTTATTGCCTTCTTTTTATTTGCCTCTTTTAACCGTCAGCATGGACCGTGTTGTTAACGGCTGGTTTACCTGAAGTAGCCTGAAAAATTCATACTTATCAAAATATCTTCAACAACCAACACAAATACATATCCATTAGTTATTCCTCGTGCTTTTTCTCATTCTGTTTGGATTTTTAGCTGCAGAACTCTAATAATTTACATATTTCACTCACTAACAACTCTAAATTTCAAGGTAACATGAAATAGTTTAACCTACGACACCTTTGCTTGTTCCCAGCATGTTTTTGTGTTTTCTGCCTGTTTTATTGTGCTCTATTTGTGACGTTTTGCGCCTTGGAGAATGAAAGTCAGGGGCCCCAGGAAATAACACAATGTACTATGTAGAAACAAGTTGGCTGCTATTTCTAATGTGAGAACCCGCTAACTGGAGGAACACAGAAAAATACACAAAAGGCCTTAAATAGCAGAAAACAGACAAATCTTCTGAATCTTAGTCAAGTTCCTCAGATGATCGACACATTAAAGCTCTCCAGCGACGTCTGAAGGAACAGTTCACCTTGACAACAGCTTCATGTAAGGATGGGTGATCATCAGCGCTCGGTCCACCGAAGTAAGTAGGCCAACAAATGTTGTAATTTAACATTCAGCTTTCAGTCTAGTTTTAAAAACAGAATAATTGTTGTTATTTATTTAACCGTGAAGTTACTGGAGAATAAATATGTCTTTTTTTCAAGAGCACCAAGCAGACCCAAAGTACATAAAACACTAAAACAACTCTGAGTTGACATAATACAGTTATAGGATAGACTCTTCTGGACTCTTCAGAACCAGAGGGTTCAAAGAGCTTGAACCTGTCCTAGAGAGCCAAAAGCATCAGGTTTTACTGTTGAGACCAAAGTCCAAAACAAGAGTTCTGCACTGTTCTACAAAAAATCTGGCAGGTCCATCCACTGAGAAGCCAACTTAAGGACTGCAAATCCTATCCGGTGTTTGAAGGTGTTAAGGATGTCGCCAACTAAATGAGGAGTTTAACCTACATAGCTTTACACATAAAAACATAGAATTTTAGCAGGAGGAGCCTATAACTTCCCTCATGTAGGAAACGCAGACAGAAAGGTGGAATTCGACGGTTAGGATCCAGTTACATAGTTTGTAGGCATTTAGACTCGTTTAGCTGAAAAACATGAAATTCAGAAAAACAAATGGGTGAAAAATAGAACTTGAGATCAAATAAAACTGTATTTAAAAATAATGAAACCTGCACTGGTGCCGTTGTCCCTTTACGCTTGAAAAGGACCAAGACACCACATTAAAAACTACAAAATGATGCTTTCTATACAATGAATGTGTCATAAAACTTAAAAAGCAGCTCTGGACCTGGTATTAAAACGTTCCTGGAAGCTCCTACAGAACAACTTGTATTTCACACACTTTACAAACATAACCCAAGAGTTGAGCTGGTGATCAGAGACAGCTTGATCGGCCGCTAAGAAAATTAAAAATACAATATTTTCAGCAACAACCAAATGCACCATAATAAGCACTACCAGGTGGAGCAAATCATAGCACTCGTTGGTGTTGCTGAGTCTCACAGTTAGCCAATTTCAGTATGAAAAAGATGTTGAAAACAAAATGAGAAGATTATTTTCTACATGTGGAGACAACAGTTAACAGTTTATTCAGCCAGAGAGAAAGAATAGGACTTTCAGTAGATAACAGGAAGGCTGAATGAAATAAAGCAAAGACGCTATGTTTTATCTTTTCTAACTTTCCACCACTCTTTGTCGTGAAACATCCTAGATCTGGAACTCCTGGGAGCTTTCAGTAGCCTGAGTTAAAGGTAGCAGTCTATATTGTACATTAATAGACTATTTTCTTTTACAGCTAGTGATGCTAATAGAACTGATGCCAAATATAAGGCTTAAAATATTAGTCCGTAATCATTTTGTCTTTGTTTTTACAGAGAATGTTCCCACACACAGGGCTTGATGTGGTCTGTTCCAAATATAAAAAATGAATTAATGTTTAGGGCAGAAAAGCTGAATAAAAATATTTTCTTGTATTTTGTTACTTAACAGTATTTAAAGAGAAATTACAGTCAGCTGAAAGCAGCATCAGCAGCTCAAAGATGGAACATCAACCACAAACTTGTGATTGGTGAATCTCAACCAATCATTTAATCTTTATTTCCATACAATTAAAAACAGTTCCAGTAACCTCTGTTCATCTAAGAACAGATTTTATGTAAGTATTGCCTTCTGCCTATTTTCCTTGTAGTAACTGTTGGTGTAAAATAATCTGTCAGTCTTGACACCTGAATGCACACAGTGTCTCTCTCTCTGTGCAGTGGAGCTGCTGCTGGAGCTGCATGCCTGCTGTGTTTATTTCTGGAAGCTCACAACATGGCCGACATGTGCTTTGTTATTGTTAGTACAATATCTTCTCCCTCTTCCTCCACGGCTGGGTTACAAGACACCTTATCTCGGTAAAACAAATAGGTTTGATACGATTAGACGAATCATCACTCACCATTTGATGATGATGGCCATATGGAATATTTGTTTCTTGAAAGAAGGCACTGAGGGCAGTCTAAAAAAAGGAAACAGAAAATACACAACGTTAAATCTGGATTTATTCATTTAACATACAGTGTAAGTAAATTAATAATCCCGAGGCGATGAAATGATAGAAAATGATATCTTAAAATGCATCAGTGTTCATTTGTAGGGCAGTGTGTACAACACGACGGTCATCTTTATTGCGTAATAGTGCTGCGGCCTCGCCTGTGCGCTGCTGTCATGTGTCGGATTATAGTAATTAATCCCGAACTAAGTCTAATTGGATGTGTTTTATATTATTGTACTCCACGCAGATTTATTCTGCCTTAACGAAGCAATGATGACGGCGGCAGAAGTTCTGAATGCGGCTGAAGGAACAAACAGTGAAGAGTCGCTTTGTGTTGAAGTACAAAATGTTTTAAGAAATTGTCGCCAGAGGAAAGCAGGACAGAGTCGTTAGGAAACTAGCAGAAACATTAGCTCAGTGGCTAATGCTAACCCAGCCGCTCGAAGCCGCGTCGCTTCCCGTCTTTTTTCACCCCCTTTTACCTCAAACTGCCAGTGTGCCGCTTGCAGGAGCTGCTTGGCTTGGTCTGCCGCACAACCCGCCGTCAGGACGAACTGGTTGATCATGACTTGATGTTTGAGTTCATCCATTTTTCGTTTCCTCCTAAAACTCGCGGCTACTGGGCTCTGAGGCAGACTTTCCAACCCTCTGTGTTTATATCCTGTCTTTCTTCGCTTTTCTTGTATTCCGGCTCACTCTGCCTCACTCGTCCACCATTACAGCCGGTTGAGCAAACACAAATATTTACTGTAGGAGCGGTAGAGGAAGGAACGGTGTCTGAGTGACAGGATGCCGCAGCCAATCGAGTGAGAGTATCCGCCAGTGGGAGTTGTATGCCGTAATCCATCGGCCTCTATTCAGCGGTGTGTTGTGAGATATAATTCTGTGCTTAAACATACATTAAACCAAACTAAGTCATAAAACTAAAGTATTTTTAAAACATCATATTTATGTGGGTCCGAAATCACCGCGAAAGTAACACACTCCGGGTGGATCGGCGTTTGTTTTGGACTACAACTCCCATGAGCGTGCGCTTTGTTTGTAAAAGCTCCAGAAGGTTGACTTTTATGAATGACGGTCTCGCTCCTCCAATTCCTACGCGCACTGGTTCACTCGCTTGCCAAATATGGTAAAAAAAAAAGTCCACCATCACCAATTACATGGGCCGGAGTTAAATTAGGGAACAGCCACAGCAGTGAGCGTGTCGTGTCTGCTCCTCTACTCCC
The DNA here is from genome assembly GCF_021462225.1 of Girardinichthys multiradiatus. Taxonomy (NCBI): domain Eukaryota; kingdom Metazoa; phylum Chordata; class Actinopteri; order Cyprinodontiformes; family Goodeidae; genus Girardinichthys; species Girardinichthys multiradiatus. The sequence goes on along the minus strand of NC_061803.1, from coordinate 1,206,861 downwards.
CCGGAGCAGCGTGGATCCACTGAATGCTGCAGAGGTTCTGATGCACACATCAGTGTGGACCGCATTTTGTTGTAAATCCGCCGGTCTAAAATGGTCTGACAGGGGGTTAAACATCATTATAAACACCTCTTGTTGATTGTCCAAATGCTCATTAAAGGTTTTTTTTTATTTATTAACAACAATGCAGTAGATGGTATAATAATAATAATTTGTTACTCTGAAAAAGACTTTTGATATATGGTTCAGAATATTTGTGTTGTGTTTCTTCTTATATATTAGTTGTAAAACAATAAATGAAGCACTGTTACAGAAGTGAGGTTATATAATTCTTAGAGTACTATGATGTAACGTCCATTAACGTGGTTTAACTTTAATATCTTAGATTTTTACCAACACTGATGTTGACAGTTTGGAGACAGCAAACACTTCCGCTTCTGTAGCGGTATTTTCTTGTGCGGGCTGTTTATCACACTGTGAAGAAAGGGAAAAAGTGAGCCGCTCAGAATTGTGGGTAAGTGTAAATTGTAAACATTGTGGTTTCTAGCAGCTTGGAGACCAAGGGTGGGATCGAGGAGGGAAGCAGAGACATCTGCTGGCGGTAAGAAGAATAGCACGAAGACATAAAATAATAGGTGAAGCTCATCGAACTTCTGCAGTTTTGGTCGTTTCGTACTCTACTTTCTTGGTACGAAAGGGAGGAACGATTCGTATCACTTTATGCTGAGAATTTAAGGATTTTTTTATAAACTAGTTCGTCGTAACAAAACGTTAACGTAAACCAGGTTTAACCAGGGTTTAATTTAATAGAAAAATGTTTTACACAAACATGTAAGACTACATTTTTCCTGCTTTATAACAATGAGGATCACACTTTGTACATACACCACAATTAGTTTGCCTTTAAACGATATGTGAAAGCCCAAAGAAATGAAGTGGTGGCTTTCTAAGCTTCAGGTTAATTCCTAGCATTTGAGTTAAATGGAAGCTAAATTGTTGATGTATATTAAGGTAGCGCCTCAAACACATCGCTTCCTTGTGTGACATAATGGAAAAATCAAATGAAATCAAGCTAAAACTTGATTGTATGGCCAAAATGATCAGCTGAGGAGAAAAGGGGGCACTTGCCAATGTGACATCTCCACATCCCTCCTCAATGCTGAAAAGAGAAAGCCCTTCTTGGTGTCTGGACTCAAAAATTATAATGTCCCTGCACATTTTCCTGCATCCTGTCGCTCTCATGCATTATGGTCCAACATCTGCTTAAATAATCATGTTTCTCTCATAGCACAGCATGGCTTCCATAGAGCAATCCATCTCCTGCCTGGAACACTTCCTGAGAGAGGCGTCCAGGGGGGATCTGAAACAGATGCCTGAGCCTCTTTAGCCGACTGAGCTCCTCTCTGATGGTTGAGCTCCTTACCCTGTGGAAGAAGCTCATTTCAGCCACAAATCACTCTCTCCTTCCCAAAAATGCTGAAAGTGCAGAATCTGAGACCAAAGACACCCATGGTATGCATGAAAGAAAATACATTACTAGAACTGGTGATTGTAAAAGCTTCTCTATTCAAAAAAATAAAATAAATCTACAGAGTCCCAAATACATTTGGATATGTTGACTTCTTGAAGGATCTGACTGTCAGTGACAACCAGACCATATAAATAAACTGGGAGAGGAGAAAACTTCCCATAGCTCCTTTTAACAAGACCGTTTTTGAAGGTGCTTGTATTAAGTATTGCATTTAAATATTTGATAGCTTTAAAAACATAAGCCATTCAATGATGTACATATGAAAACTGATTGATGTGGGCTAAAATGAGCTTAGAAAAGGAAAACAAATTCCCTAAATGACATCTAAAGTCATTAAAATACATTTTTATTTCAGTGTTCAGTTACTGAGTTGATATAACCATCATATTATCTCTTTGTAAAAGAGTTTTAACTTGTCATGATGCAATGTCCTGTATAGTTTCAGTGTCACATAACACTGTTCATACATCCTTTCAATCTGAGAGCCTAACATTTAGCCATTTTAAAAGCAAACGTCTGAGAAAGCAATTAGAATTTTTATGGAAACTAAAGCATTGTGCAAAATTTTCCAGCCTCTCAAATATAAATATATTAGCCATTTTCTTTTGTTTAAGAAGTTTTACACCAGTTTGAAATCCAAATAATTGCAAATATGACAAAATTAAAAGTCTTAACTGATTTAAAATACAACCCTCAAAAATCTGCCGTCCCACAGTCAGTAATAGTGTTCGATCGATTAAAGTATCAGTTGCAATCAGTCTTAGTCATTGACTGCAACTATACCCCATATGGACATCTAGAGGGAACCATGGTGGGAGCAAAAAAAGGGAAAACACAGAAACTATTAAAATTGTGTAAAGGTACCAAAATTTAAAGAAAAAAAAAGTTATAGCCTGTTTAACAGGAAGAGTTTAGTGTACAATTTGCATTGTTGATCTGAGACAGAGTCCCTCCAGCGTGTCCTGGGCCTCCTTCCGGTGGGACGTGCCTGGAACACCTCCCGAGGAAGGCGTCCAGGAGGCATCCGGTATAGATGCCCGAGCCACCTCAACTGGCTCCTCTCGATGTGGAGGAGCAGCAGCTCTACTCCGAGCCCCTCCCGGATGGCCGAGCTCCTCACCCTATCTCTAAGGGAGTGCCCGGCCACCCTACGGAGGAAGCTCATTTCAGCCGCTTGTATCCGGGATCTCGTTCTTTCGGTCATGACCCAAAGTTCATGGCCATAGGTGAGGGTAGGAACGTAGACCGACCTGTAACTCCTGCTCGAGGCAGGAGCTCCCCTCCAACCTGAAGAGGACAAGCCACCCTTTTCCGGTCGAGTGCTATGGCCTCGGACTTGGAGGAGCTGATCCTCATCCCAGCCGTTTCACACTCGGCTGCGAACCGCCCCAGTGCATGCAGTAGGTCTTGGCTAGAGGGGGCCAGCAGGACCACGTCATCCGCAAAAAGAAGAAATCCTCTGGTCCCCAAACCAGACCCCCTCCAGCCCTTGGCTGCGCCTAGAAATCCTGTCCATAAAAGTTATGAACAGGACCGGTGACAAAGGGCAGCCCCGCTGGAGTCCAACATGCACCGGGAACAGGTCTGACTTAGTGCCGGCAATGCGGACCAAACTCCTGCTCCGCTCGTACAGAAACCGGATGGCCCCTAGTAAAAGGCCCCGATTCCATACTCCTGGAGCACCCCCCACAGGGCATCACGAGGGACACAGTTGAATGCCTTCTCCAGGTCCACAAAACACATGTGGACCGGTTGGGCAAACTCCCATGAACCCTCGAGTACCCTGTAGAGGGTATAGAGCTGGTCCAGTGTTCCACGGCCGGGACGAAAACCACACTGCTCCTCCTGAAGCCGAGGTTCGACTATCGGTCGGACTCTCCTCTCCAATACCCTGGCGTAGGCCTTACCAGGGAGGCTGAGGAGTGTGATCCCCCTGTAGTTGGAACACACCCTCCAGTCACCCTTCTTATGAAGGGGGACCACCACCCCAGTCTGCCAGTCCAGAGGCACTGTCCCCGACCGCCACGCAATGTTGAAGAGGCGTGTCAACCATGGCAGCCCCACAACATCCAGAGACTTGAGGTACTCAGGGCGGATCTCATCCACCCCCGAAGCCTTGCCACCGCGGAGCTTTTTAACCACCTCAGTGACTTCAGCCTGGGTGATGAAAGAGTCCAACCCCGAGTCCCCAGCCTCTGTTTCCACCACGGAATGCGTGATGGCAGGATTGAGGAGATCCTCGAAGTACTCCTTCCACCGCCCAATAATGTCCCCAGTCAAGGTCAGCAGCCTCCCACCCCGACTGCTTCCCCCTCCTGAGGCGCCGGACGGTTTGCCAGAATCGCTTCGAGGCCAACCGGTAGTCCTTCTCCATGGCCTCACCAAACTCCTCCCAGGTCCAAGGTTTTGCCTCTGCCACCGCCCGGGCCGCAGCACGCTTGGCCTCACAGTACCCGTCAGCCACCTCAGGAGTCCCACAAGCCAACCACAGCCGATAGGACTCCTTCTTTAGCTTGACAGCATCCCTTACTGCCGGTGTCCACCACCGGGTTCGGGGATTGCCGCATCGACAATAGATGCGGAGAACATGGTCCACTCTGACTCTATGTCTCCAACATCCCCCGGAATCTGGTCAAAGCTCTCCCGGAGGTGGGAGTTGAATACATCCCTGGCCAAGGGCTCCGCCAGGCGTTCCCAGCAGACCCTCACTATACGCTTGGGCCTGCCAAGTCTGTCAGGCTTTCTTCTCCTCCAGCGGATCCAACTCACCACCAGGTGGTGATCAGTGGACAGCTCAGCCACTCTCGTCACCCGAGTGTCCAAAACATGCAGCAGAAGGTCTGATGATACGACAACAAAGTCCATCATTAACCTCCTGCCTAGGGTGTCCTGGTGCCAAGTGCACTGATGGACACCCTTATGTTTGAACATGGTGTTCATTATGGACAATCCGTGACTAGCACAGAAGTCCAATAACAAAACACCACTCGGATTCAGATCAGGGAGGCCATTCCTCCCGATCACGCCTCTCCAGGTGTCACTGTTGTTTCCCACGTGGGCGTTGAAGTCCCCCAGCAGAATAATGGAGTCCCCGGGGGGGCACTATCCAGCACCCCCAACAGGGACGCCAAGAAGGCCGGGTACTCCGCACTACGACTCGGCCCGTAGGCCTAAACGACAGTCAGAGACCTCTCCCCAACCCGAAGGCACAAGGATGCAACCCTCTTATCCACTGGGGTAAACCCCAACACGAGACGGCTGAGCTGGGGGGCAACAAGCAAACCCACACCAGCCCGCCGCCTCTCCCCGTGGGCCACTCCAGAGTAGAAGAGAGTCCAGCCCCTCTCGAGGAGATGGGTTCCAGAGCCCACGCTGTGCGTGGAGGCGAGCCCGACTATTTCTAGTCGATATCTCTCGACCTCCCGCACAAGCTCAGGCTCCTTCCCCCCCAGCAAGGTGACATTCCACGTCCCTAGAGCCAGCCTAAGCATCCGGGGATCGGGCCGCCAAGGTCTCCACCTTCGTCGGCTGGAGCAACCCAGCCACCAGGCGCTCTCCGACGAGTCCCTACCCCAGACCTGGCTCCGGAGTGGGACCCCGGCTCTGCCGTACCGGGCGACGTCACTTTCCTCGATTTAGTAGTTGTCATGAGGGGTTCTTGGAAAAAAAAAAATAAAGACATTTAAAATATAGATTCACCACTTTACTTGTCTTATGTTTATCCAGGACATGGGGGCAGCAGACTGAGCAGAGATGCCAGACTTCCCACTTTTCAAACACTTCCAGTTCCAGGGTGATGGGGTGTCCAGGCCAGCCAAGACACAGTCCTCACAGCAAGTCCTCAGCCGTCCAGCGGGACTCCTTCTGATGGGAGGTGCCTGGTACACCTCCTGAAGGAGGCATCCAGGGGGCGTCCGAAACAGATGGCTGAGATGAGCCACAAGTCACTGACTCGCCTTCCCAGACATACTGAAAGTGGAGAATCTGAGACCAAAATCAACCATAATCTGCCTGAAAAAAAATACATTACTAGAACTGGTCATTGTAACAATTTGTCCTCAAATAAGCCAGTGTATCATTCACATAGTTGTAAATACATTTGGAAATGTTGACTTACTTCTTGAAGGATCTGACTCCTCTTTTGGTCAGTGACCAGCAGACCATTACAGATACACTGGGAGGAGTGGAGAAAAGTAGGAAAAACAGGTGGGAGTAATCAGGGGCAGATGAGACACAGCTGAGACAAATGAAGGGGGGAGAGAACATGGGCAGGAGCAGACAGAAAGAAACACTGGAAGGAATCGAAAGATGCAGGAAGACAAGAAGAAGTGGAGAACATCAACAGATCAAACAAGAAACTCCAACACACAATACTACTAGACACATGGAAATACCTGAAGAAAACAACATCTAAGAACCTAAAGCTAGGTTTATACTTGACGCACTGAACTTGGGGCCATGGTGCGCGCGCTAACAGTGACGTAATCACGCCATCCCCGCCCCTGCGCGCAGGTTAGTTGACCTCCCACCCCATAGATGCCCACATGAAACCTTCAGGCAGAAGGGCGGAGCGGTTGGTGCTCTGTCTGTGCTGCTATAGTTTCTGACACATTATTAGTTCTAATCTGGCCAGTGACATTATTAGTTATTATAAAATAGGCGGCTGTGGCTCAGTGAGAACACGTTGGACTGGAAAAAGTAGCTTTGGGCTGGTTGCCAAAATTTGGCTGTATGTGGCGCTGTTTGTAAAGTTACACAGTTAAAAAATGACAGCAATATCTTGCTTCTTGGACGCTAAAGGGCTGGTAGGCATTAAAAATGAATTAGCAAAATATCAGAATCACATCAGGTGGCTGAATCAGTTGTGCTTACACTTATAGCTTCTGCAAGACTTCTCACTGGTGTTTGGAGATGTTCCAAGAAGGTTTTTGCAAAAATGGAACAACGTTTTTAGAGTCATCAAGGAGGAGATAAACCTAAATGATTTCTAGTATTTTGATTCCCAAATGTGTGGTTCTCAACTTTATGTTGTGATATCTGATGTTTCTCAATGGGATTTCACTGAATCGTTTGCAGTATGTTATTGACTTTGACAGAATAAGGTGCTCCAATATGTTGAAGGTTTAAAAGTAAATGATTCATTCCAGATAAAGATGATGTTAACTAAACACTGTGCAGCAGTGACTTTTATTTCTTCACATTAAATGCATGAATAACATAGAACTGTTCTAAGAGTTAAGATTAGTTAGCAATAACTGATGTGAAAAATTAAAATATTATATTCCAGATGGTATGTAATATATTTAGTATGGTACCTAACTGCAGCAGTTAGGGAAAACATTTTGTCTTTAGAGATGTAAAGCAGCTGATTAACAGAAATGTGACTGACGACCAGAGGACTGCTGAGCTGGACCTGAGAGCAGCTGTGAGGAGGATCAACAGTGCTGTTGGGTGCAGATTAAACAGCTTTACAATTAAAGAGACAAAACCATTATTTTTTTAACCAGATGTTAAATGCATGAAAGCAACAGGATGTGGGAAAATGTCATTTACATTTAGTTTAGTTATGCAGTGTCTATTCTAGACCTCTAGAAATAGTCACCAGATATTGAATATTGAGGCTGACCAAGGAGACACTCCCACAAAATAAAGATAACACAAAAGCACTGGTCCAGGGGTACTTTCTATGTTAAAAACATGACATAGTCAGACTTCATGACAGCAGCACTTATTGTAGGGACATCTGCTATGAGAGAAACACAGCTAACCTGACAATTTTAAAGCCATCAGTACACTCCAAGTAGTGGAGAGAGAGTATACTTTGTTGCAGCAGCATTTTGCCATGTCCTTGTAAAGGATAGAGACATGGTTGAACACAGCAATAGAGAGCAAAGTGTTAAAAAAAACGAATTTATTACCATAAAGTAACGCAGTCGCTCATTGACGGATCCTTTCAGGAAGGGCACATGTTCTGACATTATACACGAGGACAGGTGTTACTTCTATGGAGACAAAACCTATAAAGTGAAGGACACAATTACCACAGAAAGTAGCAGTTGGTCCTCCAGCAGACTAAGCCTATAGCAGCATAACTACAGAGATAGTTCAGGATAAACTAAGCCACTCTAACTATAAGCTTTATCAAAAAGGAAAGTTTTAAGCCTAGCCTTAAAAGTAGACAGGGTGTCTGCCTCACGGACTAAAACTGGGAGCTGGTTCCACAGGAGAGGAGCCTGATAACTAAAGGATCTGCCTCCCATTCTACTTCTAGAGACTCTAGGAACCACCAGTAAACCTGCAGTCTGAGAACAAAGTGCTCTGTTAGGAACATATGGACCAATCAGATCTCTGATGTATGATGGAGCTAGATCATTAAGGCCTAAATGTTTTTTTTACACTCTGAAATTATAATGTCCCCATTAGGTGGAGCAATAAATTCAACCTGAAAAACACAGAGATGGGAGTTGGAGGAGTTTATTAGCTAATGTTTGTTTTGTTTTGGCACTCGGACCCTGGTGGAAAACATGGATGCTGATAATAACATGAGCTTCAATTAACATCTTAGGGTTAGAGTTAAAGAAGTCTTCCCTCCGGGATCCTGATACTGGTGGTGGAGTGGAGGCCTGAGGAGATAAGGGAGTCGGAAGGAGCTTGAAGCCTGATGGTGGAGATGGGTTGGAGGAGGGACGAAGCTCAGCAGCAGATTCTGCATATGAAGGTCTTTTAAAGCGAAGCCTTGAGGGATGATTGGCTGAAGAGGAATGCGGACCAGAAGCTGATTGGTTGGAGCAGAGAATGTAGAGAAATAGTTAGACAGAGCCAGAAGTAGAGGTGAGTCTTCCAAGTTGATTTCGTCTAAACTCCATAACTGTTAAATGGGGGGAAGGTGACTAACATTGGATAAACTATTACACAGTTTAAAAGTTTAGTTAAGCTCTAAAAACGAGGTGAACTTCTGCTGACTACTTATTATTAGTGTCATAGTTGTGTTTTAAATCATTGTTTCTCTGGTAATTCTAGACTGAGATCATCAGATCAATGACAGAGGAGGGCAATGCATAGTGAAACTTACCATACAGGAACTTTTGCACACTTTTGATCGACTATTGGAAACAGAAAAACTGCATCCATTATGAATCTCCATCCATCTGTGGAGATGATGGTGGACCTTCGGAGAACACCACTCCCACATACCCCCCTCACTATTCTCAATACTGTGTCTGCTGTGGACCACTTCTGGTTCTTAGGAACCACCATTCCTTGAAACCTGAGCTGGTCCTCACATAGAGACACTGTTCAAAAGAAGGTCCAGCAGAGACTGTACTTCCTGAAGTAACTCAAGAAGTCCAACCTTCCCCAGGAGCTGCTGGTCATCTTCTACACTGTCATCATTCAGTCTGTCCTGTCTTCATCCATCTCAGTGTGGTTTGGATCATCCAAAGAACAAGACAGGTCCAGACTGCAACGAATAATCAGGAATGCAGAGAGAATAATCAGAGCTGACCTTCCCTCCATCCAGGACTTATACAGGTCAAGGGTCAGGAAAAGAGCTGCAAAAATCTCTGCAGACCCCACACACCCTGCACATAAACTGTTTAGGCTTTGACCTTCAGGTGGCGCTACAGAGCACTGTTTACTAAAACCAGCCACAGAGAAACAGTTTCTTGCCCCAGGCTGATTCTCTGATGAACTGCACACACTTCTAAATTTAGCTCTGGTTTGCCTGCAGTGCAGAACTGATCCACATGATGGCAGTGTTCACATGTTTTAAAGTGGCTCTGCTGCCACAAAGATCAGTACCAGTTTTTATAAATGAGACTGTGTTTTAGAACACTTAGTAAATCAATATGATAATTAATACACTCCCTTCATCATTATTCTCATTATTATTATTATTATTATTATTATGATCAGTTGTACAATTAAAACAAATTATCAAGGTACGAGGTGAAACAAGAAGACTTGCTGCTTGACGCTTTGAGAAACAGTTTGTGTCAGGTATGAACTGCCAGATAATTGACAGGTAGACTTCACTAAGGTGTCACATTTGCTGTTTTATCATCAGTTTTCTTGCACTTAACATTATAGTATGTCTGTTTACTGTTGATTTTATTTGATTGAATGATTTTATTTAACTCACCTAAACTGATGTGCATCTACTGCACCATTAGATCACAAATGCTTTAAAAGCCAAACAATATTCAAAAAAACACATTTATTTGATCAAAATACACCATTTTGAGAAAAAAAACAACCAAAACATTATGAACTATAAAGTGAAATATTTAAAAAAGGTAAAAAACTAAGAATAGCTTCATTAAAAAATAATAAAATCACAGTGAAATAAAAAAAAAAGTTGTTTTGTTTTTGTCATGCATTTTTTATTAATAGGCTGACCTGCATTATGATAAAGTCATTGGCTGGAATATCAATAACACAAACTGCTGCCACCTGAGTCTCAGAGTTTTGCTTTACCAATCTATCACTTCACAAAATAATAGATATTTGATGCATGATATTAAATAGAACAGGTTGGTTACAATGTGACCTAAATGTATTCACACACTTAAAGCTTTTGCACATTTTATTAAGTTACAAGCTAAAGATTTAGGGTGATATATGAATATTTTATGTAACAGACAAACACCTTAAACATTTCCCAGAGCTCTGTTCAATCCATCATCTGAATATCGAGAGAGGATGGAGCAACTGCAGACCTACCAAGACATGGAGGTCAACCTCAGCTGACAGGTTGGGAAAGGAGAGCATTTATCAGAGAAGCAGCCAAGTGACCAATGGTAGCTCTGGAGGAGCTTCAGAGATCCACAGGTGTGAGAGACAATTCACAGAACACTATTAGTTATAGATCCACAAATCTGACCTTAATGGAAGAATGGGAAGAAGAAAGCTGTAAGAAGTGCTGTTTATTGTCGACCACAACCAATGTACAAGACACAGCAAATATATGGAAGATACTCTGGATAGACCAAAATTCAACGTTTTTGCCTACATGCAAAACATTATATGTAGCAGATGACGTACCCTGCATATTAGCCTTCAAACATTTCATCCCAATGGTGAAACATGGTGGTGGCAGAATCATGAAGTGGGGATGTCTGTCTTCAGCAAGGACAGGGAATCTAATGGATGGAGCTAAATCCAGGACAATCCTGGAAGAAACCCTGTTAGAGGCTGCAGAAGATCTGAGACTGAGGTGAAGGTTCACCTTCCATCAGGAGAACCAGCCTGAACATCCAGCCAGAGATACAATGGATGGTTCAGATCAAACCAGATTTAAGAACAATGCCTCACATTTCTGTTACAAATCAAGAGTGTAACTCTGTTTCTTTTTCATCTTCTTATAATCAACCACAGGGAAGGGACAGAAAAAGTGCGCTGTTTTCGTTACATGCGCAGAGCGGGACCTATGGCGCGCCTTTTTAGCGCCATTCCGGGAGCCATGACGCGCGTAGCAGAGGTCACATTTCAACTTGTTTCAGGCAAGGACCTCGTACTTCTCATGACTGCGCTCCTGTGTTTCCTCAGGCCTACAAGACAGAGGTGGAAGAGGATACAAGGCTAGAATATCTGAGCAGCCAATCAGGAACCCCCCTCTGATATTTAAAGAGGCAGTGTACAGTCTCTCGGGCATTAAGAGAAATTTTATTCTTTTCAACCTTTTCACATCTTCTGCTCTTCTGCATCCAGCCCAGAAGAGCTGCGCGTCTGGATGACTGCAACCCCGCACTGGTTCTCCACATGTGCGGGGTGTTCGTCGCCCTCCCCCCCCACCGCACTTGTTGCAAACAGACCAGATGCGTCGCTGAGACCTCAGAGAGAGAGAGAGAGAGAGAGAGAGAGAGAGAGAGAGAAAGAGAGAGAGAGAGAGAGAGAGAGAGAAAGAGAGAGAGAGAGAGAGAGACAGAGAGAGAGAGAGAGAGAGAGAGAGAGAGAGAGAGAGAGAGAGAGAGAGAAAGAGAGAGAGAGAGAGAGAGAAAGAGAGAGAGAGAGAGAGAGAGAGAGAGAGAGAGAGAGAGAAAGAGAGAGAGAGAGAGAGAGAAAGAGAGAGAGAGAGAGAAAGAGAGAGAGAGAGAGAGAGAGAAAGAGAGAGAGAGAGAGAGAGAAAGAGAGAGAGAGAGAGAAAGAGAGAGAGAGAGAGAGAGAGAGAGAGAGAGAGAAAGAGAGAGAGAGAGAGAGAGAGAGAGAGAGAGAGAGAGGCAGGAGGCAGGGAGGCTCTGCAACAGGTGCACTCAGAGCAGCTTCCCTGCAGAGCACCGGGGTACAGGATTTACGCGTCCTGGTTTATAACTGGATATATTCCAGTCAAAGGCGTGTTTGTTTGCTGAACTATTTCACAATTTGGTTTGATTTATTTTTTTCTGCTATTTCTCTTTTGTTTTTGCTACTGAAACAGAAAAGCCGAACTTTGAATGCGGAAAGAAGACCGTCTAACCGTCCTCAGACCCGCATATAGACCCAGAATGCCCGTTTTATCGAGCCCCGACATGGCCAACAAGTTTAAGGAGAAATGGCTGGCTGCGTTCCCGGAGGATCAGGCCACCGGGTCCGACTCTGCCCCCCTGGATGACAGTCTGACCAGCCTCCACTGGCTGCAGAATTTCTCCATCCTCAACGCGGACCCGGAGCGACTGGTCGGTCCCGTCCCGGAGTGCCCGTCCTCCCAGCACCACTTCCTCAAACGCCTCGGCTTCCCTAGAGCCGGGACAGACTCACCATCCAGCCCACCGGCCGGGGATACAGCCGCCGCCGGGATGCCGCTGTACCCCGGCAGCCCCGTTACATCTGGCAGTGAAACCACCGCTGCACCGCCGCGGTTCTCCATCTGCGCGCACCCCGTACCGGGCTACCCGCAGATCCCGGTTCACGCGAACCCGCCGGTGGAGGTGGACTACAAAACAAACCCTAAGGTCAAACCTCCCTATTCCTACGCGTCTCTCATCTGCATGGCCATGCAGGCCAGCAAACAGCCCAAAGTGACTCTGTCCACCATTTATAACTGGATAACGGAGAATTTCTGCTACTACAGACACGCAGAGCCCAGCTGGCAGGTAACCGAGCCCGGATAGCAGTCCGTTTATAATTTATGAGTCTGACAATGCTGAGGTGAGGTGGGCAGCCCGAGCAATTGACTCCAGTGTCACATCACACACAGTAAAAGGAGAGCAGGACAATAAACTGAGCTTTTCTTTATTTAAATAACAAAACTACTAAGGGTTATATATTTTATTGGGATTTTAGGTTGTCAGGTTGAGGGAAAAGTGTTATGTGGTTTTTAAAGTTCTCGGCAAATAGCCGAGCAATTAATCAGAGAAGCAGCACAGATGTCCATGGTAACTTTGGAGGAGCTGTAAAGATCCACAGCTCAGATGAGGCAATCTGTTGACAGAATAATTATTAGTTTTCCAATCTGGCCTTTTTGTGAGAGTTGTCTGGTCAGATGAAACCAAAATCAAACCCTTTGGCCTAAATGCAAAATACAAATTTCTGTCAGAAGTCCAACCTGTTAGAGGGTGCAGAAGCCCTGAGACTGGGGTGGAGGTTCACCTTCCAGCAGAACAACTGCCCTGAACATCCAGCAAGAAATACAATGGTTTAGATCAAAGCAGATTTATGGATTAGAATGGCCTAGTCAAAGTCCAGGCCTAAATCCAAAAGAGAATATACAGCAAGATTTGAAGACTCATTTTCCGAGACAAAAATATCCATCTTTACATTTGCAAACCTGGTAGAGACAGACCCAAAATACTTTCAACTGTAACTGCAGCAAAAGGTTCCACATCGACTCAGAGGGGCTGAATACAAATGCACGACCCATTTAGCTTTTCATTGGTAATAATAAAAAATTAACCATGTATCATTTTCCTTTAACTGCTTAATCCTGCACTGCTTTGTTTTTCTCAGTCACATAAAATACTTTGAAGTTCATTGTTATAATTTGAGGAAATGTGGAACACTTTTAGAGTCATGAATACTATTTCATAGATCTGTCATTTCCATCTTTTAGTTTTCATACGTGTTTTTTGTCTTAAGGGAATGTTGAAAGCGTTTGCATGTGTGGGTGTGTTTGTGTGTGTACATGTGTGTTAATGAGGGCTCCTGAGAGAGCTGGCAGCTAAGCACAGCTCATCATGTTTGAAATGCTCGGAGCTGCCTGTTACTAGAAAGCCTCATTAGGTACATTTGCTTCTCTATACAAACAACAACAATACCCCCAACGCCCACTCTGCTGCCTGCTGACAAATTGGCATTTTTGTTTCTCGCATGGCTGACTTTTACTTGTGACTGTGTCCATGTTAAATGTGTTTATCCTTGTTTTTATGGTGCAGAATTCGATTCGTCACAACCTGTCCCTCAACAAGTGTTTCAAGAAGGTCCCCAGAAAGAAAGACGAGCCTGGGAAGGGAGGCTTCTGGCAGATTGATCCTCAGTACGCGGACATGTTCGTCAACGGCATCTTTAAGCGCAGGAGGATGTCCGCCAACCACTACAGCAGCAGCAGTGCCACACAAAGACAGAATAAGCTGCTTCAGGGTTTTCACAGCACCCAGAACACCTGTCCCTATCAGATGGTGGGCGGTAAACGGAAGCACCTGCCCTCTAAAGAACACAGCAAGGTGATGAGGTCTACAGAGTCCCCTCTTTTAGCCATGGAAGCTAACAAAGCAGACATCCTGAAGGGGGACTTTGACCTGGCATCCGTGTTTGATGATGTTCTCGGTGGCAGCTGTAGCACATTTGAGGATTTAGATATCAACTCGGCGCTGAGCTCCCTGGGCTGTGAGATGGAGGTCTCCATGCACGGGAGGCAGCACTCGACAGGCATGGGGAGGTGGTGTGGGTCCGGAGACATGAACCACTATCAGTCCTACAGTTACCTGGACCTGAGCGGTGCTTCCACGGAGAGCTCCATGAACATGGGAGAACTCAGTGTGCCTCACATTCAGCAGCCGCTGCAGAGGCAGCAGCAGCTGGAGCAAGATCAGCTGCTGCTGGGACATCATCATCTGCAACATTTTGACGAACCTGCAACGCTTTTCGCCGAGCAGCCAGGAGAGGCTGTGCTGCAGCCGTGGGAGGAGATTAAAGAGGAGCCGCAGGTCATTCCCTTGAGTCTGGATCAGGGTTTTGGTCTTTATGAGGGCTTCTTCACAGAGATGCAGCAATGGGAGCGAGTGGAGAGCTATCTGTGAATTCAGACGCATATGGACTACATTCATCATGATAGAATCATCTAGATGAGCCTACCTGCTGGTTGGCTGAATATAATGAACTGAAATGTAACCGAGCTGCAGGTCTAATCTCCTCTAATCCTTTCTAGCATTCATTGCATTATTTATTTACACTGATGAGTCATAACATTATGAATACCAACGTAATTGAGAGGGTCCTCATTTTACTAGCTCTGAATGGTCTTAGGTCTTAGAAAAACATAAAACATATGTGCTTAGATTGTGGCATCTGTCAGTCTTTGACCCTTCTTCACTGTAGGCACAGTTTGTCTGGGTTGGGTGCCAGATCCCATCAGATTGGGTTTTAAGGAATAAACTCATCAAGCTTCTTCTTCTAGCATCTGTAGTTGATGGTCTGCGACCCAATTGAGTTCCTTTTGGTCATTTATCCACTAGTAGCTCCATTTCGTGCCTCTCCACTTTCGACATTTTTTGGTGCAACCCTCTTCTGGGTTGTTCTTTATCAACCGTGTCGGTTAGTGTCCACCAGGGGGCGTTTGGGACTAGCTTTGGAAACCAACATTTTAAAGTAATTTTCTATAATCTGCTTATAGTATACTGTAAAGACATGTGGTTATATGACTCCACGGAAAAATTTTAACCAGTAGTGGGCCACTTAGAAGGATGCTGTTTGCATCTGGGATCATACATTTGTGCTCTGTCATACGTCAAAAATAAACTCAATTTGTATCTCCACTCTCTATCATGCCGCAGCGCCATGGAGCCATTGGCTAGAATAGCTTCTATTTGCAACGAAGAGCTAAATGGACGGTTAGAGTGGCATTGGGTCTTAAAGTGGTGCTGAGAGTTTGATCCTTTATACTGTTGTACAAAACCTCGTCGGGTGGTAGGAACTGAACAGTGGTTGGTATGAAATGTTCAGTGGCAATCAGCCACTATTCGATAATACTACTTGATAAAGTTGGGAATCAAAGGGCCAAAGCTAGAAAATAGCCCGACTTAAGCCCTGGTACTGTAGGAGAGGGTTGGTGTCATATGGGACAGCTGGTTGGTCTGCAAAAGCATTGAGGAAAATGAGGTGTTAAAGTAACATCCCCATGAATGAGGCATAAGGTTCTCTTGGAAGGAGATGATCAGTGTTCCTCATTCTATTTCTGCTGTTGGACCATAATATCATGGCTGATCTGTTCATTTTTTTATACAAATATGACGGAGTGTAATGTGACTTTTGGAGCAAAATGTGATTCTTTCTCATTGGTTTAAGGTAGCTGGACAGAAAACATATCAGTCAGTGAAATGATGATCCGAAAGATCTTAACCTAAACCCGTTTTGTTCTGGAGAATCCATCGAGGAGTAAAAATGGAAATGAAGTGGCTGTGTACACAAACTGTGATGAATACCACCTCTTTGGAGGTGGAAGATCTGAAGCAGAAATATGAAGGACCTAATTGTTCTGAGGATCCTTGCTGCTCTGGAGTCTTTGGTCATCACACCTACAGGACTGAAGCACAACGATCCTCTATCACAGGACTCTCCAGAGAGGGGTTCTGTCTCTGAAAAACTGACAAGGCATACAGGATGTTATTGTGCTACATTAGCATGAACCTTTTTTACTAACGTGCAGAGAAACTGTCCTGTTTATGTTTGATGTTTCATGATGAAAGATGAAGCTAAATGGAGATGTATAAACTTTACATGTAATAAGAATTTAGAAATCAGTCATCAGTCACACTATGATAATATGCCTGATTTAATATATATTCACTAAAGTATATAACATG
Source organism: Girardinichthys multiradiatus (assembly GCF_021462225.1). Classification (NCBI taxonomy): domain Eukaryota; kingdom Metazoa; phylum Chordata; class Actinopteri; order Cyprinodontiformes; family Goodeidae; genus Girardinichthys; species Girardinichthys multiradiatus. Next base: position 1,190,340 of record NC_061803.1, on the reverse strand, counting down.
AAGCTAGGCAGGATGATTCACTATCTGTCCTCTGATATGTATTGCAAACCAGAAGAAAGTCATGAAATCCAAAATATGCACTTTTAATAGACAGTTTGAGAAGATCTAGGCTGGTTTTTATCAGGATGTTTTAAATTTAGTATGTTTTTGTGTTAAATTTGTTTTAGTGACTCTTATAAAAAGGAAGCAGGTCATGTTGTAGCGACTATGTTCTCTTCTAGGACACTGATCACACTGCAATAACTCAAACTAGCTAGTTCTAGTATGCTCACATCTAAGCTGTGTTTTTTTTTATAAATATTTGTAAAAGTGGGTATTTGTTGTTGATTTTACGCCAAATCTGTTGATGAAGAATATGCAGTTTGCTTTTTCTTTACTAATTAATCAGAAAAGGATTTGCTTTTATAATTGGCTGGCAGATCTTTTTCATCATTGCTGATTATTTTTGTGTGTAACTAGTTTTATTTCTATTATTTGTTCTCACAAATCTGATCAGAAACTAGGCTAATGGTTTAGGGAATGAGTTTGCTATTAACAAGCCAGACTTTGTCATCATAATAAGATTAATTATTGTTGGTCGACTCTGTGTTCATTTGTACTTTTTTAAGCAGTTTGGGAATCCAATCATGCCTTAATGCAATAAATGGTGTCAATTCAACATCTTTTAACTTCACAGCTACACTCAGCAGCATAGTTTGGTGGCTGTCAGATGATGTTTCATTTCATTTTATTTTCATATTTGTAAATAAAACCCTGAAAATCTCTTTTACAAAAGGTTAGCTAATGGCCAAGAATGCAACAAAAAAACGTTTTTTGACACAATATGAAACATAAAAGCAATTTTAAGAACTACTACAACAATATGTACTTATTTATGTGCTTTAAATACTCTTCATACGTGTTTAACAAGTTTAAATGTATAAAATGCAGATAAATACATCAGTTAAGGCTTGTATAACTGACAGTAATAAGATGCACTGGGCTTAAAAAGGAAACACTAGCCCATAGAAAGGATTGCAACACTTTAACTTAGCATGCAGGCATGCTAACAATCATGCTACCTTTCAATCTGCTGTGCAAAACCTAAAAATAATGAGAACATTAATAATAAAAAATAGGTTTTTTCTCACTATTAAGCTACGCTATTAGCATAATGTAGAAACCTGTGGAAATTGTTAGCTCAGTGACTAGCATAACAACGGTTTTTACTTTCAAAAACTGCAGCACTCATTAAGAGGGATGAATTGTAACGTATATAAAGTAACTAAAGTGAAAAAAACTGATCATAAATATTTGTTACTCTTGCCACTGTATGCTAGACAGCCATTTACATGTTTTTGAGGTTAGGGTCAGTAAGAAAACTTTCACTTTCCCGACTGGAAATCCAACTTCAGGAGACTTTTCTCAAATTTAAAATTTCAACATTTCAGCTTCTGATTAAAAATGGATTAAACCGAATCTTTCAGTTAATCATGCAGTTCCTTTCTAACACTTTATTTTTTTTATTTTAATGATGCAACAAGCTAAAAACATCTAAATAGTGTTGCACTACTGTTCTAAAATGTGTCAGTATAGTGGTACTTAGAAACCTTAGGATTTACTGTGATGGTGCTTGTTATAAAACCACTGATCTAAACCATCCATTGTATCTCTGGCTGTATTTTCAGGGTGGTTCTCCTGCTGGAAGGTGAACCTCCACCCCAGTCTCAGGTCTTCAAGAGCCTCTAACAGGTTTTAGTCCAGGATTGTCCTGGATTTAGCTCCATCCATCTTCTCATCAGCTTCCCCGCCTCTGCTGCCACCATCGTGTTTCAAAATGGAAATGGTGTGTTCAGAATGATGTGCACAGTTAGGTCTCCATCACACAGCATTTTGCATACAGACCAAAAAGTGAGATTCTGGTATTCATAGCGGTACACCTCCAGCCACATATTTGCTGTGTCTCCAACATGGTTCATTGCAAAATGCAAATTTCTTAAGGATTTCTTTCAACAATGCCTTTCTTCTTGCCATTTTTTCACTATAAGTCATATTTGTGGAGTGCATGACTAAAGGTTGTCCTGTTAACAGATTACCCCACCTGAGGTGTGGTGCTCCACAGCTCCTCCAGAGTTGCCTCTTGTCTGCTTCTTTGATTAATGCTCTCCTTGCTCAGCCTGTCAGTTCAGGTGGATCTCCATGTACTGGTGCTCAACCCTCTCTCCATGTTCAGATGATGGATTGAACGGAGCTCTGAGAGACCGTCAAAGCTTGGGATATTGATCATATATTTACATATTAGGCGACTTCTGAAGGCAATTTGGGCAGGATTTTATTTGGAGGTTCTAGAGTAAAGAAGGCTGAAGCCAAATGCAGGCCACACTTTCAGAATTTTGTAATGTTAAAAGGTTAGAAAATCATGTGTCATTTTCCTTCTGCTTCACAATCAGACACTATTTTGTGTTGGTCTATCAAATAAAATCACCATAAAATACAGTAAGGTTTATGATTGTTGCATGAATAGAGTGTAAAGTTGATCTGATGACCTGAAACTGTGAAAAAATCAAATGTGCAAATCAAGGTATCCACCTGCCCAGACAGGTATGTCATCTCTGTTTTTACACACTCACATTTTTCCCAAAAGAAGATACATCAGCGGTCAGAAAATGGAACCAGCAGTCACCACCACTTGTCATCTCAACCCTTTCCAAGACTTTGCTTCTTTGCCTTGTATGAAAAAATGTGCGTTTCCATCCCAAATCTCCTTTTAATTAAACTTCTTGACGAGAACACGGCATAAATGCGGCTTATGCCCGTTCCCCTGGCTCGTGGCTCCCAGCGGCGACAGGTCACCTGTGGAGTTCTCCAGGAACGGGTGGAATAACTCAGATTCCTTAAACCAGCAGGGGCTGTGGTCAGATTTTGAAGCCGAGGTGTGTGACCACTATGCATCTAAAAGTTCACTTGAACTGATGACAGTGAACCGCGATAATATGCTACATGCTTTCCTGTGTTTGGGTTTGAACTTCCACATCAACCTCTGATTGTCTGCAACTCTGTGCACATCTACTCTGGAGGTGGTTACATTACACACCAGTAATGTTTGTGTTGATCCACAGGTTTCTTTGTCTGAGCTGACTCTGATGTGTGTGCCGCCTGCAGAGAGCGTGTGTACACGGCTGTGATGGGAGCCCCCGTGGCGGTCCAGATAACACTATCTCTGTGGAACCAGAGCCCTGCGGTTCTATTCAGCATTGGTGAACAGCAGGCTGGGACTGCCCAGCATGCGGACCTCCTGAAAGAAGGAGGAGCAGCCTGGCTGTCACTGTAGGGTTAACCTGGATTATTATGGTTTATTACCTCCTCTTTGGTCGTCCCTCTGGGAGGATCTGGATCACGCTGACAGTGACAAGAAGAGGGTGTATGCTGATGTTTTGTTGCCATCACACTCTGGACTGCTTCTGATTAGAGTCAAGAATAAACAAGGTCAGCCAGCTCTGCTGAAGACAACCCCTGGGCCCCACCACCCACCTACCCCCAATCCCCCTGTGTGACATAGGCTGTGGGTTCAACTCCTCATTTGATGGGTAAAGATACAGAGCTTTTCTTTTTGGGGTGCAGCAGAAAGAGGACACTTGATGAAGTCTCCCACAAATCAGATCCTTTTATTCTGGCACAAAGGAGACCCCCCCCCCCCAGCCCATTTTATAACCTTTGAGCGTGAGCGAGTACATGCAGAGATAAGGATTGGCTAACAGTGATAAAAGAAATGTCCACAGTGGTGAATCAGAGTGAACAGTTAGTAGGAGCTTCCCTTGCCTCCTCGAGCTGGCAGGAAATTGTCATCCCTCTCTGGTTTCCAAAGCCTCATCACATATTGATAAGAGAGGACAGACTGGGAGGATATTTAGAGGTCTGACCATCCATTAATGCCTCTGGTTTAACAGGAGGGGCTTAGGTAGGAAATACATCTAAACAGGCTTTCCAAAGGGTTGCTGATTATGTATGAAATGCTAATGGAGGTTCAGCTAGATTGCCTGTTCCAGTTTGAAAGGAAATGTGGATGGTGAATTAGAATAAAAGGGGCTGAGGTGCACCGAGACAAGTAGCGGGGGCGGGCGGGGGTGGGGGTGCTTTTATTAAAGGGATGATCAAGGTTTCACCTATTTGCATATCGGATTGGTCCACATGGTTTAAGAGCAGGAGCCTTACTTTCACTCAAAGCTTTATTGGTGGAGACTGGTCCAGACAGTCTAAAAGGACTGACTCTTCAATTCCCATCAGTCCACACAAAAAGAAAAAATCTTCTAGATTTCATGTCACTTTTGATGTGCTAATTGGATTTATTGGGATTATCTGCTGAAGACAAATGCAGGTGTGGAAATGAGGGCTAACACAACTGTGACACACACATGGCAGTTAGGAAAATATCCAAAGAGACTCCTTGTCACTCCTGCAGGAGTTTCTTGAGGTTTATTCATCAATTTAATGTGACGGTTGCTTCAGACATGTTCATAAAACTTACAAATCTTACAGTGGTTTGAATAATCATTAACCCCTAACCCTTTTGGCATTGGTTGTTACATTACAACCAAAAACCTTAATGATTTTTATTGAGATTTCATGTGATAGAGCAACACAAAGACGCATGTTTCAGGAATAAGGACTTAAAAATTCTTGAGCCGTGGATCTCTCCAGCTCCTCCAAGGTTTCTCTGCTCCTCCTAGCTGCTTCTTTAATTAATACTTTCAATGCCTGTTTAGGTGTACCTCCATGTCTTGGTAGGTCTGCAGGTGGTCCATCCTCTCTCCATGTTCAGATGATGAGTTGAACAGAGCTCTGGGAGATGTTCAAAGCTCAGGATGTTGTTGTTGAACCTGACCCTGCTTTAAACCTCTCCACAACTTTCTCCCATTAAAATTTGTGAATGTTAAGTGATAACTTTAATGGATTTGAATATTTTTCCAAGCGCTGGACACCTTCACCACAGTGTAAACAGAAACAACACCTCCCATTGCATTTTTCTTTCCTTTTCTTTAAACCATATAAATAAAACTTCTTCTGTCTGCAGTAAAGCCACTTTGTGTCAAATGTCAACTTGACCCGAGGAAGAGTTTATTGAAATAGGAATATGATTGTGATGAATCTTTTCATCTAAGGCTCAGCATGAAGGAATATCAGAGCCACTGATCTACAGAAAAACTTTCCAAGGAGGATTTCAGGATTATAACAGATGTTGTCAAAAAATCATCAAGAAAACTTGTTTTATTTATACTGAAATGTTCTGACTGTGTGTGTGTTTGTGTGTGTGTGTGTGTGTGTGTGTGTGTGTGTTTGTATGTGTGTGTGTGTGTGTGTGTGTGTGTCTTGGCATCCAGGATCCGGTCAGTAAAAGACATTCTTAGTCTGTACATTCGGTCTCTGTGGTGGCGGGGAGAGGTTGATTGTCTCACAGCCAGACAGGAGGAGGGCATACAGCGGCCCCCAGACAAACAAACACACACACAGACTTGGTGGGCTTTCCATAAGGCAGCGTGTCTGGAGGTTGGAACGAGGCTTACAGATGGAGTTGAGCTAAGGCCACTTGCATGGCCTCCATCTTCGCGCCAGGCAGAGAACCTGACAACGAGTCTGGTCTGACCCAAAGGTGGCACGCCTTCCACTCGGTCTGGTTTCCAGGTTTTGCTGAGCCCTTATTTGAAAAAAAGTTTTAAAGTTGAAATCAGTGGTTGTCTGATCAATATAAATGTTCTATGCTTGGTGCCTTGTAAAAGTATTTACACCCCTCTAACATTACAGCCACAAATGTAAATGTATATAATGGGATTTTAATGTGGTCAGGGAGGAAGTTCTAGATACGTTTAAAGCAGGGTTAGGTTTTAAAACAATATGGTGAAACGTGGTGGTGGCAGCATCATGCTGTGCAGATGCTTTTCTTCAGCAGGGACAGGGAAGCTGGTCAGAGTTGAAGATGGATGGAGCTAAATTCAGGACAATCCTGGAAGAAAACTTGTGAGAGGCTGGAGAAGACCAAAGCCTGGGGTGGCGGTTCACCTTCCAGCAGGAGAACCACCCTGAACCTACACTCAGAGATACAGTGGATGGTTTAGATCGAAGCAGACTCGTGTCTTAGAATGGCCTAGTCAAAGTCCAGACCCAAATACAACTGAGAATCTGCATCCAGATTTAAAAACTGATGTTCACAGATGTCCTCCATCCAATCTGACTGAGATTGAGGTGTTTTACAGAGAAAAAGTACGCAAAGATTTGCTTCTACGCTTCAAATTTGACATTTTACAAACTGGTAAAATCCAGAAATGTCCAGCTCTCAGTTAAAACTCAAATAAAGTGAAAAATGCTTTACTAATTTATCAAAACTCACATTTTTATTCCCTCTGGTTACTTATGTGGTAGCGAAGTCCAAGGAGTGAGAGTGCAAAGCAAATAAAAGCTCACAGAAGTCAGACAAAAGATAATGGAGATATGCTTCATTTATCTGTTCTATCAAAGAAAATCAGTCAATGTTCATGTGGAGGTGTGTGTGTCCTTCAACCTTTCAATCCCGATCTCTCTAGAAGCCACTACACTGCCTCCTTCACCCTTACAGGCTCAGCCTCCATTTGTCATCCTGCGTCTGTGAGCTGCTGAGGGCTCTTATTTGATTAGGTGAGATTTGCTTTGTGAAGCAGAGGAGCTTTTGACTGGAGGGGGAGCTGGACACAGCAGATAAACACGTGTGCACACGTAAATATAAACACAGGATGTATGCACACAAGTAGCTACATTTGGTTTTCCCTTCCCATGTGAAGCTGAAAAAGGTAGGAGGTAAGCCTGGCATTATGGGTACCAAAGCTGTGCTGTTTAACATACAGTGCTGTAAAAAGTATTTCCCCCCTTTTATTCTTCTGATTATCTGTCTTTCGTCGTGGTTAAATGTTTCAGATCAAACAATAGTAAGATCAGACAAAGAAGAGTAAAGTTGTTTTCAAATGATGGTTTCATTTATTAGGAAAAAACTATCCAAACCATTATTCAGCAGCAGCACCCAGGCCTGATGAGCACCGGACCTGTAGAATCAAGAAATCACCTAAACAGGACCTTTCTGACAACACGAAGTAGGCTGAAATATCTCAAACAGCAACACATCAGGCCCCGACTTAAAGAAACCCAAGAACAGATTTGAAACAATGTAGATATCAGTCTGGAAAGGGTTAAAAGCCATTTTTATGGCTTTGGGACTCCAGAGAACCACAGTGGGAACCATCACCCACATGGAGAAAACATGGAAGAGTGGAGAACCTTCCCCGGAGAGGCCGGCCTACCAAGATTTTTCCAAGAGCTCATCAATGAACCATCCAGGAGGCCCCAGAAGAACCCAGAACTACATCTAAAGCTCTGCATGCCTCACTGCCTCAGTTAAGGTCTGAGGTTAGCTGGTGCATAAATGGCCTCCATGGAAGAGTTCCCATGGCAGAACCACTGCTGACCCAAAGATTTAGCACGGTTACATCAGGTGTAAAACTAACACAGCATTTCAGCAACAGAACATCATACCTATGTTCCAACATGGTGGTGGTAGTGTGATGCTCAGGGCCTGCTGCTTTAATCCCTTCAGGAAAATGTCCAACCATCAGTTGGTGACCTTCAGCTGAAGCTCAGTTAGGTTCTGCAGCAGTTCAGTGACCTGAAGCATCCCAGGAAGTCCATATCTGAATGGCTGGAACAAAAATGCCAGGATGAAGGTTTTTGGAGTGGCGTAGTCAAAGTCTAGACTCTGCTGTCGGCTGACCTTATTGATATAAATTACTTTTCCACACGGGTTGGTTTAGATTTTTTTCCCTTTTAATAAATAAAATCAGTATCTGAAAACTGCTTTTTGTTTTTACTCAGATAATTTTTCTCTGACATTAAAACTTGTTGATGATCAGAAACACTTAAGTGGGACAAAAATGCTAAATCAGAAAAAATTGGTAAGGGGGAGACATTACAACGTAGTTCCTCTGTCTGAGGGTGAAGAAGATAACTTCTTCTCCAGCGACTCACCTGTCTCCTCTTTAACAGCAATGAGCTCATCCTGGGCTGTCCATGAGAGAACCTCTGACTACGTCAGGATGATTGAGGACTGACACCTAATCTGCGGTGCAGTAGCACCACCAACAATCAGTCCTTCAATAATGGATGCAGGATCAAAGTTAGTGACGATGCGTGTCATTGAGCGGCACAACAAGGGCTTTGTGTCAACGTCAAACTCCATACATCATTTCTTCTCTCCATTCATATAAGAGCCTGAAAACAGGCAGGTCAACAGAAAGGGTTTTAGAGAGTCACCACCAGGAGCTGATGGAGCCGTTTAGACGACCCTGGAAACAGGTTCAAAGACACAGATTAACTAGAAACACATGGATGTGGAGAGAACATGTGGAAGGGAGAAGGTCCTAGTTGGGTTTATTGGCTGAATCAATTTGCATACATATAGAAAGACTAAAGAAAGAAATGGTGGATCTAATGATCCCATTTCTGAGAATGTATGAAGAATCAAGCTCCAGCTGCTGTTAAAGATCGTTAAAATACTTGGTGAAGCTGTTCTTGTATCTAACTGATACTTCTGGAGAACCTTCTAGATTGTAGACACGAAGAAGGCAACGTCTGATGTCAACACTTAAACGAAGTCCTGAAAGATCAACATTAACCTGGTGAGAAGACGTTGAAGTTTGGACATTTAACTATCTCCAGTATGTTGGAGACATTAATGGAATAAAAACCTGAGACATTCAGAGCAATAAAAAGTCAATGAAAACATGAAGCGTAAATACCTTATGACGCTATCCAGCTCGCTAACATCACAGCATCATCTATTCATTTCTCTGTCATCGTGTATTTCTGAAAAAACAACGACTGAAGAAACAACTGTTTGCTTTATCCAAAACTGATCTGATCAATGAAACACATCATCAACCCTCCATTAATGATGTGCAAGAAGCCATAAGACAAAGATATTTAAAAATATTATGTATCAACACATTTTTGTATTTTTTCATGAATGCTTTCTTTCCCATATCTCCAAATCAGTAGATTTACAGTTTGGGAAAAATGTCTTCAACTAGTAGAAAACAATAAAAAAGACTGAAGGGATTTCAACACAAGGGAATAAAACAATAAATAAAAACAGAATCAAACTGCAGTAGTACTGTGGTCAAAAATACATTTTGCACCAAAAAATGTACAAGTGACAACAATAGCCTTGTTTAGTTTAAAAAGCTTCAAACATTGAAAAAAAGATTTTCTTGGCATTTCACTAAACATGTGAAACAAGGAGGGTTTGTTCATAGTGCATCACAATACCTTGGTGCCTTTAAATAGTTGCATGGAAACTTCCTGTTTTCACGGGTTTACACAGAGACCCATTTATCTTAGCTACTCTTTAAAATGGTCATATTTTGTTAGTTAGGAGCTGGACCAATGGGCAGACATGAACATGAAAACAGTTTGGTGAGATGAAGGATTTAATAATATCAAAAAACAAAAACTTACAGCATGACACAAGAACAGGACATGGAGCATGGGCAGAGGAACATGCACCAGGATCTAGCAATGAACAATGAGAGCCAGTAGCTCATATTCTAAGGAAGAGTGGAGAATGACATTGAATACAGGTGAGAAGAAAAGCAGGGAGACTAATTAACACAAAGGGGGCTGAACTAGGACAGGAAAGACTTCTAACCAAGGGTAAAAGACACCAAACTGAGAGAAATGAAAACTAAGAAACTAAACACAAAGGATTAAACTAAAAAGGCAACACTTAGAGAACATAAACAGCAGGAAAATGATGAAAACAAAGAGGCAAAATAATCCAAAAACCCAAACACCTAAGGACTATAAAAAAATGGATAAAACAAGAAACTGTCCCATTCATGGAAAGCAGATGTGTCAATAGTTGAAAAGAGCTCTGTATAAAATAGATGAGGTGGACATTTTCACCTGTTTTACTCCAAGTCTGTTCCAATAACGATTCTTTCTCCTCTTTTGGTCTTGTACCCATCTCTCCATCACCCATCCTCCACCTACCCAAAACCACCAGGGGTTAATTAAAACTGATTGGGTCCTCAGAGACCACGCCGGCCTCTGACAGGTAAGGTATCAGGCTCATATGAGCTGTGTGTACTTGTGCATATGTGTGACTGTGTGTGTGGTTGTGCTTAGCATGTCAAGCTGTTAGAACATTGTGTACTCTGATGCTCATCCCCTTGGAGCACCTCAGGGCGTGTGTGTTTGTGTGTTAGTTTATGCATATGCATTGGAGTGTGGCCTTCTGTATTTAACTCAGAATTTGCATTTTGTGTTAATTCATTTCATTTGTGTGTGTGTGGTCTGTCTTTTCAGAGCCTCTTAAGGATCTCGGGCTTGATTAGATTCTGCTGACTGGAACCAATCGCTGCTTTGCTTTACCTTCACACCTGCCTGTCTGCTCAGAGCCACAGGAAGAGGAGACAAATCCTCAACCTAAACCTCATATGATCATTTCCACCATTTCACTGATTACAAAAACACTATGAAGTGTCATTTGTTCAAGTATTCTTCAGATTCTTCTGAACGCTGATGGATCAAACCTTATCAACAGTGCAATGCATGAAAGAAACAGTGATAAAAGCTGCCAGTTTCTATATGCATGTATGCATTTGTGTATGTCTGCTGGCAACTGAGGTGTTTGTGTGCACAGGTAAGAACTAGTGTTGTATAACAGGAGGCTGGCAGGGGAGAAGTGTATTACTCACACATACAAGAGAGCTCCCACTGCTAAGTTGGCAAGTAGAACAGTCAAATTAGCCACTGGAGGACAAAGCCATCCAGGATCTCCACCGGGAAAAGGTAAAGATGGAAAAATAGGAGACGGAGAAAGTCATGCAGTGAACGGAGGAGGGAATAAGATGTTTAGAGAGAGAATGGTATGACAGAGGAAGATGAGAGACAGCACCGTGAGGTCTAGACATGACCGAGAGTCGCAAAGGAGCCCAAGATAATAAGAGGAATGTAAGTGGAGAAAAAAGAAAGAAGAGAAATGCTGAAGAGATGGATGCTGGAATGAAAACAAGAGAAATAGAAGATGAATACTTCTGTTCATGTACATCTGCAACAAGAGGCATAAATGAACTGGGACTAGTAAATTAACCCAGATCACCACAAACAGGCTGCAACCATCTTTTAAAAGCAAAGAAATCTGAAAAACAACATGTCTGCTATGAATGTTTTCCCAGCTCTGGACATCAGGGTTTAAGAAACCAGCAAAAACAGCTCGACTGTTTGTGGAAAAACGTTCTTAGAAAACAGAACCAGGTTTTAAAATAAAAACCATCAATTCTCAGTGACACCTTAGATATTAGATTACTTGTTATAGTCTGGTTTCTGATATCAAATTATGAAACAGGAGATGTTACTTTCAGTGAAAAATAGAAATTCTTGGGTTTCCAGCTTTTGTTAATATCTTGTTTTTTTGGGATGTGCATTGATTTGTCCTTTCAGTTCATCTCTGTCTGATAAAATTGACATAAAGGAATCTGTGACTGATGTTTCGTTTAATACATGTTTATAGCTTTGGTTGACAGGACAAACACTGCATGTATCCCTTCAGAACCTGGTAAATAACAGCTTATGTTTTTCAGATCATCCCCTTTTGATGATGTGTATGTATGTTATTACTTGGCACCTTCGGGCTCTGAGGACTTTTGGGAGTTTTGGTTTTGTGTTCTTCTGTATATCACATTGTCTGGGTTTTAAAATAAATGTTTTGCAGCGATGAAACTAGAGAAACATTCAGAGTACCACATTTTATTGCTGGCACTAGTTTAAAAAAACAAAATTTGTTCTCCATTTTGATAAAAATAATTTTAGCAAACTTTCAGCACATCTCACCTAAACTGGTCGCTGGTGACCACAATTGGGAATGTCTGAAAATGTGAGAGCAGTAGATTGACTTTCCTGTCTCATATCAGCCATCTTATGAGATTCTAAAACAACCTCATCTTTTTATTCAATAACTATTTCTTATTTTATTAGCGTAACATAGAGGATAAACTAGATGACATAATGGAAGAACCAATGAAGGCGCTTGGCAGGAGGATCATGATCAACAGATGTGTTTGTTGCAACTGCAGCAATAAAACCTGTTTGCAGCAAACCTTAAACAAGCTTTAACATGCTTTTTCTTCAGTAGTGGAGTCTTGTGCAGTGAATGTGCAAAGAGGTAATTGCAGTTGAGTTTTGATTGGAAAAGCTTCACTTTCTATTTCGACATTATTTTGAAGCTCTCTGCGAGTGCTCATTTGGTTTTAATCAAACGCTCTGCTGCTCATAACCTTCAATCACAAGTCCAGAATCTCCTGGTTATTTCTGGTGCAAAGCTAAAAACCAAGGTGGACCGGGCCTTTCAGTCTGTGGCTCCTAAACCATGGAACAGTTAGTTCCTGCAGCTTCGTTTTACTGACTCTGTGGTCTTATACAAACTAACTGAGAACCAACTGAATTTGTTCCACCAGGTTTTTATGTCATGATTTTAGTGTTTTTTTTATACTTATTTTTATTTTATGTAAACCTAAATGTGATTTAGGTTGTAAAGCGCTTTGAGACTTTGTGTTTGTGAAAGGTACATTATTAATAAACTTTATTTAATTTACTGTTGGACACATCTTCTGTGACTCTTTTTGGTGAAGTGATGTTTTTTCCACTTTCAGATTATGGCTCCAATGACACTTTTTGGAACTTTTAGAGATTTAGAAATGCCGCCTTAAACATTGTCACCAGTATGTCTGTAGCAGTAGCTTTTACCAACAGTAGCCCTCTGTTCAATACTTTGCTGAACCTGTTTTTGGGCCAGTAGTTGATATTGATTTGCACATCCTTTCTAAATACACACGTTTCAGCTGGTTTCTTGGGTTTCAATGACTTTTTGCACATCATTTTATACATGTGTTCAACACTGTGTTCAATAACAAGTTTTTTTTCCAATTTGTTACCCATAACTTTGTTCATGGACTAATTTGCTTTGATCTCTTTGTGTGTCTGGATTATTTGGGTTGTCGCTGACATCTGGTATGAATTTTATGTCAATTTCCCTTCTATATAAAAAATAGTATGACGTCTCCGAGTCACGTGCATGCATCACAATTTCCAAAGACAGTAAAGCAGATTGATAAACTAAAAATGACATTTTGTTTTATAGTGGCGAGATTAACTGATTTTCAATCTTTGACCAGTTTGTTTCTTGAATTTAATTTATTTTGTTTAAGATCAGCATTTCAAAAATCAAATTGGATCATTTCTATTCAAATAATCTACCAAAATAAAAAAGCTAATTGTTGCACTTATTTTCTTTTGTCATGTATATCTGGAGTTTTTGTCCTTTAATAAAGCTGTCTGTCCTTCTCAGCCCTATGATGACCAAAGACTTGTCCCTCTGGACAAACATCAGGTTCAGCCACGGTTCTGTCTCTTTATCATTTGAAACCACAGAACCACCATGTGAAGCCTGGGAGATGAAAGAAAAGCAGCAATGGAGAAAAAGACGGCAGAACAGACAGGCATTTACTCTGTGAAGAGGGAGACTGAACCTGAGCCAGATCTGGACCAGAACTGCTGCAGCTGCATCCAACTAATTATTCAAGGTTACAGACAGCTCAGTCAGACTGAGGGTTGAAAAAGGGGAAGAAGACAGACAAACAGGGAGACGACCGAAACGGAGTAGGTGACACGTTTTCTGCAGAAAGGAGGAATTGTGGGGGAGAGACGAAGATGGCAGTCAAGAGGAGAGGGGGTGAGACAAGGACAAACAGAGGATGAGCCACAGCAGAGAGGTTTGTCCTCTGCTTGTCTGCTGCTGCAAAGAGCTCTCAGCCTGTTTGCTCTTTAATGAAGGAGACAGCTGGGACACCTCCAACACTGAGGTGGCAAAGGATAAAACTGCTAAATATTTTGGTATTCCTTCATTCTCTCAGAGTCAGTTGGTAAAAGGCAGGAAGTGAAATGCCAGATGATTTGCTTCTGGCTGGTTTCATATGAGCAGATGTACAGTTTGCATCTCCTCTTTGCAACATTTCTCTATAGTCCTATGAACCTCAGTATAAGGACATGAAGTAAGACTATTTTCTGCACTCGGGTCTAATTGGTTTAATCGGTGTGTTGGCAGAATATCAAATACATGTGACTGTTTAAGATTGTGAAAGTATCTGTTTCCATCTGAGTTGCCAGTGGACCAAGCTGCTGCTCCTGTTGTATCCAGCGGAGCTACTGTAAAGATGTTTCATTGGAAGCTTTTCACATTTAGCCAACATTTATTAAGCAAATCAGGTAAATAAAAGTACTTTCTATGCTTTATTAGGGGAAATTCAAAAAAGAAGAAAATGTTGAGGAAAAGGGAAGAAGAGTCACAAAAATAGTTGCAGCATCTCCTGCACAGCAATAATGATGGGGAGGACCATTCTGGAGAGCTTCAGAACAGACATCAAATCCAGGGCCGTTGACCACCTACCCAGCACCTCTAACAGATCACAGCAGCAGGAGGCGCTGTCCCTTTAAGAGCAGCAGAGGATGCTGGAAAGTACCATGTATGTTCACAGGTAGGAGCAGAGCGGCATAAAAGACGCTAAAGTTAGCAATGGATGCTGACTTTGACTGGGAATGGGCTAATTGTAAGTTGCAGGAACTGATGCTGTGACTCCTCCTCTGTGACTCCTCAGAGCTGATCCCTGTGTCCATTTCCCTCAGCTGGACACAGTTATGAGAGTTAATCTAGAGGCAAACAGTAGCTTTGAAGCATAAAGGAAGCATGTCTGCTCCTGTTGAACATAATGGGGGGTTTTCACTGATGTCACTTAAGTTGCAGCCTCACTTCCGGTCGGCCACCTTGGGTGTCTCCATGTCGCTTCACACTTTTCACAACATTGCAGCACTGCATACTTTTTTTGACCATGGATCAGCATCTAGAGTCGTTACAGGCTTTTGATAATACCATGTACCTCAAGAAAATTGCGGTCATCAACAAGGTGGATCCATATGTTGGTTTGTTTCGCACAAATACGGACGATTGGCTGCACATCATTTATAGACAAATAAGTATGCAACTATTTGTTTACAGCCACAACCTAGGCAACAATCCATGGTAAGATCAATATTGCCTTTCATAGGACAATTACATAAAAGGTATATTACTAGATAATACATTTACAGCATAACAGTAAAGGTAAAATGCGGCCTACATCTAGATGGTCAAGGCGTGAGAGCAGCTTACTAAAGTAGGTCACAGCGCTGATCAGCTCACGATCTTGGCTGACTACTTTCCCTAATATTATTACAATAAAATTATTTATTTATCTCTCACAAAATGTGCACTGCACACTCGTGCGTGAGTGAGCTTGAAGCTGTCTAAATCCACCCTGGATATTTGATTCAGCCACAGTAGTTGACGTTGTGTACTTTGTTTTCTCACACTGATTTTCTATCAGGCTGGCAGACGATAGACTGAACGTTGTTCTTGACCACCACCCGGCAGCACAACCCACAACTAAGCAAGTTTCCCCCATAGTTAAATGAATGGTCCGGGGTTTTGCTTCACTCACAGTAAAACGAAAACAGGCTGCAGCTGCCACCCAAGATGGCGATCCTGAGGTGCGGTCACGTGATCGATCGCGACATCATGTGAAAACCCCCAATTTAGTCAGAAAGTCAGTAAATATAAGGAGGAGAACGGAGAAGTTTAAAAAAAGAAAGTAAAAAAGTAAAATCACTCAGAGCCATTCTGCTGCTGTGTAGCTGCCAGGACGACCAGTGATATAGTCTTAGAATAAGACTCCCAGGTGGAAGTTTACCTTGAGAGCATCTTCAGCCAGCAGAGGACATTTTAACTTGAACTACAGTTAGTTACAGGTAAGAGTCCAGGTAGTGACAGAAACCTGAAAGATCCCTTTCTCTCAGCTTCTAGCTGGATTTGCATGATGATGATTATTTATTGGAATGGATGAACCTGACTTGAAATCTAGAAGATTGGATTGAATTGAGTTTGTAAAGTGCCTTCAGACGACATGGGTTGTGAATTGGGGCTATATAAATAAAACTGAATTTAATTGATTCATTCTCTTTCGTGTTTCTGTGGTGAGCTACAGAGGAACTAGTACAAAACATACAGGTTGTTTAACAGCACTGCATTATAAAGAAAGAGGTATTTTGTATTCAGCAGCTTTGTCTGCACCTTTGGTAAATGATATCATATATTTCTCTCCATATCCTGTCAGGGGACAAAAGGGAAACATCTTTTGTTGCAGCTCCAGTTTCTCCGTGACACCCTTACTGTGCTTCCCTGTGATTAAGTTCAGAGCACATCACATGGGGGTGAGGGGCGTGAAACAATTTGTGGTTATAATTACAGCCTCCCCTCTCCAGAGTAATAATGAGCTATTAAAAGCCACCCTTAACTTAGCACCCCCAACAATACCAGTGAACATCCATGTTCCCCTGGGGGCTGTGGGGACTAGGTTATCTACCTGCACATGGCTTCATCCCCACAGCTTTGGATACGTCTAAGAAGAAACAGGTATTCAAAACATTCAAGAAGGTAAATCTGCAACCTAAAAGCATAAGCTCAACTTTGGTTCAAACTCTAAATTTATTCAATTCAAATCAGTTTATTTATATGGTGCCAATTCACAACACAAATCGCCTCAAGGCACTTTACGAAAAACATATTTCAGTCTAATCATACGCCCAAATTAAAAGTAATTTCCATCCATTTCAATTGATCCTAGTTATCAAACAATGCAATTCAAATTCAGTTAATTATTCAAATTGATGAAAAAGCTTTCTATCTAGAAAACAGAGCAGACACAAAAGAACACTGAACCACGAGTACTTTCTATGTTGAAGAAAGGTAAAACACTAAAGTAGTAGCTCTTTTAGTGGCTTTATCTAGGAGAGAAACACAGCTAAGCAGATGAAATCTGAGCCAGTTTTTCTTGACTGAGATCTTCAACAAATCACTGGAGAAATGTGAGGTCCCCTCCTGCCTCAAACAATCCACCATCATCCCGGTTCCCAAGAAACCCACCATCCTAGGATTAAATGACTACAGGCCTGTAGCCCTGACGTCTGTGGTCATGAAATCCTTTGAGCGGCTGGTGTTGAAGCACCTGAAGGACATCACAGGCCTCCTGCTGGACCTCCTGCAGTTGCCTACCAGGCAGACAGGTCGGCAGATGATGTAGTAAACTTGGGACTAAACTTCATCCTGCAACACCTCGACCACCCAGGGATGTACAGGGATGGTCCTCACACATAGACAATGTTCAGAAGAAGGTCGAACAGAGACTTTACTTCCTGCAGCAACTTCCTCCTTCCCCAGGAGCTGCTGGTCATCTTCTACACTGCCATCATTCAGTCTGTCATATCTTCATCCATCTCAGTGTGGTTTGGTTCATCCACTAAACAGGACAGGTCCAGACTGCAATGAATAATCAGGACTGCAGAGAGAATAATCAGAGCTGACCTTCTCTCCATCCAGGACTTATACAGGTCAAGGGTCAAGAAAAGAGCTGCTAAAATCTCTGCAGACCCCACACACCCTGCTCACAAACTGTTCAGGCTTTTACCTTCAGGTGGCGCTACAGAGCACTGTCTGCTAAAACCAGCCGCCACAGAGACAGTTTCTTCCTCCAGGCTGTTTCTCTGATGAACTCTTGACAGTCAGAACTCCAGAACAACACCATCCATACTTGGACTGATCTCACATTATATTCTATTGTAAAGTCAGTTGTGTTTATATGTACATTTAAAATATATTCTTTGTTATTGAGAGCAAAATGCACTGGAGTGAAATTCCTTGTTTGTCTGAACAAACTTGGCAATAAAGCTAGTTCTGATTCTGATCTCTGTGTTTCCTCTGATTTCAGTTCTGAACGCTTCGCTGAGCCTGAAAATACCTACATGACACCTGGTACCACTTAACCATGGTGGGTTTACCAACTGGGTTTCTTCTCCAGTCACCAATCAGACCCAGGCGAGTTAAAAATGGTCTGATTTGTGTCACCAGATGAATTTTCTTTTTTCACATCTTATTTTCTGACTGTTTAGGCCAGGGGTCTGCAACCTGTGGCTCTGGAGCCACACATGGCTCATTGGGCCCCTCAGAATGGCTCTGAGCAGAACTGAGCAGCGGGTTTCAATGTTTTATTTTATGCAATATCTGCACAGACACTCTACAAAAGAATGGCACTACTGGTAGAAGGAAATCTAGTTTTGTTTGGTCATTTTCTACAAATATGAGACGTTTTCTCTGGGTCAATTATTCCCTTTTCTCTGCCGTGTAACAGCAGAGAACACCCTGCAGCATCATCTGAGAGGTTCTTCAACATGAAGATTTGGTTTCAGCACAAAGTTGAAAAACTATTTGTTAAAATCCCTTTTTTACTCCATATTTTAGCATCATTTAAACAGCAGTGTCAGTGCTAAAGCTGCATAGTAATGAAGGATAATAAATGTGTGTTTGCTGTATTGAAAAGGACCTTAGAAAGTTTGTGTCGCTGTAAATGACAGCAGGAAGTTGGAGAAAGGAGACAGAAAAATGAGCTGAAAAAATAGAAAAGGAAGAGTTTGAGGAGGAGGAGGAAGGTTGATTCCCTTTTTCCCTCCTCTGCTCTGTCCTTTCCCTCCTTTTTCATCCGTGTGTGTGTGTGTGTGTGTGTGGTACACTTGAATCTTTTACTGATTACCTCGCACACATCTTGTCTTTTAAGAGGGCTTTTAAATGTGGATGATGATCAGTTTTCTTTCCCTGTTTCCACCAAGCAGCTGATAAGAAACTATTTCATCTGAATCAATATGAAACTTTTACTCTCATAGCAAACAAACACACAGTCTGCACTGGATGCAGATGGAAATGATCTGCTGTATTTCAAAAAAAGCTTTTAATTTTGTTTTCATGTTTACAGTAAAGCCGATAATTATTCACACCCTGGGAGATTTATATATATGACTTTCATTCAAGAACTTTATAATACAACAGTGTAAATGGAGGATCCATTTAGAATATTTTTATGTTTTCATTTACATTTCATTAAAAATGACCTTCCCAATAATCAAGGATCAATCTTTATTAGCACCACAGCATTCAACCCCTTCTTCAAATCACTGAGCAGCTTTCTACATGTTTCCTCTGGTATTTAGATGATTTATCTTTGGAGATGAGGACCAAGGCTTTGAGGTGTGATGGCCTCCTTACCATCACCCTCATCTTTAGCTCTACCCTTCCAGAACATTTGTTTTCTGTTCTCCACCTTCCTCCTGGTGGTGGTACAGCTGTAATCAAGCAGGTAGTCCATGCATCTCGCATACATCACTGCCTGTTGCACCTGCTGCACCTTTGAGTTTACCTGATTGATTTACAGATTTATGTGGGTTTTCAGAGCATTTTTATCAAAACTCGTGTTTCAGTAATCTCACCCTGTTTTATTTGGACACAAAATGAGTCAAACTTAGTTTTATCATGATGTGAACTGATGTATCTCCACATGTGGACATTCTCTGAGGTGGTCAGGGTATTTGTCCAGCCTCCCTCCCCGTCCTCCTCTATTTTATGTGTGTGTGTGTCCTGCCCATCCTCTCCCATTCAAGCCCCCATTTACCATGACAATAGCTGCCTGCTGAGAACCTCTCCTGTGTATGACTCGACCACTGCTGGCTACTGGCAGGGGCCTATTCACTGCTGCAACCCCCCCAGCCAATAAAGAGGCTGGCAGGAGCGACGAGGCCCCCCTGTAAACTCCTTCACCTGTTGTGTCTGCCTGTCGTACCACCGGGGCGCTGGAGTTGTTGGGTTTATGTACTGGGTTTTGTCAGCAGATGAAATGGGAGGAGTTTGAATTTAGGCACCTAGCGGTGCATGGTGACAGTCTGGATTGGCAGGAAAACTGCTGAGGACAAACTGTTCAAAGTAGGAGGAGGAACATGGAGAACAGAGAATAACAAGTTTGCTTTTGAATCGGATCTTAGAACCCTGAGGAACCTCATTACATTTATTTCTGTTATGCTTACTGAACATAAGCGTAAATGAAGGCATTAAAAGAATCAGAAACGATGGATAATACAGAAAAACCAGACACACCACAGCACAAAAGGAACCAATGACTCGGTGGGTTCAAGACCTAAGTTCTTGTGAGGACTGGTACCATTAGAGTGGCGACAGAAAACCTTTTCCACAAGCAGATCTGAGCTTCTTTCAGGGCAGTGAACCCAAAACATGTCGCACCAGCACAGGGGATTTGTAGGTTGAGAGAACCCAATACCAAAATTGTGGAAAGTTTCAACCTGATCCCAACCCAGAACTACTGCAGGAGATTCTTGAATCTCAAACATTCATTCTACAGGTTCTTCTCAAAATATTAGCATATTGTGATAAAGTTCATTATTTTCCATAAAGTAATGATGAAAATTTAACATTCATATATTTTAGATTCATTGCACACTAACTGAAATATTTCAGGTCTTTTATTGTCTTAATACGGATGATTTTGGCATACAGCTCATGAAAACCCAAAATTCATATCTCACAAAATTAGCATATTTCATCCGACCAATAAAAGAAAAGTGTTTTTAATACAAAAAACGTTAACCTTCAAATAATCATGTACAGTTATGCACTCAATACTTGGTCGGGAATCCTTTTGCAGAAATGACTGCTTCAATGCGGCGTGGCATGGAGGCAATCAGCCTGTGGCACTGCTGAGGTCTTATGGAGGCCCAGGATGCTTCGATAGCGGCCTTTAGCTCATCCAGAGTGTTGGGTCTTGAGTCTCTCAACGTTCTCTTCACAATATCCCACAGATTCTCTATGGGGTTCAGGTCAGGAGAGTTGGCAGGCCAATTGAGCACAGTGATACCATGGTCAGTAAACCATTTACCAGTGGTTTTGGCACTGTGAGCAGGTGCCAGGTCGTGCTGAAAAATGAAATCTTCATCTCCATAAAGCTTTTCAGCAGATGGAAGCATGAAGTGCTCCAAAATCTCCTGATAGCTAGCTGCATTGACCCTGCCCTTGATAAAACACAGTGGACCAACACCAGCAGCTGACACGGCACCCCAGACCATCACTGACTGTGGGTACTTGACACTGGACTTCTGGCATTTTGGCATTTCCTTCTCCCCAGTCTTCCTCCAGACTCTGGCACCTTGATTTCCGAATGACATGCAGAATTTGCTTTCATCCGAAAAAAGTACTTTGGACCACTGAGCAACAGTCCAGTGCTGCTTCTCTGTAGCCCAGGTCAGGCGCTTCTGCCGCTGTTTCTGGTTCAAAAGTGGCTTGACCTGGGGAATGCGGCACCTGTAGCCCATTTCCTGCACACG
Source organism: Girardinichthys multiradiatus (assembly GCF_021462225.1). Taxonomy (NCBI): domain Eukaryota; kingdom Metazoa; phylum Chordata; class Actinopteri; order Cyprinodontiformes; family Goodeidae; genus Girardinichthys; species Girardinichthys multiradiatus. The sequence goes on along the minus strand of NC_061803.1, from coordinate 1,168,983 downwards.
CCTGTGCACGGTGGCTCTGGATGTTTCTACTCCAGACTCAGTCCACTGCTTCCGCAGGTCCCCCAAGGTCTGGAATCGGCCCTTCTCCACAATCTTCTTGAGGGTCCGGTCACCTCTTCTCGTTGTGCAGCGTTTTCTGCCACACTTTTTCCTTCCCACAGACTTCCCACTGAGGTGCCTTGATACATCACTCTGGGAACAGCCTATTCGTTCAGAAATGTCTTTCTGTGTCTTACCCTCTTGCTTGAGGGTGTCAATAGTGGCCTTCTGGACAGCAGTCAGGTCGGCAGTCTTACCCATGATTGGGGTTTTGAGTGATGAACCAGGCTGGGAGTTTTAAAGGCCTCAGGAATCTTTTGCAGGTGTTTAGAGTTAACTCGTTGATTCAGATGATTAGGTTCATAGCTCGTTTAGAGACCCTTTTAATGATATGCTAATTTTGTGAGATAGGAATTTTGGGTTTTCATGAGCTGTATGCCAAAATCATCCGTATTAAGACAATAAAAGACCTGAAATATTTCAGTTAGTGTGCAATGAATCTAAAATATATGAATGTTAAATTTTCATCATGACATTATGGAAAATAATGAACTTTATCACAATATGCTAATATTTTGAGAAGGACCAGTAGATCACTTTATTTCTTTGACATCTCTACCAATACCTCTATGACATCCCATTGTATCTCTGTGGTAGTTGTCCTGCTTGAAGGTGAACCTTCACCCCAGAGTCCTGAATCACAATGATCCACCTCCAGGTCAGAAAACAGTCAGTTTGTTTGACTGGAACTATTACTGTTAGTAATTGAAGCGTAAGGTTTTCTGCAGCTGTCTGTTTTCACCACGAAGCAAACAAATGAACAGGGCAGAATAAAATGAACATATATCTAACATGTTGATGAGTTTTTGATGAAATTTGGTAAAAAATACTTTAACGGAAGTTTTGTGCCGGATAGTGAAAACACTCCGACTCACTATAAATGGAAAAGGACGTTGAAGGAGGATAAAACCTACGTTGCTAGCATTTGTTCGGCTTGCTTTTGTTTGTTAAGAAATGCTAAAACTTTGCACTGACGAGTTTTTGTGTGACAATTAAAGAATATTGTGAGCATATACAGGAACCGATCAGTTTGTGTCACATCTCCTGATGTGGAAGCAGAACCTCTCTGCTTACGGTGTCCAGCCTTAGCTCAGAGATCCATAAATCCATGTTACAAAGATAAACATGTGATGAATGATCGGTCCTGTTATCCTCGAAAGTTAAGCAGAAACTGATGAGTAATATGGAGCCGCATTGGCAGGAAAAGGAGGGTTGTGCTCCTAACTGGCAGAAAGAAGACAAAATTTCACAAACCTTTATTATGTTTGAACAGAATGTTCTGAGAAGCTATATTTTAAGCAGGTGGGAGATAGTTTAGCTGTGTACACATGTATCCTGGCATATGTCCTGTGAAACCTTTGGTAACTTCCTTCATTTATTCTTTCATTTTACATTGCTTTGATTTAAAACATCTGTTTTAAAGCTTCACAGTAAATGTTGAGCTTCTGCACCAAGGTGCTTTAAAGAGATATTTCTAAAATCTGCTTGCAAAATTAAAATACGATGACCATATTGTCGTGTGTGTTTGCCTCAGACCTTGTGAGGCCCGGCTGTGCAAGCCCAAACTTGCCCCGGCAGTAGTACAAAACCTGCCAGAGATGACAGGTGATGGCAACCGGAGAGGCTGATGAGGATATTTAGCAGTAGCTCTTATGAGAACAATTACACACAACAAATACACTCCCCACCGTCACACAAAGGCTCCAATATACAATACTAGGATGTTTATTGGCATTTGCTCCGTTACCAAATCTGTGCTTTGTCACTGCAGTCCACATAGAGGGAACCACAGAGGGAGGACGCTTATCTAAAGGAAGAGCAGCATCCAGCCATTATTGACTCTGGTGACCTGCAGTAAGCAGATTGTAGAGTCACAGATTAAACTGCTAACGAGTCCTAGTCATGTATGTCGTGAACAGTGTGTTTATTCCACCTCAAACAGGCAGATCTTCACTAAAACATGAACAAACCAACACAGAGTTTACAAATGTCTACAGATAAGGAATGAGAGGAAGTGACCCTCTGTTGATTTAGCCTTAATCCATTTAAACGTATTGACTGAGGTTCATGCAGAGCTGGTGACCTATTGGGGTCATTGTGGAATTTTCCACTGTTTTCTCCTACAAACTTTTCCTCTCAGGTCTGTTTGGGAGGTCTGCCCTCACCAGAATTAGCTGATCACACAAATTCAAAATAAGTTAAAAACTCTTTATGAAAAGGCATTTTCACTTAGGAGAAAAGCAGTCGTTTCAAACCCAACAACAGAACGTTTTCTGGTATTTTTGAGATAAGAGGTGGGAAAGACAGTTCCACCTAATGCAAGTATTGGAATATTAAAACTCCTTCCCAAAAATGTTTATTGATTTCCGTTTCAGTATGTGTTTCAGCCCATATTTCCTGCTATGGAGGCAGTGGCAATTTGTTATCTGATATGGGCGATGTGGGGTTCTGCCCAGGGCGGCATGGTTTGGTCAGTGCAACGATGCAAAGAAGAAAGAGTTCTATTGCCTATTTAAATGTATACAGACATATTCAAATAATGATATATTAATAAATGGACTGACATACTGTTTGTGAATGAAGGAAAATATTTGCTCAGAAAAATCTGCTTTTGTATTAAGTGAAGTTAAAGCCTAAATGTAACCCATGAAGGTTTCTCCTTCAACTGATAATTAGAATACATTTGACTGTTTCTGCAGCTTAAATGACCACTGAGCTTTCTGTTGAGTAATCAGTATTATAGTATTGAATTTCTTGGGTCACCTCTTTTATATATAAATTGGTTTTCTCCAGGTGAGACTGGACCTCACAACCTCAGCATTGCTCTGCAGGTCACTGTCATAAAAGTACCACGCTCTGGCTGTTTGTGCCACTGGAGCCTGTGGATTTGCTGTGAAGCCGCGGGATCAGACCAGGAAGTCATGATTGTACTGTGAATGAGCTGCTATGTCAGCCAACTTTAAGATTTCTGATTAATCTTAAAAATGAAGCACTGCATCTGCTGCAACACTAACCAGTCCACTGGTAGTTTTATGGTGAGAAGTTCTATGTTTGCTGACTGAACTTCAGCTGAGATCCAAGATCGCTGCTTGGTTCTGTGCCTACCCTTAACGACTACTTTTCAGCCAATGCCGACTTCTAGACTGGCAAAGGGTTAGGGTCAGCTGTGGTGACTGTTCTCAGACAGCTGTACTTTCTTGGTAACACCCGTCTCTTTCTTACATGACATAAAACAAAGATGGATGCTCATTACGTTTGCAGGCATCTAATGATAAGAATAATGTCTGGGGCACGGCGCTGGTGATACAGGGCTTAAGTGTGTGACCATGTGCAGAGACTATAGTTCTGGATGTGGCTGTCCTGGGTTTGAGTCCTAGACCCAGCGACCCTTGCCGAATGTCTCCCCCTCTTTGCCCTTTTTCCCGTCTACCTACTGTTGGAAAAATGAAAACATAAAGGCCTCTAGTGCTGCAAAAACAATATTTAAAAAGAATAATGTCTGGAGATTTTGACCCAGCGGTGGCACTGAAGAAAAAGGCCAACACAAATGACAAGTTTCTGATTTTTATAGAACTTTTGTCCTCTTCATCACATGTTTCACAGTGTAGCAAATGGTCTGAGAACTGAAGCATGTTATTTATGAGTTGGCCAACATACTGTACTGTCACATGTTTTCCTACATGTTCTCCAGAAGCTCTCTCTCTGTCTATCTATCTATCTAGAGAGAGAGAGAGAGAGAGAACCTAAGTTTGAGTTTCCTCTTTTTCTGTAAGCCACTTCCTGAAATACCGGCCAGTTTTTTTTTTTTGAGGGTTGGTGCTTTTCTTGACATTAGCACAACATTTGCAGTGAACACGTCTCATAGTATAAATCAGGATCAGGCTGGTGGTGAAACATTTTTATTATCCCATGTTAAAAGTTAAGTGCTCCCAGTGAGACTTGAACCCACAACCCTCAGCATTGCTCTGTCCCAGTCAGTCAGATAGGCTGGACAGAGGAAGCTGTAGCCCAAAGCTGTTTTATACTGTCCAAACCTCCTCATTGCTTTCTATAAGTCTTAAAAGGTCTACACACTAGAGCCTGCATGCTCATATGTGAGGTTTATTGGATGGAAGTAATTACTCTTCTTAACCTTTTTTTAAAAATGAAATTATTAAAACACAAAACTCACAATGTCTCTATTAATCACCTGCTATGGCTAGTTAAGTTAAACCATCTGGGAAATCTTTTGTAAAGTTTTAGTACAAAACTCCTCATCTGCTGCTCTGTTTCTTGTGTACATTTCAGGAAAAAATATTTCTATGCCGTTTTCAGTGGTGTATGGTACATTTATAAAGAGACAGACCTTGAAAATGTCATTTAGGTTTGAACATCAGCATAGGTCTGCAGGGCACAGTCTTATAAACACTGTGAGATTGTGGTTGTTTCTTGCACCTCTTCTTTAACCCCAGGGTAAAATATGTTGCTCCAGGTGAGGTTTGAACTCACAACCTCAGCATTGCTCTGCAGATCACTGTCTTATAAGCACCACTGATGATTGTTTAATAAATCTGCATCATGCAAACAATTTTCAGAAACTTTCCATCATTCCTCATGCTGGTGTGAGTATCTCCCCCTAATTGAAAAGGGTCACAAAAAAAACCCCTCAATATCTAAACAGATTCTGTAAATGAAGTAGTAATCAGGAACAAACGCTGTTGGTATAAACCATATTAAAACCAATGTTTCACAAGGGAACCCATCAGCTGCCACAAGTTTCCTTGTTGCAGCAAACACTCCCAGACACTTCCTGTCCAGCCACAAGTAGTTCTGGTGCTTTGTGGAATAATTAATGCAACTAGATAAGAGCACTATGCAACCTACTAACATGTCATAAATGGGAGGCCAGACACAGTTGCATTGTGGGCCAGATGAGGCCCACGGGCCTTGAGCTTGACATGTCTGATCCAATTAAACTGTCTGTATTTTCATCATGAGAACTAAGGCTTGGATGCCTGAAATTCAAATAATTAGAACAAAGTGATAGTTGGGGCTGTGCTTAGCATTATTGGTTTTCTACCAGCATTAACTTCCCAGTCCACACACTGCTTTTCTGTTAATCAGATTTAGCCAATAGGAGACATAGTCTGTAACCCACAAAAGATGAGTGATGGATTCGATGTTTGGATTGATGAAAAATGTAACATGCTGATTGATTAAAGTTGGGAGAATGTCTCCTTTGAGCCACAGCTTACCAATCATTGTCATTTACAGGTGTTGTACAATAAAAGTGAAACACCTGGTTTTAGACCACAATAATTTATTAGTATGGTGTAGGGCCTCCTTTTGTGGCCAATACAGCATCAATTCATCTTGGGAATGACATATACAAGTCCTGCACAGTGGTCAGAGGGATTTTAAGCCATTCTTCTTGCAGGATAGTGGCCAGGTCACTACGTGATACTGGTGGAGGAAAACGTTTCCTGACTCGCTCCTCCAAAACACCCCAAAGTGGCTCAATAATATTTAGATCTGGTGACTGTGCAGGCCATAGGAGATGTTCAACTTCACTTTCATGTTCATCAAACCAATCTTTCACCAGTCTTGCTGTGTGTATTGGTGCATTGTCATCCTGATACACGGCACCACCTTCAGGATACAATGTTTGAACCATTGGATGCACATGGTCCTCAAGAATGGTTCGGTAGTCCTTGGCAGTGACGCGTCCATCTAGCACAAGTATTGGGCCAAGGGAATGCCATGATATGGCAGCCCAAACCATCACTGATCCACCCCCATGCTTCACTCTGGGCATGCAACAGTCTGGGTGGTACGCTTCTTTGGGGCTTCTCCACACCGTAACTCTCCTGGATGTGGGGAAAACAGTAAAGGTGGACTCATCAGAGAACAATACATGTTTCACATTGTCCACAGCCCAAGATTTGCGCTCCTTGCACCATTGAAACCGACGTTTGGCATTGGCATGAGTGACCAAAGGTTTGGCTATAGCAGCCCGGCCGTGTATATTGACCCTGTGGAGCTCCTGACGGACAGTTCTGGTGGAAACAGGAGAGTTGAGGAGCACATTTAATTCTGCCGTGATTTGGGCAGCCGTGGTTTTATGTTTTTTGGATACAATCCGGGTTAGCACCCGAACATCCCTTTCAGACAGCTTCCTCTTGCGTCCACAGTTAATCCTGTTGGATGTGGTTCGTCCTTCTTGGTGGTATGCTGACATTACCCTGGATACCGTGGCTCTTGATACATCACAAAGACTTGCTGTCTTGGTCACAGATGCGCCAGCAAGACGTGCACCAACAATTTGTCCTCTTTTGAACTCTGGTATGTCACCCATAATGTTGTGTGCATTTCAATATTTTGACCAAAACTGTGCTCTTACCCTGCTAATTGAACCTTCACACTCTGCTCTTACTGGTGCAATGTGCAATCAATGAAGACTGGCTACCAGGCTGGCCCAATTTAGCCATGAAACCTCCCACACTAAAATGACAGGTGTTTCACTTTCATTGTCCAACCTCTGTATTTATAGATCTGTACTGAAAATACAGAACTCCTCAACTTTAAAATTCTGGACAATTCTATATTTGAAGGAGTTGGTAACCCTACTCTCTACCTCTGTCCCCAACCATCGGCTTTTGTTCAAGCTCAAGTGACCACACCATTAAACTCAGGTCTTCCTTATTAACTACAGATAACACATTAGCTGACGAGGAAACCTTCGATGAATCTTCAATGAAAAGCACTACGTCTGGAGCACTGCTCGATATGAATCAGCCTTGTGTCATGTTTCAAGTTTCTTTGTTCCTCCCCAACAAATAAAACATTTTTGCTCCAGATGAGGCTCAAACTCACAACCACAGCATTGCTCTGCAGGTCACTGTCTTATAAGTACCACTCCCTGACCACTAGAGCCCGCTAGGTCCAATGTCCATACGTCAGTTACATGATGAAGGTTCTGACGCCTTCAGACATCAGTCCTGGGCCGTAGCTCAGAGTCAAGTGATCACAGCATTGAACACAAGCCAGTGCAGTCAATCATCTGCTTCTGCTAAAGCTTAAACCAACTGTAAAATCTTTGACCATTGTTCAATACAAAGAATCACCTCTGCTGCTGCACCATCTAAGCTGCAATCTCTATGTTTTTGATGAGCAGTTATGTGTGTGGTGCCTGAAATTCAGCTAACCTGACTTTAGAAGTTATTGAACAGTCACCATAGGAACCAAGGTCCAGCATTTACACCAGAGCTGGTGATGGCTACTCGCATCAATAGTAGTAAAACTTTCTCACTGTGACGGTTTGTAGCAGTTCTTTACTATTTATACAACATTTAGTCAGTTTTACACATTCTACTTTCAGTGTTTATAAGAAAAGATGTTTTTATATGCACGAAATATCGCATAGAACAGTGTTATTGTTGTAAGACGGTTTCCACAGGTGTTAGCAATACGAACAAAAAAAGGCAGGGAACTGGAACGCTGCAACTTGGAGATGACATAAACTCCAACTTCCCAGTTCCAGCTTTGGAGGTTAATGGAACGCAGCATAATGTTGGGACAGGATCATGCTGGTTCCTGGCTCTGACGTATAATGTAACCAGTCAGTATGTCCAGCATAAATAAATAGACCACTGTGTTTATTTCAGAAGAACAAACGCTCCAGGTAACAATCTGTGTTTGTGCTCCACCTGTAAGTTTTGAGATTAAGCAAAGAAATATTGTAAATCTTTTTCTGGACCAGAAACAACTACCTGCTCATAAACTGATATTTCTCCATGTCTAATGCCGAGTAACAATGACCCATCACTACGTCCCAACTGAATGGAAACTTCCATCAGCCGCTTCCCGGTTCAGTCAAGTCCAGACATGCCTTGTTCAATGATTAGTCCTTTTTGTCTTACAGCAAACACAATACCCCCCCCCTCAGCTTTGCATCCCTGTTGACCCATCACTAACTGACAGAACAAAGTGAAACAAGGAGGGGGAACCGGACCATTTCATTAAGAACAATAAAAAGACATGCGATGTGGGAGAGCCACATTCCTCAGATCATAATTAGTCTGTGTAATACTGGAAATATGAAGGACTACCTGTGATTATATAGCTTAAATATATTACATTACAACATCTAAATGCTATACAATTTATTTTTGTTGTGCCCAAGTGAAAAGTGGAAAATTGGGGATGTTTTTAGACTACAATAAACTTTTATTTTTCACCAATTGTACTTACCAGCAACTTCAAGATTTCATTACAATTCTAAAAGAGCCATAAAAGGCTAATTTTTTAAAATATGACATGACATAAACCAAAAGACCAAATGCACATTACCATGTAATTGAAATTACAGCTAACCAAACAGAGCACCTAGAAGTACACTACTTTAACATAAAAAAAAAACATTAGTCTGAAAGCTTTGAGAACTCTATGTTCCTGGTTAGCTGTTTGACTCAATGATCATCACTATTCTTGTCTTTGGTTCCTAGTGAGCATTGTGTGATAATCATGAAGCGACTACATGAAAACTATTCTTGTGAGATCCAACCAAACAGGCTGCATGTATGCATGGAGAAGGGAGAGAGAATTACCATCAGAGAGGTTTTAGGAGGGCATCCAGGGAAAAGCTATTGTTGAAGTGATTGTGTGTGTGTGTGTGTGTGTGTGTGTGTGAGGGTGGGGGGGGGCTATAGCCTCTTCAGAGAAATGCTGTATGTCACAAAAATAACAACAACCTGAACATCAACCCCAACATTTGCTTCAAATTCCTTGTTCTCCTTGTTCCTTGTTTGCTTTTTAGATGGACCCAAATGCAGGCAAAAGTGGATTCAGGAAGTTGAAATATGCAGTCTTTAAAATAGAGAAAATGAAAACTTACTTGTTTGACACAAAGGGAAAAAGGACATCGGACCAGCATGGAAAAATGAGCAGCATAACAGGAGAACAGGAAGAATCCAGCAGAGAACTGCTGATCTAATACTGAGGCAGGAGGGAGAAAAGCTAATCAGAGGAAATGGGCTGCAGCTGAGATAGAGAAAAAGGTAGAGCAGCTGAAAGAGGGAGGCTAATTTACCAGGATACAGAGCTGAACAGAAACTTAAGAATCTAGTAGGAATCTAACAGGAATAACTGGATGTAAAAGAGCACTAGAATAAAACAAAGGAATGAACCAATGAGGACATAATCTGAAGAACATAATAAATGATCAACATGCACAAACCCCAAACTCCTCAGGATTGTGCAGGTCAAAGGTCAAAGGGAAAAACTGACACAAAGTCAGACTGATAATGTTGAGATGTTTCATAACCAGCATGTCTTCCTGCAGTGAAGTGCCCTGCAAACATATTAGTAAATCTAGATGTTTTGTCACGATACAACCACAAATGCCTGCTGATACCAACGGTGTTTAAACTGACCCGAGTCTAACTGCAGCTGTTCTGGTTCTGGTCTCACAGGTTCTTTAGAGAATATTGGAGAACAATCAGCATTATGAAGACCAAGGAACACAGCAGACAGATCAGGGAGGAGGTTGTGGTAAAGGAGAGCATTATTAGTATTAGTGTTATTAGTATTGATGAGGAGGATTAAATGCACACCAAACTTTTCAGATTGTTATTTGGAAGGATGTTGGATGTTGAATCCTCTCCTTTTTACTTTATCACATAAACTCCCAATAAAATATGTTGAAGTTTGAGGTGTAAAGCTCCATAAGCAGGAAAAAGACACAAGATGAAGGCTTCCAATGTGGACCTAAACAAACCTGCAGACAGACAGAGAGACAAGGGAGGTCTGGCAATGTCAGCCCAGCTGGTGTATAGGAGCACATTGGTAGGGTGGGGGTTGCTATAACATTACTCTGTCATGGAGGGGATCATCAGGCAGGTGTACACTAGGGCTCCCTCTGTCACACACACGCACACACGCACACACACGCACGCACGCACGCACACACGCACGCACACACACACACGCACGCACGCACGCACACACGCACGCACGCACACACACACACACACGCACACACACGCACGCACGCACACACACACACACACACACGCACGCACACACACACACACGCACGCACGCACACACACACACACGCACACACACACACACACACGCACGCACGCACACACACACGCACGCACGCACGCACACACACACACGTACATAAATGCATTACCCGCCACCATTCTCCTGGTCAGTCTGCTTCACCTGACAGTGGGTTGCTGAGGAGTGTGTCTGTGTGTGTCCATGCATGCAGGTCTGTATGTGTGTGTTGGTCGTTCCAGGCACACTGAATAGAGAGGGTCTGTCAGTGGCCACCTGTTGGCCAGCTGTCAGGGTCCCATTTCAGGGTTGACTTTCCAGGTAAACACAACTCCTCCATGTCTATCATCTCTTCTAACTCATCTGTTCATCCTATCATTGAGCCTCACTGCCTCAGTTAAGGTCATGATTCAACATGGAGGCAAAAATGGTCTCCATGGGATAGTTCCAAGACCAGAACCACTGCTGATCAACAAGAACACAAAGGCCCATCTCACAATTACAAAAAACTTAAAGACTTCTGGTAAAATATTCTGTGGACTGATGTAACAAAAGTTGAAAAGGTAAGTGGGCGTAACATCATTCCCAGATTAACATGTAATGGGTTCGGATCAGAACAACCAGGGGAACAGCTGCGGCTTAGTTTAGCCTGATAAGCAATACTAGAATGAGGCTAAAGCTCAGTAAACATTGGCTAACTAAGCTAATTAAGCTAGCATTTAGCCTAACTATCTGTTGTTTTCATGCATGTGGCCTACATAAAGTAATCTCAACACATGACTGATTGATATCAGCTCCTATCCTCGCTGTTCTGGTTCTGTCAGAGTTTTGTAGCTCATTAAGGTGCAGAATGTTTTCTGCTGGCCTCATGCAGCAGGATCAGTGAAATGTTCAACTGTGTAACATTCACCTATATTGATTTTCCTTGTCACATGTGTCCACTACTCTCTCCTTCTCTTATTTGCATTTTTATAAACAGAATGGAAATTTGATCATAATCCCAAACATTTAATCAACATTCCTGCTGCAGATATCTTGAAATCTGTGATTACTTAGTAAGCACTAATTCTGGCAATAATCACCTCTATGCTAAATCATTTTAATGCATCTGTATCTAAATGGACCTGTGCAGTGCTCTCCATGCAGATTAGCATCATCAGGGTTTTTGCTGTTTTGCCTCTTAGGTTCTCCATAACACCAGTAATCTCTGTTGCTATCTAGACAAGCCTCAATGAATGTCACATCATCGCTGTGTGTGTGTGCATGTTTATGAACGTGTGTATGTTGGTGCATGCTTAAAGGGAACTGCAGGCAGGTGACACAGGGGGGTACCAGTAAGGGTTCTGCACACTAACAACACTGGTTGGATGTATTAGAAAACCCAAAGAACATCACAATATTGTAATATTACTTTGAGCAGCAGACAAGTTTCAGCTTTTTACCAGTTTCAATAAATAGTCTATTGGTGCCACCTTGAGGTAATAAAAGGAAAAGGCATTTATTTTATATATTGCATCAAGGAGTCATCAAATTTGCCAGGTTTTAGGAAACCGATGATTTATGTGAAGTACTGCATATACCAATAATAAAACTGCTTCCAAATTCAATAATTTCACTGGAAAATGACTAGTTCACTGTTGGAGGCTACCATGGCAACAGTAGCTTCCTTCACCAGGAAAGTTCATTCTGCACCAACACAAAACAAAAGGAGCACAACAAGCTGCAGCTTTCCATCTTTCTGGATTCCAACTCCAAGCATATGGATAATAGGCCACTGTAAAACCGGTCTTAAACCCAAACACTTACAGTTCTAAGCTCCCGGCTTTGTGATCTAGGGGTTAAACTGGACTCCATGCAGTCCTTACGGCCGACTGTCTTTTGGACCAATGCTGAGATTGTGAGATCAAGTTGCACTTGGAGCATATCTTGTGCCAAAAGCTATTTCTGAGTCTCAAAGTCTACAGAGCAATCAACGTTTTCTATCAATAACTCTTCATGGTCAAAGTTGTCATTATGAGGTATTCCGTGAGGCCATTAAATACTGCTAAATCTAGTTATCTGATACAGGAAGTATCCCACAGCATGATGCTGCCACTTCTGTTCACAGTGGGTGATGTCTGCTGTGGTCCTTGGTCTCCATGATGCTGGTTGTTCTCTAAAGAACCTCTGAGGCCAGAAACAGAACAGCTGCAGTTTCAATTAAATATCAGTTGACTGTCTGCAAAGGCATTAATGAGACTAATATCTGCACAGTGGAGATAAAAGGTGGAGAGTTCAGCTCTCACCTGAACGTTCTCATTATGTTGCCTCTAGATGTCACCTGTTGCTAGGGAACAAACAGGTTGACTCTAATTCAGTTGTAAAGTAGCTAAAACGCTACAATGTTTAATACACATCACACAGAAAAAAAATCACAATTTCAACAGATTTTCACAATTATTCAGCTTTAAGTGCTTCATTCACAGGATGAATATTTACCACAGGAGGGATATGAATATTTTCCATGTATAAACTGTATAAAAAGGTGAAACAACATAACTGAATCACAGTTCAGCCCCTAAATACTGCAGTAAAAACATATTTTACATGATTTCCACACATGGTGGAGAGAATCTGTGGAGAAGGGGACCGTTTGAGTCAAATTAAGGCACCTTTAACTCTTTCAGCATTATGTCTATAAGTGAGATTAAATCAGAGGAAATCCAGTTTAAAGACAAAGTGGTTTGAAATTCAGGAGAAAGTAGAAAAGGTTTCTTCTCCTGGCATCTGGGACTGCATGAAACGTTCTCTCTGGCCACTAGGGGGCGATGTGAAGTCAAATGTACAACATATCAAACATTTCTCCTCCAGAGCGGCTCCAGTCAGCCCTCGTTAGTGAGTTTTATTTGGATCTTTGTGTTCAGGTGTGAATTCATGTTCTTCTGATGCATCCTGAACCCACTGATCAAGCTGATATGAGGCATTTATTCTAGAAGAAGTCCTCTTGCACTTCTCCATGTTTATTGTCTTATTTTCAGCTCCATCATTTCACCTTCATCACAAAGCAGTTCTGATGTACCTAGTTTGATGTTCGGAGGAGGTGTGCGTTTAAGTCGTACTTCTCACAGAACTTGTCTGTGACCGGGACACAGGTGAGGTACTCGCACCAGTCACATTTTACTGGGTACACATAGAAGAGAACGGCCAGGGTGGAGAGCAGGCCCAGGAAGACCAGCAGGAATCCGCAGATCTGGACTCTCTTTCGGTACATGTCGGAGCGCCCGAAGCTGGATGTTTATAAAAAAAAAGGATAAATTATGTAAACAGAAATAATCTCCCTCTCCACTTTCCTTAGATGTTTGTTAGGTTCACCTACCTGATGTACGGCAGGAAGGCAAAGGACAGGAAGAATCCTGACACAAAGCCGCAGATGTGGGCAAAGTTGTCGATCCAAGGAAGCAGGCCGAAGGAAAAGAAGAAGACAGAAATTGCAAACAGTTTAACAAACGCCCGCCACGGGCGCTCCAGGATCTGCCAACTCTGAAAGAGCTCCACGAATAGACAGGCCAGGATGCCAAACTGGCTGCCTGCAGGACCCACCTGGAGGAAAACAGGAAGCCGACTCTGTTTGAGGTCATAGAGATTCAACCAATAAATCAGGTCTCATTAAAATTAGACACTGGAGCTTCAAGAGACACAAGTATTTATATTCTTGGAACTTTTCTACAATTTTTCACATTACAACAAACCTCAGTGACCAAAACAAAGTAGCTCAAAATTATGAAGAAGAAACAAAATGATGCATGGCTTAGAAAAACCTGTTCAAACGTCTTTATTCTGATGCCCCTAAATAAAATCCACAGGCACTTCAGATATCATCTAATTAGCAAACAGAGTCCAACGGTGTCCAATTTAATCAGTCTAACTGCAGATGTTCTGTTTCTGGCCTCAGAGGTTCTTCAGAGAACAACCAGCATCATGAAGACGAAGAAACACAGCAGACAGGTCAGGGAGAAGGTTCTGGAGATGTTTAAAGCAGGGTCAAGTTCTACAACAAGCTTTGAACATCTCCCAGAGCTCTGTTCAACGCATCATCTGAACATGGAAAGAGGATGGACGACCTGCAGACCTACTAAGACTCGGACACCCACCTAAACTGACACCTAAAATGAGCAGAGAGAGAAGAAGAAGGGAGATGTGCAGCAAAGGTGTCAAGGTCTGGAATCTGTGGCAGGACTGATGCTCATAGATGTTCTCCATTCAATCTGACTGAGCTTGCGCTTTACTGCCAAGAAGAGCTGACAGATATGTCAGTCTGTAGATGCTCAAAGTTGCTGGAGACAAACCCCAACTTGACCTAAGCTGGCTCTACAAAGTATTCACTCAAAAAATCTTCTGGGTGTTGGTCTGTGGCATGAAACCCAAACAGAAACAAGGGTTTGTGGTCGCAAGGTGAGAAAAATGTAGACCAAGTTTAAGGGTGAACCTGTTTGTAAGGCACTGCAGATCCAGTGGGTTGTTAACACACTGTTGTACCTCAGCTCTGTAGGGAAGGAATATGGCAGAGGCTAAGTTGCCTGTGATGCCGCTTAACATGTAGATGATGGAGATCCTGAGCCAGCCAGCCAGCTTCTCCAGGTCCCTCAGCACGGTCATCTGGAATAACACAGACACCAGGCAATGCAGGATGCTGCAGACACACACAGGACACATTATACCGTTACACATAATGTAGCTAGCGTTGCTGAAGATACTGAGGCCATAGGAGAAACGTTCAGTGACCCAGCATGAAGAAAGAGAGACAGCCACAGCCGGGAGAACTGATCTGGGATCTCTGGGTTGAGGAAGGGGAGCAAGCCACACACATCATCCATACAGGCCACCTGGAAGACAGAATCACAGTCATGAGAAGGAACACCAGCACGTCCCACAGACATCCTGCAGCATATAGAGGCCGTTATAAGACCTGCAGAACAAAGCTGAGGTTGTGAGTTGAAGCCCCATGAGGACCAGTTTTTTCCTTTTAAATACCTGCAGATTTAAAGGGAAACAGGCAGAGGGTGACTTTATCCTACCTGTGAGCAGAGTGTAGCTTCCTCATGGAAATATCCATGCATGAAGTCACAGTACTCTCTGGAAGTGATTTCACATCTGCAAAACACAATTCATGTTTCACCCTACAGTCAACACAACAAATACATCCTCATTATCCTCAAAATCCTACAGCAACAGAGCCAACACAAACAGCTGGGTCAGTCCCAGCCCGTTCCTGGCTTCCTCTGATTCTTACCGTCCTTTGGTCCCGATGCAGCAGGGCCGGCCTGTGATGCTGCAGTCTATGTGGGGGAGGTTGGTGTGGTTCCCAGAGTTGTACTTAGTGCAGATCTGCAGATACGATCAGAACAAGGTCCAATGTTTTACATCTTAACAGCGAAGCTGAAGATCCACCGACTGAAGTCATTTTTATAATAATAATAATAATAAATCATTTAGCGATGGCGTGTTGGTTTTTGGTCTTACCGGCCACTGGGTGATATCATCTGACCAATCATGAGGTGAAACTGAGGCCGATTCCTGACAAATTCTGCAGAAACAGTAAAAATTACAGTAATTCTTGCCCCCGCACTCAACATGATGGAACAGAATTACACCTTCATTACAGATCTAACAACAATGGATCTACAGTCATAGTAAAAAGAAAGTACACCCTTTACATATTAGGATAAACTAATACTATCTGCTCTTTAGGAGGCCTTTTAAATCCATCCTCATTCTCAACAGATATGACATCATTAGCAAATAAACAGGGTCTGGGCCGTGATGTAACATCTTTCTATGACTATCAGTTTCTCACGTGGTTCTGGAGGAATTCTGACCCGGTTTTGGCCTAGAGAACATAGCTCTACTTCATTGAAGTTTCCAGATATTAATTTCTGCACTTCTCTCTTGTAGTCCTATCACAGCATCAAACAGGTCTGGACTTTGACTAGGCCACAACAATTTGATTCTTTCTTATTTAGACATTTGGTTGTAGATTAGCTACCGTGTTTGTGATTCTGTTGATGACCCAGTTTGGACCAAGCTTCACCTGTTGGGCAGAAGATGCTTCTAATTTAGCATACAAAGAAATTCAAGGTACACTCAATGCCTGGAAGGTGTCTGGTAACAAAATCGGCGCCCATATCAACATCCCTCCTCCACCATGCTGGGATCAGATGATTGTACCGATACGATGTTTGGATTTTCCCAAACATTTCTACTTTGTTCTCATTCGTCCAAAGACCATGGCTCCAGATGCAACCTTGCAAACCGAAGTCAGGCTGCCCTATTTTGATTTAACAGAGCAACCCTTCCAAACAAGCCATGGAAATCCTTCTCAGAATGTGCAGCTAGCACAGCTACCTTGGTCAGACACTGACCATCTGTAGTACTTGGTTCCTCCACCAGAGGGCATAAAACAGGCATAGAATTTGACTTAAGTCTTTAAACAAAGGACCAACTGCAGGATTTACCAACTATTGGTCCACTTGTTCTTGAACTGGTAAATCAGTTTGTTGTCAGGTGTGGACCCTAGAGATTTCAATCCTGCAGTAGTAAAACCTGTAGTTAATTAACAAATTATTCTTAATAATAACCTAATCCTTCAGAGATTTTCCAGTCTGGTTTTATATCTTTTATACAGCACTGAATCAGGACTTTTAAAAAGGTTTTAATGACATATTTTTAACTACTGACTGTGTCGACTCTGTTGTTCTTGTGCGTTTAAATTTAACAGCTGCGTTCGATACAGTGGATCAGGTCATTTCACTCTCTTGTTGGAGCAGTGGGGGGTTTTAAGGTCATAGCATTGAAGTGGTTCAGATCCGCCCAAGCGGAATGAACTTTGGGATTAGTCTCTGTGACCACATGTCCTCGTCTGCTCCTGTGTTGTGTGGAGTCCCACAGGGCTCAGTTCTAGGCCACCTCCAATTTTCCATGTATTTTCCCCACTTGGTTTTATACTTGGAAAACATGGCATTGCATTTCATTTTTACGCCGATGACTGTCGGATCTATGTCCCTCTAAGGAAAAACGGTACATACTCAGTGCTGACACATCATCCATACAGGCCACCTGGAAGACAGGTAACAATAAAGTCTGGATGGCCCTTAACGTTTTAAAATTCAATAAGAAAAAGACCAAATTGCTGGTGTTTGGTGCCCCAGTGAGACCTCTAATCTGTTTTTAGATTCCTTGGCAGGGTATAAAAAGCCATCGTTGGGCGCAGCGCTGGTTGTTCAGGTGTTAAGCGCGCGACAATATAGAAAGGCCATTGTCCTCAATCCAGCACCCTTTGCCGATTGTCTTCCCCTTTTCTCAGCCTCTCTTTCGTGTCTGCCTACTGTTGAAAAATAAAGGCCTCTAGTGCTGAAAAAAAGCTTTTTGCCACAAATCTGGGGGTCAAAGTGGACCCTGACCTTAAATGCTATGGCAGCTGTTAAATAACCCTTTTCATAGTTGAGGCAGCTAATTCTCTCCAGGCGCCACTTTGAGGCAGTAATCCGTGCATGTGTTCCCACTCAGTTGGATTAATGCAACACATCTGTAATGTAGAGGTCAGTGGTTCGTCCATCAAATGATAACCTTGTTAAATTTAGAGAAGGTGTAGTTTTTTTTCTATGACTGTTACCAGCCAGTGTTTGAGTGAAGCAGACAGTGGCTGCACATTACCTGGGGTCCTGATGGCAGACTGATCCATACCGCCATAGTTTATCATTTAAATATGGAGCACTAGGGTGTTGAGGCCACTTTACCCACACTGCCAGGGTACTCTGCAGACAAAGGTACCTTAAGATCACTGACAAGCAGCTTCTACCTGATTTAAAATCCTCAAAAGTGGATGACTGCAGACAAAGTAAAACATCAACACGGTGGCTGGAATGATCTGAAGCTGGTTTCACTGACCGAACACTCCTCCTGTAATGTCTGCAAGCAACCAGAACGGTCGTTTCGAACACAGCAGCCAGATTCTCTCTCTCTTGTTTTCGTCTCCTGAATTAGATTTTGGATCTCTTCATCTTGACGCATGCAAGGGGAAAACTTTGCACCTAGGTGGATCAGCGCCTCCTGCAGGACAGTGGCAGTAATATCACAATTTGGTATAAAGACAAAAAGGAAAGAAAGCTAAAAAGACGATAAACTCTGCAAGAAGAATTAAATAAAAATCTAAATGCTTTAAAATACTTTTAGTGATGTTTACTAAGTATTTATATTTTAAAAAGAATTAAAATCACCAGTAAAAACAAAGAATTACAAAATGCAAGCGGAACTACAAAGGTAAAGGAGTGAAAAGCTCTTTAACCTTAAAGAACAAATATGTCAGGAAACATAAAAACTGGTCTCTGAAAGTTGACCAGAAGTCAGTTATACTTTTAATTTAATATTTATAAAACAATATGATATAAAGGAAATAAGTATCTACTTCTGTCCCACCAAATAAACAGTGCACTCAGGGGATTGCCATACAGACTAGGTACTGTGGAGGGCCACTAGAGGGCAATGCTCAGCAGTTTAAGTGGGGAATATCAGAAACATGATTAAGTGGTCAACAAGGAAAAAATATTATGCGTTAAAAGCTTCATGAATGCATGCATTGACTGGCAAGACAGTAACGCCTAGTGAGCACTTTTAATTTACAAGTTACTCAAGAAAATAGGGTAAGTTTGGTGGTGAAGAAGCATGAAGAAGAAATCACGTTTACTTTCTCTGTCAGTGCTTGATGTTTACTGGCATTCTCACATGAATAAATAAACCTTCCATAGTTTTACCATAATTAGATTAGCACAGACTCATCTTTTCTCAGTGTCTGAGCTAAATGAATGATGGTGTTTGACTGTGGCTGCGTAATAATGGGGACCTTACCTCCACCACATGGGTACCGTGAGCTTGTTTTCCACATATATTACAGAGCTCGCTAATCTAAAGTATTTTTGTGGTACAGATGTATGGAGAGATGGGAGAGCCGACTTAAGACACCGGACATTAGAGTAACAGTGCCGGTCCAAAAAGAAGCAGAAATGACATCTACCTGAAATCAGGCAGACTGGACTCACTACAGAGCGCTTTTAAATTCCGGCGTAGGGTGCTGGTCTACAGGTTCTCCAAACTAGTGGATCTCCAACAACTATTCTCCTGACTTTCTCCTCACTGGACAAACTACCATCTAAATCGTCAGATTATGAGCTCACATTTCAGCAGTTGACTGCTTTCCTCCTGAGCGGTCAAGCTGTTCTGCACCGATACCCGACTTCTGGGTCACAGCAACTTTTGGCACCAAGCTCTGATGTCCTCATCCACTGGTTTTAGGATTATTTTCTCCTCGACTTTCACCTTTCTCAGAATAAAATCAGCTCCAACATTTGTTCGACAATTAACTTTAACCTTTCACTATGAATCTGTTACTTTTAACTTTCATATCTTCTCACCTCTTTATCCAACATTTTATATGGTATGTATATATAAATACACATTTTTCTAATTAGAATGTTTCTCTTTAAATGTTTTAAAGTATTTATTGAAATAACTTACTATTTACACCCTATTTTGAGGGTTTTTTGAGGGCATCAGTTTCATTCAATTGTTTCATTAAAAGAAAGGAAAGGTTTTGAACACTTACAGAGCTCGGACCCACCCAGAAGTTCTGTTGCTGCACAAACTTGACGTTTTCATAAACTCCCTTATTTCTCAGCACCTCAAAGACAGAAAGACAAAAGTATAATGTTTATAAAAAATAATCTATGCATAACAAATGATAATTTTACAGGTTGTGCACCACACTCACTGAGTCCACAGTCTCGTGTTGTGTGAAGCCTATAGGAGCAATGCCATAAATAGAGACAGCCAGGATGGTAATGAGCAGATGGACAAATGTGATCCAGTAGGTAAAAAAAGGCCTGAAGAGGACATTATGAGTCACTCAGTATGACACTAAAGCAATGCATCAGCCTTTAAAAAAGCAAAACTAAACCAGAGGTCCTGCCTGTGATCGTCCATGTCTTCAATCTGCCTCTTCACGAAGCTGTCAATGCGCTTGCGGTAAGTCCGGTTTGTGAGCCGACCCACCATCCCCAGCCCATACGGTCTCTTGTCCCGGGCAAACAGCTTCTTCACAGGAACTGCAATCCTCTGTCCTCGCTGCCTGTGGCTGTTTGCACTCACCACCTCCTGTTTCAGTCGCACTTTAGGCTGGACAAGAGAGCCATCCTTCGCCTTCCTCCACCCTCTCTCTAAAGGCCTGGATTGAGACGGAGGAGGGAAGAGCAGAAGAGTCATGGAAACACTCATTATAGTTGAAGTTATTATTTTCAGTGATTTATACAGATTAATAAAGGTTTAAAAACAACTGCCCACAGCATGAGATGTGTCCTCTCCAGTTTGTTCTTATCCAGAGCGCTTCCTGTGAGCACGCTCTCATCCAGCTGTTTGAGGTCGGCCTCTGAAGGCGTCTCAAACACGTCGTCTGCAAAACTAGACAACTCTTCATGGAAACCATCCTGGAAGTTGAAAATTACATCATGCTTCAATAAGACATACTCTCAGCCTGCGCTGCGGTAAAGGAAGGGTTCTGAAGTCAGCTTTGCACATTTTCAAAAATAATAATTATTATTAATATACATATTTTTGGGATGGTCTCATTTTATAAAATCTCGTTTTACAGTGATGCGTTTCTGATTTCTCTGATTGTTTTGTAACAGAAAGAAGAATGTTCTGGTGATGTTGTGGACGCGTCTGCTGCTCACTCTGGTGAAGAACGAAGTATCCAGCTCATCAGGAAAATCTGCTGTGTCTTCGTCAAAGAAACTGGAAGGTATGAAGCTCCGTCTGCGGCACCTTCCTGCAGCGTTGCCACCTAACGTCCGACCCTGAAAATTACAACCGTACATAAAGACACTTCATGTCATCTGCTTGTAGGACCTACATGATGTCTAGGTTTGGATCAAACAGAAATCAAGCAAAAAATGAGTCGGAAATCTTAATTATTTAGTGTTTGTGTTTAATAGAAGAGTGTTCTGGATAAGCAGCTAATTTCTAGGAGAAATTAGAACAAATGTTGAAAAATAAGATACTGATTTAAACAAGAACCGTTCTGTTTTAATACAGAACAAGAACGTCCTCCAACATAATTAGCAAAGCATGCTGGTGCTGGTATCATTACAGCTTCTGGACAAGGAAATATTTTAGAGAATTTTAAATTCTGCTGATCAGTTTATTTTCACATTCATTTCAGATCAGAAAAGAAAGTTGGTCATGAAGCAACAACAATGGCTACATCATTTATTATCAGTGAAATAAAAGGTGAAGCAGATCACCTTCAAACAGGATCCAGCTCTTTGTGAACTTGGAAAACGTTGACTAAATACTCAGGTTTCTGTCCTCATGGCTTCTCAGGATCAGGATTAAATATGTAAAAGCAGTTGTGTCACCTCAGCCCTTCATCAATAGTTGATTCATGAACCACTTCATGTTTGAAGTCCTCAGTGCAACATCTCCTTTGATTAGCAGGCTCTGAGGAAGCTTCATTGCTCCCCACCATCCATCAACTGCTCCACCACACTTTTCCATCTAAATCGAGTTCCTCTAAGCTTTTATTGTGTGAATAATGTCTAATTCAGAACGTAGCATCTGTTGGTCCCACTGTAAAGACTGATCATCTCTGCAGGAAATTATGTTCTAATCCAAACTGTGCTGGATTCATAAAATAAAGTGGAGCTATAATTATTTTCTGTAAAACATTCCACAAACACTCTTGGAAAATACATTTATATGTGTAAATATGTGCCTTTAAATAGATATATCCTTTATTTATCCAGCTAAAACATGCCTTATCTAGATTACACACTAAAAAATTTACTTTTCTTTCAGCAAAAAAAGAAAAAGCTGAATAATTATGTAATGTGTTTTTCTTCATATGTGCAGCATGAAAGCCTTCAGCTCTTTAGCGCCCCTCCTGGAGGGTGGGGGAGTTGTAGGAAGAATAAACTTTTAATAAACATTTGAAAAAATAATAACACAGAGAGCAAGAAACCAGAGTCTCTATAGAAGGAAAGTTATCAGATCACATCATAAAGAGCTTACTTAAGAGTTGTTGTCTTCATTGTAACAGTAAATTATCTGTATTTAGCTTTTATGGCTTATTTGAAGACATATTCTGGCAGGAACCAGTACATGTAGCATTATTATAGGTGGCTCTCAGAACAGCCTCTGATTCTGGTTCTGGTCTCAAAGTCAGAGGCTGCCCAGCACATCTGGCACATCTGTCAATAGTGAGGTTTGCAGATCAGCAGCACAGCAGCGGCAGCAGCCTCGGTGCATGAGTGGATTAGCTCTGATTTACTCGTATATTCTGACCTCAATCCAGCACATAGCTGAGCATTCGCTGTGTATTATCACAGACCATCTGCTAGGAGGACCCCCACCTTCAGGCCCCCACCTTACATCCCAGCACCTTCACATACAGCGTGTGCATCTGCAGCAGGCACGGAGGGGTCATCTGTACTCTACTGTAACATATTTTATCAGAGTTTAATCCCCAGAACACAGAAACAGGCTGATCTGATGTTTTATATAACATGCCCGTTAAAATAGGAATACAAACACTTTAATGGAGATTAATATATGTATGTGTGTGTGTAGGTCGATTT
This sequence comes from Girardinichthys multiradiatus, assembly GCF_021462225.1. Lineage (NCBI taxonomy): Eukaryota > Metazoa > Chordata > Actinopteri > Cyprinodontiformes > Goodeidae > Girardinichthys > Girardinichthys multiradiatus. The sequence goes on along the minus strand of NC_061803.1, from coordinate 1,146,181 downwards.
CCAGGAATAAATTACAAATGGCTTTAATACAGTTAAAGAGGAGCAGTTATGACCAAAAACATTGTGCTTTATTTAAAAAAAAAAATTTGAAAAGCATCATTTTTACCTTATAGTTATGGACTTGGTTTTGGTCTATCACAAAAACCCAAAGAAAGTACACTGAAGGGTACTTTCTTTGGGTTTTTCTGAGGGTTTAACTTGACAAAATGGGTATGAATACTTTTTTACTCTGAAAATCTAAAGAGACAGTGGCCCAGAAATTGTTTTGTTAAATTTAGGCTTTTTTAAACACAAAAACACAGAAACAAGCACCTTCATTAGTGCCGCTGCAGCCTTGATGCTCATGACAGCAACAGACTCCTGCTTCCGTCGCCGTGGCAGCCTGTTGAGGGCGGAGCGGGAGCTGGAAAACGAGCAGAGGGATGCGGTACCTGGTGTGAGGGGAGTCTGCGGGGCACTGAGCCCATCCACCTCTTCCACCACACGGAAGGCCCGACCTCGAGCCAGGGGGTCCACGATCTGCTCTCACACACACACACACACACACAGAGGTCATCTATAATCAAACATCGCTGCGTTTTCTTATGCGACATACGACAGTAAGCAGCAGTGAAAAGCTCCAACACACGTCTGATGGGTGGATTAATGCTGTGGGAATCTTAAAGTTTTTTAATTAGCTAGTTTGGAAACTTGGAACATTTAAATGTAATATGGCATTTCCTACTCCTATATGCTCACAACAAATATGTGTCCACTGTGGGGGTATAACCAAGTGAATTAAGTGGAAACTACAGATTAAATGTATTAAATGTTTTCTTCATACCATGAAACAAACCCTCGCTCTTATCTCCGTCTCAGTTATTATTAAAAGTAATAAATCATGATTTGACCTCAGAAAGCTGCCGGTTTGCCTTAAACAGAGATGAACCAGATGTGACCATCTGTGGGGTTTGTGGTTCTCACTTGTTTTTTGTGTTTGGATTAATTTGGGTTATTATTGTCATTAAGGTCTTTCCGTATAGATCATTCCTTATTGTTGAGTTTCTAGGTTCCTTGCAATCAACTCTTTGTGTTTTATGTTTTATACGGATATGTTAAGGTTCAGTTTCATGAGTGATCTGTCCTCCTCAGCCTGGTCTCCATGTCACTGATCACCACCTCCACAGTATTTAGGCTCCCTGGTTTCTTTGTTACCTGCTGGATTCTTCTGTGGCTCTCACCCTAACCTCCATGTCCTGATTTCCTCCTGTCGTCTCTGTCAGGAATTATATACAAAACTCATCAAACCAGGCAGTAAACATGCTAGCAATAGCCATAGCATTACAGCTAGTAGCACCAGATGATAATTTTCATCAGCACCAGCGAGGTGAGATTAGTGAAGACTGCAGCTTTACGTCAGATGCATCTTTATAAACAAACGATGAAGGTCGGAGTGTTTTAGGTGACGTGTTGGGAGAACATTACTGTAGCTGTCCTACCAGGTTGACCCAGGTTGAAATACAAGATGTTTAAAGGCATGCTGATCTTGGTATATGTAAACGTCTGACTGAAGAAAATATTAGCAAATTTTCTCTCTTAAAATTATTTTATTTGGCAAATAGAAATAATTTCAGTAATTCTAACAGGAGTCTTATTCTGATCTATAGATGTCTGGTTTTAACTGCATCTGTTATAATCAAAACCAGCAGACACAGAACGTTAAGGTTTCTAAGCATGTATTGTTTCATTTTAATTATTATAACAAACTATTAAACTGGGACTCAGGTCAGTATAGAGGACAAACAGTCCTGCTAAAGACTTCCAGAATGATTTTTAACACGGATTTTTACAGCTTTCACTTAAAGACAGAGTGTACTAAAACTATGATGAGGCATTAAGAAATGAAGGAAAAGTGAATATTTTTCCAGTTTCCTCTAGTTCCCTCTAATGTGGTCCCCTGAGGCACTACCCTACCCTCTGCATCCCATAGTGATGTTGGTGGTTGGGGTTGTGAGGTGGGAGGTAGAGGGGAGGTGGGGTCTCGGTGCTGGCCAGGGACAGATTGTCCTGGCTGTGCAGCTCCATGTCCTTCATCACCTGGGCCTTCAGCCCCCCATACAGCTGGCTGCAGTGCTGCAGGCTCCTTCTCCGCCATCTCTGGGTGCTGTCACTGTCCTTGCTCACCCCGAACCAGTCAGCTGTTCCCCTGCAGCGAGGACAGACGTCCATCAGTGAAACCTCATAGAGTGAGGTCAGACGTTCATTTCTAACAGAATACAATCTGGCACCTTGCTGCAGAAACAAACTCTGATGTCTGCTAATTAAGGAACAAATTAATTCATATTCAGTGCAGATATTAAATATTAATACTTTTAACATAAGCAGCTGATTCAATGATCACTTTGTCACATTAGGCTGAACTGAAGCTAAATAAGATCATTCCAACACTAACAAACATCAGTGCAAAATTCATTTATTATATTGTTTCCAGTTAACTTAGTTATCTGGAAAAAGTCTTCACACCCTTTAACTTTTCAGATTTTGTCTTTAACGCATTATATTTTGATTTTACAACATAAAGTGAAGCATAACTGTGAAGTAGAAGGAAACTGATTTATAATTTCACATCTTTTTACAACCCAACACTAACAAGTGTGGCGTGTTCAACCCCCTTTACTCTGATACCCCAAATACTGAAAATCCAGTGCAGCAAATTTCAGAACAATCCAGAAAGAAAACTTGTTAGAGGCTGCAGAAGACCTGAGACTGGGTGGGGGTTAACCTTCCAGCCTCCAGATGAGCAAAACTAGTAAAAAAAAACTTTCTCCTGTTTCACTTTCACTTTTGCACCACTTGCGTTGGTTGATTACTCGTACTCGTCATCTTCCGCTTATCCGGGACCGGGTCGCGGGGGCAGCAGACTCAGCAGAGACACCCAGACGTCCCTCTCTCCAGACACCTCCTCCAGTTCCTCCAGGGGGAGCCCAAGGCGTTCCCAGGCCAGCCGAGAGACATAGTCCCTCCAGGGTGTCCTGGGTCGTCCCCTGGACCTCCTCCCGGTGGAACATGCCTGGAACACCTCCCAAGGAAGGCGTCCAGGAGGCATCCGGTATAGATGCCCGAGCCACCTCAACTGGCTCCTCTCGATGTGGAGGAGCAGCGGCTCTACTCCGAGCCCCTCACCCTATCTCTAAGGGAGTGCCCGGCCACCCTACGGAGGAAGCTCATTTCAGCCGCTTGTATCCAGGATCTCGTTCTTTCGGTCATGACCCAAAGTTCATGGCCATAGGTGAGGGTAGGAACGTAGACCGACCGGTAAATTGAGAGCTTTGCTTTTCGGTTCAGCTCTCTCTTCACCACAACGGACCGGCACAGCGCCCCCATTACTGCGGCAGCCGCACCGATCCGTCTGTCGATCTCCCGCTCCATTCTTCCCTCACTCGTCAACAAGACCCCGAGATACTTAAACTCCTCCACTTGAGGCAGGAACTCCCCTCCAACCTAAAGAGGACAAGCCACCCTTTTCCGGTCGAGAACCATGGCCTCGGACTTGGAGGAGCTGATCCTCATCCCAGCCGCTTCACACTCGGCTGCGAACCGCCCCAGCGCATGCTGTAGGTCTTGGCTAGAGGGGGCCAGCAGGACCACGTCATCTGCAAAAAGAAGAGACGAAATCCACTGGTCCCCAAACCAGACCCCCTCCGGCCCTTGGCTGCGTCTAGAAATCCTGTCCATAAAAGTTATGAAGTTATGAGTTATGGTTGATTACATAATCACAAATCCCAATAAAATCTGTTGATGTTTGTGGCTGTAACATGACGTAAAAAACTTGGTAAAAGGGGTGTGAATACTTTGGCAAGGCCCCTTAAGCTAACCTAGATATACCAATCATATCTTGTCTCAACACAGGCTACAGACCATTTAAATACAAAGAAAAAGAAAGACAAGGTCAACTAAACCTGCAGATGAGTGGTTCTGGGGCAGCAACGAGGAAGCATGAGGTAGAAACACGTCTCACAGCAGAAACACATGCAGGAAAAAACACTATTCAGAAGGAAAGACGGGCAGAAAACACTCCACACCATCATGGCCTGTCTGATGAAAGCTGCAAGTAACGTCTCCTGTTTTCTTTTAGTCCTATATAATTTGGCCAAATGTTCAATGTTCACAATGTTAGGAAGCATCTGGGACCTCAAGGTACTCTGGCCACACCTACGTCCTCCCACAGTTTTGACCAAAAAACTGTCAGTCAGGAAACTGAAGCTTCATCACTAGAAGCTACACGTTTAAGCAGAGCAGTGAGTGAATCTGCATTTCTGGATGAAGATCCAGTGGTTTGATAGTAAAGAACCATGTTTAGATGAAGGTCATGAACTGATTAGCTACGGGCTAGGAGATAAGACACAGGTCTGTCATGCAACATGGAGGAGTCCTCTCTTATATTTCTCTCGGCTCCTAATAAATGTGGTGTTTGCACTGTGGATTGAAAGAACAGTGAAAAACCCTGAGTGTGGATAGAGGAAAACACTGCCCTGCCGCTCCTCTAGATCACCTCACATCACAGTTATTTATATTTCTTATAGTATTAAATACTTTCTGTCTAATAGTGACTGCACAAAAGGCTGACTGTTGAATCCGGAGGAGGAGGAGGCCACACATGGGCAGTCTGTTTAGAGAGCAGAACGTTCTGCATAAACACTCAGACATCATGATGGAGAACAACGTCAGCTGAAGAAGCCTTTTAAGGCTGAACATGAGGCAAGATGAGGGTGGAGTAGTGCTGGGCGCTCCTCCTCCAAAGAGGAATGTTTCTAAAAGGGCCACAGGTCTGGGAACACCAAAAACAGAGTAACTACCAAGTGCTAGAAAGATGGAAACAGGCAGAGCAGGAGCTCCAGTTTCTAGTTAGGAAATCTCTGCTTCCTCATACAAGATAATAGATCTAGATTGGACATGTGTTTGCACTCGTGCTCTGGCAAGCATGTTTAACCTAGTCTCCAACAAACCACAGTAAACAGCTCTAAGCAGCACTGAGCCACATTAATTAGACTCCACATCCTGCAGGTAAAACAGCCCCACATATTTCTATTTGGCTGTAATTATCTGCCTGCAAAGAGGAAAAAACTTCACACAATCTAAGCAAAAGCAACAAATGAACAAACGGGAAGAAAAACAAACTGAGAGGATAAATAGCAGCACCATCCTGACAAGTGTTCATTACATCATCTGCTGAGCTTCAATGCTAATAGTTTAGCTTCATTTGGTGTCAGCTAAGACAGCATTTCTGGTCCGAAGCTGAAGTAGCAGCCGTCCAAACTGTGATCCAATATTTTACTGTGGTCCCTCCAAATGGTTTGAATAATAACACTTCACACTTACTAGTACTCCTACTCTTACAGCTAACAGCCTAGAGTCAGAGCCCTAACTAAAAGGTTTAAACCTCAACCTGTGGCAACGGGTCTAGAAGAGGTTCATCTAGCCTCCAATCACAGTGAGGAGCACCAGAAGGGAGGAGAAAACGCCGCTTAGGGTCACCAAGTCGCCATGACAACAATTACATCCTCACGCCAACCAGTTTGGTACGACTGTCGAACTTTTACAAACATAAACCTGTGGATTCTGTTCAACTTTTAGATTTTTATTTAGAACTGAGGTCATACCAGCAATGTTTCAATTTTCCGTTTTAGAGCTGAACTGGGACCAGCTCAATATGCCTGGGGACCCGTAAGTTGAAGGAACTCAGTTATGAACAGATGATATGCTTTAATAAATCCATAGGCAAGCACCTTCATGTCTACTATGTTAATAGTTTAAAATGTGAAACTTATGTTTATTTGGACTTTATGCTCATTATTCACATTCATATCAATTTATTAAATTTTATTTCCAAATTCAGTGGGATGTGCTGCTTTCCTAAAACTGTTATTGTGTTTAAAAGTATTTTCTTCCTGATAAAAAGTACATAGATATAGATTATTGTAACGATGAACTCATTAATTCAACATATCAATAATTAAGCTCCACATGAAGAGTTAAAAGTATAGGTGCAGAGGGAAATCGGCCAGTGACCAGCAGGTTGGAAACTGAAAACTCTGATCCTATTCCAGTCATTGAACACACCATACTAAGCACTATAACAACACTGTTTAGTGTGGAAGTTGATACTGAGATTAGGACTCAAAGTTGCCGATTTTTAGTATCAGGTATTTAAAAATAAAGTTGGAGGAACCATATAAGGTGTAAGAAGCTCTTTCAAAGGAAGCTCTATTTTCTATGAGATGAGGCATGTCTGTGGGAGAGAACTGATAACAGGAAGGCTCAACATCATTGCCTCTTAGAAATGAGTGAAAACCCACTTTTACAGTGACTACTCTGTCTCCTCTGCTACTAATATAAATAATGACTATTGACGGCTGGAAGGCTAAAGAAACATATTTCTGGTGCTGTTCTGATATTGTCTGATATTATAGTTCCAGACAAATTGGTATCCAGAAATAAAAAGCTTCAGGAAACCTGGAGATCGGAAATTGGTCATAAAATTCGGATCGATGAGTTTCTAGAACTGTAAAGAGGTCAAAAAGCTGAGCTGAATTCAACATTTGTCAGTAATCTTTGACAAATAAACTAAATAACATTTAATTTTGCAGCCACAAGTACTTCAGTCTGACTCATTTCATTTTGAACCTTTGTTCTGCTTACACTCACCTGTCCTGAAGTCTCCAGGACAGGTTCAGGGTCTGCGTCATACCTGACAGGGGCTGTCACTGTGGAGGTGAGTTGACCCCATCGACAGCATCACCAACACATTAATCCCATTTAAACACCCACGGTTCCATAAGGGGATGTCCTGATATCCGGACCAGAAAGATCAACACATATCCAGACTGATAACAGTCCCGCTGTCCTTAGAGAGGTCCTCCTGGTTAATCAGAGCCTGAGAGCTGATGGTGATCCTCCTGGTCCAGTGGGCCTATGTCTTCTAAGGCGAACGATATGAAGTTAAATCAGATCTGCAGGGAACTTCCAGTATTCTTCCAGCTGGACCGGATCACTGAAAGCGCAGTGAGCGGGAGGATCTGAACGGAGATCTTCCATACGGCTGAACGTTTCTGGGAGAGGGTGCGTGGATGTGTCAGCAGTTGGCGGACCTCCCAGTGTCTCCTCAAAATCTCAAGCAAAAAGGATCTGACCTCAGGAGTGAAGATGACAGACGGTCTGGTTCTTGTCAGACTGAATACCCCCCACAGCCCAGAACCCCAAAGATCACTATCAGTGAGGTACCTTCTTAGGTCTCCTTATTTAGCAGAATCATGTGTAAACACCTATTGTTCTCCTCTAAGACATTAGCATGCCACAGGAAACAGAGCCTTAGAAGGATCATTGTAAACATTAGGAATGGCACAGATCTGGAGGAGGACACTCAGACATGCCTGAACCTGCTCACACACACAGAGGTACTGAAGCATCAGAGACACGAAACTCATCTGCTCCTTCAACTCCTCCTTCTTTTATGTGTCAAACATTTGTGTTAGTTTCTATAAGTTGTCACACAGGGCCTTTAAACACCAAACAGCTATAATTAGAAGTATCAGTGTGACTAAATGATAAATGATCAAACATTGTGCTGTGATCTGTCTAAAAGCACGGCTCCTTTACACGAGAAATGACTCATGAAACATCTCAACTCCTGCTCTAAACAAACATCAGGATTTTCTCCCAGACACCCTGCAAAGCAAACACAGCAATACATGCTCTGTTTAAATAGTTCACATTTATCCTAAATATGTGACCTTTGTCAAAGAGGAGGCATCTAAACAAGCCTTCATAAAACCCATCATAGCTCGGTTCTGTTAATTCTGCTGGAAAAACACTGGATTCCCATTAGCCCTCAGCGTGTGGGTCAAAGCACAACTATGTTTTTTTCGGGGGATTTAGACTCTGACCTGCCTAATGAATGCACCATACCAGCAAGCAGGCTGTGATAACAACACTCTTTGGTGCTGATGTTTTTACAGCATGAGGAAGGCTCAAAGTTCTCTATTTACAGTACCAGTGAGGTTCTGAAAATGAAGACAGATGTAAGAAGCTACTTAAAGCAGGTTTTGTTTGGTCCACTGTGTGTTTGGATTGCCCTGAATATCTACTCCAGATTCACATTTATGCTCAATAGGACTGTGGATGTGGTAGAGTTTGACAATCTAAATGCAAATTACTTAACTACCAAGATTATGGAATAACCATTTGTAAGACATGGACGTCTGTGTAAGCAATGGGTATTTTATTGTACGTGTCCATAAAACCCATCTGAGGAAAACAAAAACAAAAAAAAGGAAGATGGAGAAATGTCATTTAGGCTGCGAGAAAGTGAGAGAGAGCCATACTTGCAAGCAGAAAAAACTCTTCGGTCTGTAAAGGAATGTAATGATTTGGGAATGTTGACCTTTAGGAATCTCAGAGTTGAGGTAGGGATTGAAATTCTGCAGGGATTAAACACGGAGACTGCCGTCTGACTCATGCTAACCTTGCTAATCAGTAATATACGACGTTTGTTATCTTTAAAGAGAAATCACAGTTGGTTCAAATCCTGCAGATCAAATCTTTAAAAATCACAAAGATCAGAAATTCCCCTCGGATGTTCATGTTCATTTTGAAGTAGCGATGTGTGATTTACTTCAATGATCTTATTTACCAGAAGTCCTTATTTATTTTAAGAGTTCAGATAAAAAAAGATTTGTCATCTTTATTTTTCTGCAAAAAATCATGGCACCTCTTCTAAAGCTGTTTAAAATGTCCTGAAAATGCTGGAAAACCACCAGTAAGAAGAATAACAGCAGTAAACAGCATCAGTTTTAATGCTCATAGTCCATTTTCCAGGTGCAACTTGGCACTCAGATATCCACTGACACAGTAGCAACAAAGATGTCTGCATCACAGTGGATGTAATTTATCCCAGTCTATACTGTACTACTCTGCTGCCTGAATCCTTGAAAACAGGAACAATGGCAACAAAAGATGTTCCACTGGACGTTTAGGACTCAGGAGGTCAGGTGCTCCATCCAAACATCTAATACTCCCATGACCTGTCATCATCTGGAAAAAGATCAACTCTTCCATGACAAATTGGCACTAATGTCACTATTAGGGCTGCATGATATATCGCAAATTTATTGTTATCGCAAAATCCCTGTACAGTATGGATATCGTGAAGAACTGCCGGGAGCTGCAATAAGCATTGACGTTTTCTACGCCTGTAATATATTTGGTGGCACTTGTTCAATGCAGCATAAAAAGTTTTAAAAGATAAAGAAGTCATTAAGCAACTACAACTAAGTTGCTAAAACTTCAGATATTGACCCAACTTTTCAATAAAATATGGAAATATTTAATAAAGTTTTTCCATCAACTGGAAAAGCGACATATGTTTGGCTCTTTGTTTGCTATGAACCCAAAGCATAAAGACGTTAACATTTTAAATATGTTGGGGCCATCCATTTTGGTCGCACATTTTGACGCACGCAGCTCAACAGACGTCGCAGCTCTGACGTCACTGGAAGTATAAACCGGCTGAGATGCAGAGTTTCGAGGCCATTTCCCGCCTGTCGCAGGACAGCAAATAGAAGGCGCATTTCTGGAGAGACAAGAGCTCGCAGGCGAACTTTTGCTCCACAAGGCCATTCCTGGAAGAGCTTGAAAGCTGGAAATCTGTCTGATACGAGAAGATCATGAGATTTATTTGCCGATCGAAGACCACGTCACAACCGGCGCAGGTGAAGATCTACAGAGGTTCTATGTCCAAGGAGAAGAGTTTCCTCCTTGTGTAATGCAGTCGACTAAACGGTTCTGCATAATCTTCCCCTCCTGGACGGATGAGAAGTTACCGTTTTTTTCTTCCTTAATTTGATCACGGACGCGTGATCCCCCTCTCTCCTCCTTTTCTTCAGACCTGATCCATCCTCAAACGGTGGAGAGCAGAAATCAACTTCAAAGTAATTTCGTTCTTTTCATATTAAACCGGATAGGTGCATTTAAAGGTCTGGTCAGGATGAGGCCTCGTTAAGGTGATGTAGGATCACCTGTAGTTAATCTCAGGTATTAACTTGTTGCAATACTGATGGAAGTATTTTATGCTGAGCGGTGTTTTGATTTGCTGCTGCGTGGTTCACGTTTGTCCGGCTGATCTCAAATCGGCCAGAAGTTAGAAGTTGGACTTTTAAAAGTTTTCATTCCCAGCAACTGCGGTCTGGGCCTCGTCCGACCACTCTTTGTTCCAGTTTTATTGCTGGAGATTTTCCACTGGGTTCCCGCCTCAGAGTTTATGACACTTTGTCAAGATTTGGGGCAATAGGGCTGGTAGTGGCTAAAGGGGCGTGGCCCCACCATTTCATCAGCTGATTGCTGCGATCGAGACATCAACACGACAGGAGGATTTCTTCCCATTTAACCCAAATTACACATTTTGTCCATAAACTGCTGGTTTGATCTTTATAGACACTAAATGCATATATATATTTTTCTTTTATTATTATTGTTAGGTAGTCATTTTTATTCCCTTTGTGTAGAACGGTACTTGTTAGTTAGGTGAAGGTTTTGGACCAGAATAATGGTATATCAGGATTATTTGGCTTCAATAAATCTTCATATATATAATTAAGAGAACCGTTTATGTTTATTTCGTGCAAAAATGATTTATCTGTCAAAACAAGGTCAAAGTTCCCCCACCTTCGGTGAAGTGGTTGAATAAACAGTGACAGTTGGTGGTTTTGGTTAATAATTTGTAATTATTGAAGAGCTTTGAGCCCATAAACACAACACCAGAGGACATCTCTGATTTCTATTCGTAAGTAATGATTTTTGGTTAAGAAATTAATATTTTTCAAACTATTATTTTAAATTATGATTCTTGATAAATATTAATTAATCAATAATCATAATCCTTACAAATATTTTGTTTATTTATTGCCAGTAATATTGCTGTAGCAATGGTCGCCACATCACACGTTTTCCTATTATCGTGCAGCCCTATTTTCTGTCTCTGACTTTCTCAAACAGGTTTCACCTGAGCACCACCTTCATCCATCAGCAGATGAAAGCCTCCAGGTTAAAGACAAAGTGTTGGAAACATGTTTTTCCATGCATCTCTTATACCTGATGATCTGTTTTGGTATAGAAGAGCGGCGTCTGGCCAGTATTTTAGGCACACAGGACCGTCTTCGGACGGTTGACACCCTCCTGGCACATCTCTGGCCTTTTGGAGGGACTGTGTTGAGGCGGTCAAAGTGCACCCTTTTCTCACTTCACACAGCGGGAGATAGGTTGGCAAGAAGGCAGGGTGGAAAAGAAGCGGTCAAATAAAAGAAAGGGGAATAAAAGAGAAAAAACTGCAAGATTATTTGGATTCAATAGAAAAGGAAACTAAAGCTGGTAAATTTATCAGTTAGTAAATAAACATGCAGAAATCAAGAGAAATTAGCAGCAGGAGTAACTAAGCGTGCATAAAGCTGATAACCTTTCATAAAGATGTGTCAGTTTGTTTGTGTCGAACCTCTTGATGGATTGCATGAAGGGCATTCTCTCCACAGGAGGTTTGAGGTAGTTGTTGGAAGCTTCCAAGGCAGCAATATGGGTATGTGGACTTTCTCCCGGCATGCTCACACTGCGCCCTCGCTTCACTGGCTACAAAAACCAACCAGGATGAAAGAAATAATCACATGGATCAAGGTTAAATCTTTCTCTGTCTGATTTTTTACCTTTACTTTAGTGCTGTGTCTGACCTGAGCGATCTGTGGCGTGTCGTCCGGCGTCAGCTTGATAGTCGGGATGTCCAGTTTGAGCCATGGAGGCTTCTTCCTCTGGAAGCTGTTGGTCCTGCTTCCTGTCTCATCCATGTTCTCTATCTCCATGTAGGACTGCCAGCTGGACAACAAGCACAGAAAATGTGACATTATTTAGACAGACGAGAAGATTATGAGCCGCATGAAAACAAAGATGTTAGCAATGCCTATAAAATATACAGTACTTGGAGCTGTGAGCTTTGGTCCGATGGGACCAAGACTGAACGTTTCAGTATCAGTTTTAAGGTGAAAGATGAATATGTGGAAAAGCATCTCTCACCTGCTTTAAAGTACAGTGGAGGATCTATCATGCCGTGGGCCTGTTTTACTTCCAAAAGCCCTGGGAACCTCAACAGACTACATGATGGGGGGCTTGATTCTGTTCTAACTTCCCCTCTGGTGAGCAGGATCTTCACCTATTCCATATTAATTACCTAATGTTATTTTCACATAAATCTAAATAACTTTACCACAACATTCTACCAAAAAGATTATTTTGGAAAAAAGCATTAGTTAAATCCATCTTTAAGTCCAAGAATACCACAGATGTCAGTAACTATCGACCAATAAGTCTAGTTCCAGTGATATCAAAAATGTTAGAAAGAATAGTTTCAGAATAACTTAACTCAATATTTAGAAACACACCAATATATACACCCTGAACAGTATGGTTTTAGACAAAACCATTCTACTGAATTGGCTATCTGCACATTATTGGCAAGCAATGTGCAGTCGCTTGACAAAGGAAACATTGTGGGTGCAGTATTCCTGGACTTAAAGAAGGCATTTGATACCGTACACCACAGTCGTCTTATTTCAAAATTGTCATCTTTTAATATGTCACATCAGGTACTATCATGGTTTAAGTCATATCTGCAGGGCCGAGAACAATGTGTAGTTATTGATCATGTAAAATCTGCTCCATGTGAAATTAAAACCGGAATTCCTCAGGGAACCATACTGGGGCCAATTCTCTTCAGCCTGTATGTGAATGACTTGCTTGAAGTGTGTCCTGAATGTAGCCTTCAGATGTACGCTGATGACACTGTTGTTTATGTGCCTGGTAAAAACCCTTCAGCTGTCACCAGCACATTGACCAAAAGTATAGAGAAAGTATCCTATTGGTTAAACAAATCCCATTTGACATTAAACTTGAAGGAAACCAAATCTATGTGTTTCTCTATACAAAGAACTTGGACAACAAACGATGTAAACATCAAAATAAATAGAGAACTAATTGAACAGGTAGAACGAGAAAAATATTCAGATGTAATATTAGATCCTCAGTTAAATTTTAAAGGTCTCATTAAAAGCATTGTAAGAACAATGAAGGCGAGTATGAACTGTTTCAGAATGATAGGAGCTGTCTGACATGTGAATGTGTTCATGTCTTTTTGAATACAGTGATCCTGTCACATCTTAAGTAAATATAAATTCTTAAATTTTGTGAATTTTGTTAATCTTAGCTATATAAAGTTGATTTTTAAATGTTTGATTGGACTTGCACCTGAGCCACTTTGTAAATTTGTTAACAGACTGGACACCTCCAGGTCAACAAGAGCTGCTACATGTGGAAACTGTAAAGTTCTATTTTCTAAAACATCGTTTGCAAAAAATGTCTTTTCTGTAAAAGGAACAAACCTGTGGAATGGTCTTCCTGTTAATATTAAGACTTTGACTAGACTGTCCACTTTCAAAAAACAAGCAAAATCCTGGCTCACACAGCAGAAGCTGTGTGGCTAGGGTTAGGATTAGGGTTCATATGAAATCCATAACTGTATATATGTGGCATTTGATCTTGAGTAGATGTGTTAATTTTATTAGTGATTTTATTAGTACTAACTGGTTTCTGCACATTTCTGATTGCATTTATTGTAATTGTTTTATTTTTTATTTATTTTAACTGTCAAAAGCCCTTCAAGGGACAGGTGCTGCGAATTAGCTATGGTTATAAACACTATGATACAGGCATCAGATTATTTTGCATATAATGATCTATGTTTATTGTATCTGTCCCTACCAAATAAATAAAAAAAATAATAAATAAATATATATTGAGCTCAATTTCTACTTGAACTATGAACCCCATGAATTAAATGGCAACCTGAAGCCTGTATTATAAACAGCCAGCCTCCTCCAGCAGGTATGTACAGCATGTGGATGACACAGAAGAAAGCCTAGATGGTGCTTTAAAAGCTGAATTTCTGGAATTAACTTCCTTGATTTGCACTTAAACACTGACATCAGTTACATTTGTGAGAGGATTCAATAATGCAGCTCATAGCAGCTTATTCAAGGCTCAGAAACCCCACTGTTTGTTCTTCCTTACATAAAAACATGTCGCTCTCAAAGAAAAATCTGGAAGCTCAGGTGGAAACTGCTGCGAACAAACCTCTGCTGCAGGTGAGGCTTGAACTCACAACCTCAGCTTCTCCCACCATGTACTGGGCTGGAAGTACAGCACGCTGACCGATTGCACCACTGGAGCCTGCACAAGGCAGGGTGCCCTGCAGCAACATTCAGATGTCCATCTTCAAACTGTCCATAATGGTGGTAGATAGGAACATAACAGCATCTCATGGCACTGGATCTTCTTTCAGGTCAAAGACCAGGTCATAAACTGTCTAAAGCAAAGGTTCCCTGTTTAAAACAAAGCTGCAACCATTAGCTGTCAGGTTATATCTGGTATGTGGGTGTCACGATTAGAAGGTGTTTTATTTGTTTTGGGTCTTGTTTCTGATCATTGCTTTGTTTCCAGGTGGTGCTTTATTCATCCATCATATGTTCTGTTCATTATGTCTCACTGCTTTCACTGCCATGGTCTATATATACTCCTCAGGTTCAGTCCTGTTTGTTCTTTGCTGGTTTAAACTTCTGTTCCTGCCACATCTACCCAACTCCATGCCTATAAGTTATTGCTTTCCAGTTATTAAATCTTTTGATTCTCCACCCCATCTGCTCCTGCCAATCTGCACTTATTCCTATTCCAAAAGCCACCCATTCTGTGTGGGTTTATTTTCAGTCAGTCAGTCAGTACCGCTTCTTCCATAGTGGGTCGTGGGGAAGCTGGTGCATATCTCCAGCAGTCTATGGGCGGGAGGCGGGGTCACCCTGGACAGGTCAGCAGTCCATCGCAGGGGTTTATTTTCAATTGATTCAATTTCTGTTTATTTTTAGTGTGTTTAATACTGTAAATATACTGCACTAATTGTTTTGTCAAGTTTAATGTGGTTTTAGTTTCTTGTTCATAATATTAATCAGCCGATTATGAAAAAGTCATAAACTTCTACTCTATTCTACTGTCATTGCTTTGATGTTAGAACTGAGTCAGAATTAGGCGACTAAATGCTACGTCCGGCCTGGTCAAACCTGGACTCAGTTATTCTGCAGTGACTGCAGGTTCTTGTAGACAAAAGACAATTGGATTTTTGTTTTTTTTCTAAAACTGTTATAATCCCGTCTCTAGTGGTTAGGGGTTAGGGGTGAGTTGGATGGTTAATTATTTTGTTTGTAATAAAGAGATATGATGGTTGGTTGGACTCAGAACATCATAGTTCTGATTGGCTGCATAAGAACCTTGTTTGCTGTTACAGTCAAAGGAAATTTACTCTCATTTTAAAATATTTGCAAATTATTTTCAGTCTTGGTTGTAAAAATGTATTAAAAAGTTTATTTGAAAAGCAGCATGTCCTCAGAAACCTCTGGACCTTTTAATAATGAAACTAATTACTAATTGTTAACAAATACATTTTAAAGCTGCATATCGCTTTATAAGTGCTGCACAGCGACCAACTGAACCACCGGAGGTTCTGTAAATCTGGCATCATTTGGGAGGTTCGATCAGATATTTCTTTAGCAGGGTCATAGCTTGGACCAAGCAGTGATAATGGTGCATGAGTGAGAGACTACGTCTAGATAAAAGACACTTGGGTGGCCATCTGGTGAGAAGGAACGAAGAACTCCTGCACATGTCAGCTGGAAATCATTCAGTGACTTCTGGCTGTGAGGCCAATTACTGTCTCTCTTCTCTTGCCAGCAATGCATTAGCAAAACACCAATCTGCTCCATCGTAGACGCTGCTGGAGCCAATATTCAGACTGTTCTGGTTCTGGTCCAAATCTAACAAGCTGAAAAAGGATCAGCACCAACAGCTGCAGACTAGACTGTGAGTGCCTCCAGTGTCCTACACACTTCCTGGGATCCCTGGGAGGGATGATTGTCCTAAAATGCCTAAAATAAATTCTTTAATTTCTATTACTGCTGCATAAATGAAAATCCAACCTCTTCAAAATGAGAAAGACAAGATAACATCCTATCAGAATAAGGCAGATGTGTCTTGCTCTTCATGACTCAGGACATGGTTACAAGGAAGCAGCTTCTAGCCTGAAAAGTTGCCCATATCTACAGTCAGAACAATAACAACTGGACCTGCAGCAAACGAGGTTATAAAACAATCTCTGAAGCTCTGTCTTACAGAACTACTGTAGAAGACAGGAATTCATCACCGCCAGCATCCATAACGACTAATAAACATTATCTACATGGCATGCAATGAAAAAAATGTCTGGAGTTCGCTGAACATTTCAGTGAATTTAACTGACATGATGTGTTTTTCAGATCTATAAGTTGTGAGCCTGAGGTAAAGCAAAGGATGAATACGTGGAAAAGGATGTTGTGCCTACTGTATGGTATGGTGAAGGATGGGTGATACTGTGGGCCTGTTTTTCTTCCAAAAGGTCCTTACATTGTTCTTGGAGAACATGTCATCACAGAAGACTTTCACAAAAGAGCCTTTTAGTCTGCTTTAAATGGACCAGGGTCTGCTTACAGCGAAAAAGCAAACTGACTATCAAGCAAATTAAACACAGGAAGTGATGTCTCTTATACTGAGCAAATGACTTACTACTGCTGGGCCCAGCCATAGAGGGAACAACGACTCAACTACACACAGAACAAAAGTGCATGGTAAAAACTCTGAATCCCAGAATGCAAAGCATTAATCCAGGAAAGAGCTAGAATCCCACTGACATGACAGAGCTACAAAACTCTGCTCTCTGCAGCATTTCCTTTTCTTTACTTGCAACCTCCAGAGGCTGCACTGAGGAGGACGTGTTTGTGAACATCTTGACCTCGATGGCCGAGGAAAAGACTCCGTCTTTTCATAAAAACCAATGGCTCTGATGTCTATATCTGGTGACTGTACCCCGGCCAAAAATATGACTAGCAGCCTGAACCTGGCTGCCAGAGCTCCTGCAGAAAGAATCCAAGCCAACGATTCTCCAAGAAGAGACGAAGCAGTTTTCCTTTTACTGCCCTGAAGAAGACAGTATCTGAAACCACAGCTCCGCCCGACGCCTGCTCGGACTGGAGCAGGCGTCGGGTTCGCCCTAGCTGCTGGACCGAGAGCCACCGCCACGTGTCCTCTGTTCATTGGACCTGCCGAACTCAACGTGTTCACCTGTTCATCAGAACAGGTCACCGTAAGAGGTCAGGCAGAAAAAAAATAGTTAAGGATAAAACAATAAAAAAAATTATTTCATTGTGTTTTAAAGTTGTGACAAACTTCATTTGTATGAGTGGTCTAAACAGTGATGGTTGAGTAACATGAGCCTGCTCACTATCTATATCTATATCTATATATATGTATATATATAGATATAGATATATATATATAGATATATCTATATATATAGATATAGATATATATATAGATATATCTATATATATATATCTCCAAGATATCCAATATCCAATTTGAATAAATAACTGAATCTGACTGTACAGTTCAATAGTTAGGATTAACTGGAATGTATAAACCTGACTTAAAATCTATATGATTTGATTGAATTAGCCCATTTTAAAGTTACCCACCTTTCACACAATGCAACAGGATACAATACTCTCCAATTATGTTTACATCTGCCTTCCTCCCTGTTGGTTGGAGTAAGTGGGAGTCAGGTTTAGCTTAAACCGGCTCAGTTATGGTTGAGGTCCAAACACACCCTCCATTTCTGCTACCTGTATGACCCCTTCTCTTTTCCAATGGTTATAATCAGTCTGACAGAGAAAGGTATCACAATCCTTGTTGTTTTTAGTATAACAATGACCATCAGTGGGCTCTAGATGGACAAACTTTATCAGTTTATTATTTTACT
The DNA here is from genome assembly GCF_021462225.1 of Girardinichthys multiradiatus. Classification (NCBI taxonomy): domain Eukaryota; kingdom Metazoa; phylum Chordata; class Actinopteri; order Cyprinodontiformes; family Goodeidae; genus Girardinichthys; species Girardinichthys multiradiatus. Next base: position 1,128,216 of record NC_061803.1, on the reverse strand, counting down.
CAGTACCCCTACACAAAGCCCATTCTAAAATGTCCAAACTCTTAACACTCAGTAGTTTCATCTAACCTCCCCAACAACCCGCACCATTCCTAACACCTTGAGATGACATGTGTTGGGAATTGGTACTATATAGAACAGTCAGTCATTTTCTACCGCTTATTCCATAGTGGGTTGCGGGGGAGCTGGTGCCTATCTCCAGCAGTCTATGGGCGAGAGGCAGGGTACACCCTGGACAAGTCGCCAGTCCATCGCAGGGCAACACACATACAACCAAGCACACACACTCATTCACACACCTAAGGGCAATTTAGAGACCAATTAACCTAACAGGCATGTCTTTGGACTGTGGGAGGAAGCCGGAGTACCTGGTGAGAACCCACGCATGCACGGGGAGAACATGCAAACTCCATGCAGAAAGACCCCCGGTCGGGAATTGAACCCAGGACCTTCTTGCTGCAAGGCAACAGTGCTACCAACTGCGCCACCGTGCAGCCAAGACTATATAGAACAATAATAGAATAATATTTATTAATAATAATTAATAAATAGTACTGAATTGAACTGAATGTATATACACCAGAGCATGAATTCACTCCTTCATCTATTGATCTATAATAGCACACCTCACCAGCAGGTATTCATGGAATAAAAACTCGACAGAGACTGAGAGCTGATGATCAGGTGGTACCCCAACTTGATCATTTTTAATAAAATGACTAACTCTGTTGATAATTGCCTTTGGCACGCATTAATAGTTATTCATAGCCTAACCACACCTATTGTTGCTCAACACTAACATCTATGTGGGGCGAAGACATTTAAATCCATGCTCTGTGACGGTGTAACCCCAGCGATACCCTGCGGTCTCTTCACCTCCATCTTTATTTCCTGCCTCATTTCTCTCATGTACACAGAGAAACATGCTGATAACTGCTGGATCTATGGCCAACCAATTTAGCATTTAATAGACAGGGACGACCTCCGGACCACTTATCCATAAATTCATTGTTCCTTGTAAAAAGGTACATTTCAGATATCCAGAAAGGCTTTCTTCTTATCCACAACAAACATTTCAGCATGTTTTGCTCTTGTTTACTGGGTTTGCAGTTACAACGATCCATAATAAATTATTTCAGTCTAGAGAGAACCCTGTGGAAAACTAACTGAATTCTGACCAGGAGAAACTCTGATTACAGATTTAATTTAAATAGGAATTGCAGATAGGTCCGTATTTTTTAAAAGTAAATGTTAAACGGCTTGCCATACTTGTTCATACTTTGCCCTTTTTTGTGATGATGCCACTAACGAGCAGCTGCAAGACGTTGTTGTCCGGGTGGGTTGGTACAAGTTAGACATATGAAGAGAAAGTGAACCAAACCGGGTCAAGGTGTGACATTTTTCTGCATTTCCAGCCCATCAAACTGGGTCAACTGGTCAACTAAGAAACCCATAAACTCATTTTAAATACATATCTGGTGGGTCTCTACCATTGAAATAGAAATGGCTCATCATTGAGACTTTTAGTAGAATAATCATCAACATCTGACCAAAGCAACACCGAAATGGTTCTCCAGACTCAAACTTCTTCCAAGACCATCCTAGCCCCCAGACCCGAATCCTGTAGAACACCTGGGAGGTGAGCTGAAGAGCAGACGTGGGATTCTGGATGATTTAGTAAAATTGTTCAATAATAATAATAACAGTAGTAATCTTTATGCAGTTGTGTTGTCTGACCCTTATCAAATGTTCTGAAGAAATGCTGATAGGTCCGTAAATTACTATGTCTAAATACTGGAACATCTTCACTCCTCTTCAGAAGGGAAGGGAGTTAGGAGAAGGTGATTATGTTCTGACGTCAGAGACTGATTGGTGAGTTGGTTCTGGAGCAACAGAACAACATGATGATCATGACAGATGTCATGCATGCTCGTCTTGTGTTAACATGTACAAAACATGCTGAGGTTGAAGACTACTAGTCTTTAAATACTCAACAATTAATTAAAATTAAATTATATAAATCATTTACAAGTTAAAAAAAGCCTAAATAAAGAATTTTACTCCTTTATTTGATGCATAAAGACACAACAAACAACCCTGTTTTTAAGGGAGAGAAAGTTCAAACTAATGCTGCTTTTTGCTTTATCTGCACATCTCTCCAGTCACCGTTAGGACCTCCAAGGTCTGGATAAACACAGCACTCCGAACAGAACCCTTCAGGATCAATCTACAAGCACATCCTCTGCTGATCCAGGCTGTGCCTTGCCTCTACACATTAAAGCCTGAATCCACACCTCAAACATACTCACCAGCTGCTGCTTCAGCCCCTCCTCTACAAAAATCAGTTACCATCCAGTGTCCGCCATCCACCATCCGTTCCTCCTCTATCCTGGTCTATTTTTTCCTCTTCTTGGGTTTTCATGACAGGCGGATTTAGATCTGTAATCCCTACCCTGTACGCCACATGACCCAGCCCTGCTGGTCGGACCGCGAGGCTCAGATCGAGCCCTGATCGGACCTGAACCGCTATAGAGTCATCAATAGAGAAGGAAGTGATGAAAGCGATATCAGGGCAATCATTCCCAAATCAGAAAACAAACTATTTGCCGTTATAGAGACAGCAGCTGAGATTAGAAACTGAGGAAACCTGCATGCATCTGTGTGTAAAAACAAACTGGTATTATTTGATTAAAATCACAATATTCTGACAATATTTTTACCACAAAATGCCAATTTTAGTTAAAGAAATCTTGTGCAAATCCTATAAATGTTTTATTAGGACTTTTAGATTACAGTTTTAAGCACATAAAGACTGATGACAGTCTAATGTATCAGAAAAGCAAAATATTCAACTAAACACAACCAAATAATTAAATTAATAAGGGAGGCCAAACCTCAACACTGAATTTCAAAAAATAAAAAATAAAATCATTTTTAAAACACCTGCTATTAACCTTTAACCTCTCAATACCTGAAGTAAATACAAGCGTCTCCTCAGGGTTTCAGTAACCAAAATTCGCATTTTAGGACCTCTTTAAGACCATTATCTACATTTAAGCCCCTCCAAAATTACAAAAATGATCAGTTTAAGTAACTAATTTAACCTCATGAAATATTCATCCTCCTGTGACAGAGCTGCAAGTAGAAAATGTGAAAAACATTCATTTTTATTCCTAAACCAACAATAAAAAGGGACAAACATTTAGACGTCACTAACATAAAATAAAATACAGACCTAGAAGAGAAAATTCTAATTTATGTTTGACTTTTTAAATCCTAAAAATGAGATTGCAGAAACCCTGGTTCTGCTTGTTCTATTTGGGGCCCTGGTCGCTGTCTTTGGGTTCTTTGATATGTTCTTTGGGTGTTTCCTGAGCAGCTGTTGGGGTGGAAAGCATTGTTCAGCTGAGGGAGCTTGTTGCCACAGTTCAGGAGGCTCCATCGTCACCGCAGGTTAGAAGTGGTTGACAAGGTTTTTGGATCAGTGACCAGAACCAGACAACTGTCCTTAAACTCTTAATCTCTGACTGAGAAATGTTTTCTTCATTTCAGATTAAAATAATGTCGACTGTGTTTTGATGGTGGTTTGGTGGGTCAAAGGTCAAACCAAGATGGAGTCAGACAGAAAAAAGATTCCCTTAGATTTCCCCAATTTTGATATTTTAAAAATAAAACTATTCAGATTAATCCTCTGACTCTCCATGTGGGTCTGAATCGTATTATTAAAGAACTGCTCTGTTCTACTGGGTTCTACAGCTGGTTGGATGGTCTGTTCAGGATGCTGCTTCTGGAAGTTGTGGTCGCCGCAGGTCGCAAAAAGCAAAACTCCAAGATGTTGGAAAGTTTAATCCACAGCTGGAGTCCTAAGACTTCCTGACAGCAAAACCAATTAGCACCTGTGCTTGCACCATAAAGGTGACCAACATCTAATACCAAATACAACAAATATAGATAGATGTTGAGATTATGTACAATCCAAGAATTTTATGGAAGCAGATATGGAAATAAATAAGGTAATCCGTTATGTTTCCATCTGGAAACTGTACATCTGCAGTCCTTTCTTATGTAACAAGCAGGACTAGGTCACATAGATTAAAAGTGAAATATACTATTGCCCCTCCATGCTCCCATCTCTACCAGATGTTAGAGTCAAAACACAGCAGGTCATTTCCTGTGTGTGGGTGCTGCTACTTCTACTAACAAACACTAACAAATGATTAAACTCGCTGTTCATACTGAGGAATCAGAAAACAGCTGATTTCATATCTTTCACTTCAAACTAATAATACATCCTCTGTGTTGAATTGGGTATGTTTCTCCAGTAGCCACTAACTGGGAGTCTGAACGAGTCCCAACACTGACTGTGTCTCCGTCTCATCCCGTTGACACAGATCTCACCCCACTGAGCCTCCATTAGTCAGCCAGGCAGCTCAGGGGCGCTGACACGTGTCCGACCCACAAACAAAACCACACGACAACATCGAACACGCATGAGACGCTGCTGCTGAGTTCAAACTTTACACACCTCAATGTGTCACTGCTGTCATGTTGGAAAGGGAAAAGCAAGACTTTGACATTTCATTTCAGTCATCATTCATTCTTCATGTTTCTTCAAACAGGGACAACCATATGAAGTTCAGCAGCATTTGGAATAGAAACCAAATAGAAGTATAGGAACATAAAAGATACGCTCTCTAAAACATGTTCAGCTTGGAGGTAACTTATCTTGTTTCATTGAGAAAGCTCCTGCATAAATGTCATGTTTTCTACATGTTACCACATTGCCATGGTCTGGATGCTGCCACCACTGTTAAGCACAGCGGTGGCAGCATCATGCTGAGGGGCTGTTTCGACAGCAGTGGCGGGGTTGTCAAAACAACTGATATTTTGATGTAATCTATAGGAAGAAATTATTTTTGTAAATGTTATGCCAAGATAATATATTTTTAACGATTTTTCCATCGATTATTAATAAATGTACAAACTATTTCCGACCTGACATTTTTAACTGAACTCAAATATAAACAGATAAATATTTTCTTTGCAAATTTAAAACTAGTTTTACATAATTTTATTACTCTTTTCCTCTCAGAAACAAACTGATGCTCAGAGCTGCACAATATATCACCATATCAATATCTACAAAGGATTGCTTAGATGCAATATCTGGTTGAATATTAAATTTCAGGGGCCACTAACCCTCTACATGCCAATGATATGGTTGGATTGTCATCAGTACTCAGCATATGTGTAGTTTTAGGGGCTGAGATGCTCACTGGAAAAAAAAAGCTGAAAATGTAATGATGGGAAAGAGGGAAATGTGGATTCTGATGGACATCTGATGATGTTGGCTTTCAACTGCTGCAGATTAGAAAAATCACTTTTTACTATTTGCTCCTGTTCTATATTCTAACCAATCAAGAAATTGTTAGCTGTAGCTTTGAAAATAGATATTTTTAAATGCATGTGAAAAAGATCAAGAGCTTAAAGGAAAGGGTTTTGTTCTTTATTCTGGTAAAAGTCCTTTTGGCCGTAATAAATAAGAGAACTAGATAAAAAAGCTGCTTAACTTTAAAAAGAGGTTGAAACAATCAGAGCAGGAGAGAGGTCAGGCCTGCATGGCCTCTGTTCCTCTACACTCAATCATCTCTTTGAGAAACTCAGTCATCTGTACAGGAAAGATTTAACTTTCAATATGAATCCAGAGCAGAAGCATCATTTATTATATTACAAAGGTTTCAGATCTTTGTTACAGCACAAAAAATATCATAAATGTTCTTAGGAGACTGAAGAACATGGTTGGGGTGCAGCTACTGAGTGTTTCCTACTGTAGATGAACATGGTGGCCCAATGAGAAGAAAGGTTTGAGTCTTCAAATTAAGAAGTAGCTTATTTCAAAACCCAGACCGACTGCACTCCACCTGACGCACCATTTCTGACAAAGAGGTCTGCACAGGAAGACAAGTGACACAAAAAGGTTCTGTGATCTTTGCAGAGCAAGCTTCTGGAGGAAACCTCAAGCTTCAGGAAACTGAAGCTCATTGTTCAAACTTCTTATCGTGATCCACTATGAAGAAACAGAAAGAAACTGAACTCTTTTAAAGGCTGTCTGCTGGAATTAGGACAGAGATGAAGGTAAAACAGACAAAATGAAACATTACTCTTCATCATATTAGTAGGAGATGAAGAGTAAAGGTAAAAAAGGAGGAAACATGCACTATGTCTGAGATAATGGGAAAAAAATCTAAACCAAATAAACACAATGATTCTGAATTTATCTCTGAATCAGAACCAGGCCACTTCATGCATTCCCTCAGCAACATGTGGCAACCATTCCCTGCTGTCCTGCCCGGTGAAGACTGAGAGCACATAAAGGTGCATATTTATGTCTTTTTATGTATGTGGGGAGGACCTTTGTACACGAATGTCTCCGACTGAGAAGCCAAACATCTGCATCTGTTTAACTGTTTTGGATCATGACATTTTCCAATGAAAACTGTTGGGCTAAAAAAACTAAAAGTCAAGAAATCAGTCATGGTAAATGTGGCAGAAACCACAGAATATTTACTCACATAACAGGCAGAAACCAGCAGTACTGTCCTAATTAACTAAATCCTGGTCAATAATGTACGATGGGTGCATCATGTGACTCAGTGGACAAATTAAGACAGCAGCAATGAACTGAAATCTGCCCTCAGAGATGAATAAACGTGAAAATAAAAGGTATTTTTTGGTATGTTTACAACAGTTCCCTCACATGTCAAAGAGTAGCTGTTGTTTTTCATTACAAACCCCAGTTCCAATGAAGTTGGAATGATCTGTAAAACCCAAAAGAATACAATTATCTATAAATTCTGTTTAAATCCACTACAAAGACAACATTATTTAATGTTCAAACTGATAAACTTTGTTTTTTACAAATATCGACAGATTTTCAGAACTGCTCCATATCAAACTATAGAAAAAAGCCTTTAGGCCCCGCCCCTTACAAGCAGCAAATATGGACACGTCATCGCATGGTTTTGACCCGGCTTGGCAGCAAGGAGCATTACTCCCCTGGCTGTACAAGACTGATCTTGGTTGAGTACGTATGTCAGTCCTAATTAAAACCAAGAGTATGAATTGTTTCTGCCCCTAAATAACTCTTCACTGGCTGTAAAAGGATAGATGTTAAAATCTTATCAGCAGTTTATAAATCACTCAATGATCTCTGGGCTAAATACATTTCCAAGTTGCTCATCAGAGCATCTAAGACCTGTTTGCTTTGTGTTCTCAGTAATAGAACCAAACAAGGGGGCAGCATTTAGGTTCTATGTCTCTCAGCTCCAGAACCAACTCCTTGAAAACCTGAGTCAGCAGAAACTGTTGGCCCCTTTAAATGTTAAAGCAGGTTTCCAGTAATGGAACATTCTCAGTTTACTTTATATAATCTGCTGTGGGCTATTATTTTGCTTTCAATATGAATTTCAGAGTAAAGTTATTTCCTGGGAAGAATCAAAAGCACAATATGGGATGGCTGACAGAAATAAAGACAAAGGGCTGATTGATAGGACAGAAGATACCCGATGCAGCTGTTTTGTGTCGGGTGCCTGGTGATAGGAAGTTCTCCTTCACAAAAGGAGTCCAGTCAAGTACCCCCCCCCCCCCCCCCCCCCACTCCTAGGAAACATCAATAGGCCTCCTCAGCAGCCATCTAGCCCTCCTTCCTGCCACCAACAGATCCATGCTAGGAGCGCCACTACTGCAGCTTCCCCTGTTGGCGGCCTTGTATGAAAACCTAATGGTAATTGCCCACAGATGCCAAATTAGGATAAGAGAGCGGGAGACAAGAGGATTTGCAATGAAAAAAATATTTAGAATGAAAACTGAAAGTCATAATTGTGGTTGCAGAAAGAGATGATAGAGGAGTTGTTGAGGATCTCCATAGAGAAGTCTGGTGGTGGTGGGGGACAAGAAGCTGGACTTCCTTTATTAACAAGAGCTCTATCCATCCTTTATTACTCATTTTCTCATCAAAGTAATTCTTTTTGGGGGATTTATCAGGATAATTTAAAATAAATGTGACAAACATTTTTCTTTAACTCGTCTCGGGTTCTTCACCTCTCACTACCTTATCTTTAAGATCTTTCCACACTGGCCTGAATGCGTTTAAGCTTCAGTGATGGCTGCGGTTACCGGCAGCACATTTTAAAATGATGAGAGCTGTCAGGGTGCAGGAGGATCTCCCTGGATGTAGGAGACAAACTCAGGGCAGGGAGAAGGTTTTCCTCCATCTATTCAACTAACATGGGCAAAGGGAACACTATTGCTAAACTCCAAAATTAAAGAGTCATTTCACAGAAATAGATCCATTGCTCCAACCATCCATAGTCTTCTTATTATCTTAGATTGGGTCATGGAGCCAATAGGTCCGTTAGGAAGGTCCAGACATGCCCCTCCCTAGTAACTCTCTTGCTCATTATGGGCCATTGCAAAGCATCCTAATCCCACAAGGGTTAACCCACCAACCAGTTCTGGTCTGTGGGATGGAGCTGGAAAACATCCTGATCAGATGCTCAAACCCTCTTCTTTCGATGTGGAGGAGCAGCAGCTCTACTCCAAGCTGTCCGGAGCGGTTCTCCCAACGATCCGGTTTCTCTAGGCATGATCCCCAGCTCATAATTGCAGGTGAAGGTTGGAAAAGATGGAGAGATTCACTCCTCATCTCAACCCACCAGAATATTCCGAAGTCCCAGATCATCTATCTATCTGACTGACCACAACCTGGAGGGAGCGGTCCACCTATTTCTGCTACAGAACCACAGCCTCAGACTTAGAGTAGCTGACTCCTATCCAGAGAGCTTCACACTCAGCTGTGAACCAGTCAGGTCTAAGGTGATATGGAGACACCAAAAGGAGCTCTCCCAGCTGAGTGTGCCCGACTCCACCTGCAGGTGGATCACTGACTTCCTGTCTGACAGGAAGCAGCGCATGAGGCTGGGGAAGCATGTCTCTGACTCCCTGACCATCAGCACCGGTTCCCCCCAAGGCTGTGTTCTCTCTCCTCTGCTCTTCTCCCTGTACACCAACAGCTGCACCTCCAGTCACCAGTCTGTCAAGCTTCTGAAGTTTGCGGACGACACCACCCTGATCGGACTCATCTCTGATGGTGACGAGTCCGCGTACAGATGGGAGGTGGACCATCTGTTGGACTGGTGCAGCCAGAACAGCCTTGAGCTCAACGCTCTAAAGACAGTGGAGATGGTTGTGGACTTCAGGCAGAACCCAGCCCCACCTGCCCCCATCACCCTCTGTGACTCCACAATTGACACTGTGGAATCTTTCCGCTTCCTGGGAACCATCATCTCCCAGGATCTCAAGTGGGAGCCAAACATCAGCTCCCTCATCAAGAAAGCCCAGCAGAGGATGTTCTTCCTGCGGCAGCTGAAGAAATTCAACCTGCCAAAGACTATGATGGTGCACTTCTACACAGCCATCATTGAGTCCATCCTCACCTCCTCCATCACCATCTGGTACGCCGCTGCTACAGCCAAGGATAAGGGCAGGCTGCAGCGTGTCATTCGGTCTGCTGAGAAGGTGATTGGCTGCAGTCTACTGTCGCTCCAGGAACTGTACACCTCCAGGACCCTGAAGCGGGCAGGGAAGATTCTGGCTGATCCCTCCCACCCTGGTCACAGACTCTTTGAGACTCTCCCCTCTGGCAGGAGGCTGCGGTCCATCCGGACCAAAACCTCACGCCACAAGAACAGTTTTTTCCCATCTGCCACCAGCCTTGTTAACAAAGCCCAGAAACCACCCTGACACTCTCCCTTTCCCCCACACCCCCCCCTTTTTTTGCTGACAGGACACCTGTAACCTGTGACTCTATGAGTTACATTAACGCTCAGCTTGGACTCCTGCTTTACTTGCACAATGATCACCTGCACTGTTGTACTGCTCTTGCATCTTATACTGCTCTATATTTACTCTCACTCACTTAAAACTGTGCACTTATATTTATATTATATTGTAGATATGTTTGTACTGTTTAACTTGTACTGTATTGCACCGACTACGCCAAAACAAATTCCTTGTATGTCCAAAAACGTACTTGGCAATAAAGCTTTTCTGATTCTGATTCTGATTCTGATCTTGACCTGCTTTAAACCTACTTGAAGATTCTTCTCTGTGAGTCTCGGCAGCTAATGGTTAACAGCTGCAGGTCAGTTGTAACCGCTTATTCCACTGAAATTGGACTTAAATAGGAGTTTAACTCATAAATTGTCTGATCCAGTCTGAAAACTAAGGACTTGAGTCGGTAAAAAAGGAGGAACTATTCTGCCTGGAAGCTTCTACATCTTGTCCGACCAGAGGGAGAACTCTTCATGCAGCTTCAGTCCAGCTCAGAGAGGAACCTTTTGACTCTTATTACAGCAATCCCCTGCTGAACTTTCTATGGCCCATCTGTCCTTGCTTTAACTGACCACTGACGATCCTTGATACACTGTTCCACCTCATCAATCTGTCTGATTTAGTTCTAAGTTCATTTACTTCAAATCTCAGCAGCTGTCTAAGAACATCTGTTTTTACAGGCTGGAAACCCAGAATTAAATCATCATATACTGACAGTAGTTCATAGAGAAAACACTAGACCCAGACTAGGAGATGGCAAGATAATCAGGACTAAAAATGTCTGCTTATTTGTTGATTAATCATACCTATAAAGTAAATGTCACCATGTGCAATCTTGCTTCATATGTCAAATTTCCGTATAATAATTTGCACATATTCCTCTTCATGTGTTTCAATAAATTCATCCAGACAGGAGAGAGAAGCTCACACAGTCTGGGACACAGGATTAAAGAAATCCCCATGTAGATTTCCAAAGGATCAACTCAAATCTTGATCATTTGGTCTTTGAGCGGATGACATCACATAAAAACTAGCTGCAGGGCAGCCTCAGTTACTGCAAGCGTTACAAATCAATGGGTTCTGCCAGACTTGGGCCAAACTGTCCTGATGCTGCCGTTCATTTATGTTTCAAGTGAAGGTAGGTGTAGTATTTTCTACATATCTTCCACCTGTATTTGCACTAATGTCCTGCTAGCTCCAGTAAAAGACACAAAGGCCCATTTCTCTTAGCCACTCTTCAAGATCAGAGCTAGAGGAGAATAAGAGATGACCCTGCAGCCTGAGCAACAATTAAAACAACTGGAAATGTCGCAAGCAAGGCTGTAAGAGGACACATTTTCATCTAACCCCCACACACAGTGAGCAGGTGGAACTCACTATTACATAAGTGCAGAGAGAGGTGGCACCTTGGGCTCACCAAGTCTCTATAAACAGCTGGTAGATGTTACCTACAGACCAATCGGTGGTTTGGTCAAGAAATGCCCCTTTCTTTCCTACTGTCACAAACATAAACATGTGGAGTTTCCTAAACTGCACTGTGATTTTACTGGAAATGTGTGCTTTGGTCAGAAGAGACTAGAACTGAGCTTTTCAGTTCAACACTCCAGGCAGTGTTGGTGTGAAACAAAGGATGGATGTCTGGAAAGCTCCTGACACCCACTCTTAATTATGGTGGTGGATTTGTGATGCTGTGGGCCTGCTTCTATTCCAAGAGCCTGGGAACCTTGTTAGAGTGAACGGCCTTTTGAACCTTTTGAAATACCAGATCATTTTAAATAAAATCTGGTGGGTTCCGCCAGAAAACTGAAAATGGGTCATCCCCTGGTTTTCCAGCAGGATAATGATGAACAGAGAATGAGAAGATCCAGGACAGGGCAGGAAAATACATCATTAACTTGTCATGATCACAATATGAGCGTATGCAGTACAGGGCTGCACGATATTAGAAAACATTACAAGGATGATATCAGGTGCAACATCTGCCTCTCCTCCCCCCTCACCTGTGATTCCATCATGCTGTGACCTCTAGCATTCTGGGTAATATCATTAGTGTCTTGTGTGAACATCTGCTGCCCTGAGACTCTGTCCAACTGGCTAAATATGAATTAACATGAAAAATGCCAGTTCATAACACCTGAAACATTTTAGTCAGCAGCTATTGCACTCCAACAGTCCTTTGTGATATGAATATTACACTGATGATGATATATTGTGCTGCCTTAATGCAATATGCAAATCCCAAGGAACTGTCTGAACTGCACTGAATGTCAGCTAACTGTTTAAATATCATACATTCAGGCTCTCTATGCCTGCTGACAGTTTTACAAGTTAAAGAGGTGGGAAGAAACTACAACTAAGTTGTTTTGTTGCCAGAACATCAGACTCAGCCAGAAGCAACTCTTTTATTAAAACCTTGAGGATGAAATAGAAAAGATGATTATTTTTCCCCCAGTAGCTGAATAGACTGAATCCTTTGGGATCCATGTTTGCTCATATCATTGTTGCAACTTTCACCAATGTGTTTGTATGTTTTCCTAATACCATGCAGCCCTGGTCTAGAGGGATTGTGCAAATATAAAGTTCTCTTCATGCTTCATCCTTCAGAAATATCATACAAGACTAAATGTTGTCCCACTGGATAAAATGTGGTTCTACATACAATACAGACCAAAAGTTTGGACACACCTTCTCATTCAGAGTTGCCTTTATTTTCACGACTATGAATATTGTAGCTTCACACTGAAGGCATCAAAACTATGAATGAACACATGTGGAATTATATAATGAACAAAAAAGTGTGAAACAACTGAAAATATGTCTTATATTCTAGGTTCTTCAAAGTAGCCACCTTTTGCTTTGATTACTGCTCCTCACACTCTTGGCATTCTGTTGATGAACTTCAAGAGGTACTCGTACTCGTCGTCTTCCGCTTATCCGGGACCGGGTCGCGGGGGCAGCAGACTCAGCAGAGACGCCCAGACGTCCCTCTCCCCAGACACCACCTCCAGCTCCTCCGGGGGAGCCCAAGGCATTCCCAGGCCAGCCGAGAGACATAGTCCCTCCAGCGTGTCCTGGGCCGTCCCCTGGGCCTCCTCCCGGTGGGACGTGCCTGGAACACCTCCCGAGGAAGGCGTCCAGGAGGCATCCGGTATAGATGCCCGAGCCACCTCAACTGGCTCCTCTCGATGTGGAGAAGCAGTGGCTCTACTCTGAGCCCCTCCCGGATGGCCGGATCGGTGGGGCTGCCACAGTAATGGGGCGCTGTGCCGGTCCATTGTGGTGAAGAGAGAGCTGAGCCGAAAAGCGAAGCTCTCGATTTACCGGTCTGTCTTCGTTCCTACTCTCACCTATGGCCATGAACTTTGGGTCATGACCGAAAGAACGAGATCCCGGATACAAGCGGCTGAAATGAGCTTCCTCCGTAGGGTGGCCTGGCACTCCCTTAGAACTTCAAGAGGTAGTCACCTGAAATGGTTTTCACTTCACAGGTGTGCCCTGTCAGGTTTAATAAGTGGGATTTCAAGCCTTATAAATGGTGTTGGGACCATCAGTTGTGTTGTGCAGGAGGTGGATACAGTACACAGCTGATAGTCCTACTGAATAGACTGTTAGAATTTGTATTAAGGCAAGAAAAAAGCAGCTAAGTAAAGAAAAAAAGAGTGGCCATCATTACTTTAAGAAATGAAGGTCAGTCAGTCCGAACAATTGGGAAAACTTTGAAAGTGTCCCCAAGTGCAGTCGCAAAAACCATCAAGCGCTACAAAGAAACTGGCTCACATGACGACCGCCTCAGGAAAGGAAGACCAAGAGTCACCTCTGCTGCGGACGATAAGTTCATCCGAGTCACCAGCCTCAGAAATCGCAGGTTAACAGCAGCTCAGATTAGAGAACAGGTCAATGCCACACAGAGTTCTAGCAGCAGACACATCTCTAGAACAACTGTTAAGAGGAGACTGTGTGAATCAGGCCTTCATGGTAAAATAGCTGCTAGGAAACCACTGCTGAGGACAGGCAACAAGCAGAAGAGACTTGTTTGGGCTAAAGAACACAAGGAATGGACATTAGACCAGTGGAAATCTGTGCTTTGGTCTGATGAGTCCAAGTTTGAGATCTTTGGTTCCAACCACCGTGTCTTTGTGCGGCGCAGAAGAGGTGAACGGATGGACTCTACATGCCTGGTTCCCACAGTGAAGCATGGAGGAGGAGGTGTGATGGTATGGGGGTGCTTTGCTGGTGACACTGTTGGGGATTTATTCAAAATTGAAGGCATACTGAACCAGCATGGCTACCACAGCATCTTGCAGTGGCATGCTATTCCATCCGGTTTGCATTTAGTTGGACCATCATTTATTTTTCAACAGGACAATGACCCCGAACACACCTCCAGGCTGTGTAAGGTCTATTTGACCAAGAAGGAGAGTGATGGGGTGCTGCGCCAGATGACCTGGCCTCCACAGTCACTGGACCTGAACCCAATCGAGATGGTTTGGGGTGAGCTGGACCGCAGAGTGAAGGTAAAAGGGCCAACAAGAGCTAAGCATCTCTGGGAACTCCTTCAAGACTGTTGGAAAACCATTTCAGGTGACGACCTCTTGAAGCTCATCAACAGAATACCAAGAGTGTGTGGAGCAGTAATCAAAGCAAAAGGTGGATACTTTGAAGAACCTAGAATATAATACATATTTTCAGTTGTTTCACACTTTTTTGTTCAGTATATAATTCCACGTGTTAATTCATAGTTTTGATGCCTTCAGTGTGAAGCTACAATATTCATAGTCATGAAAATAAAGAAAACTCTTTGAATGAGAAGGTGCGTCCAAACTTTTGGTCTGTACTGTATGCTGCTGACAGTTGTCTCCATGTAAAAACTCACATTTCACAACGTTGGAGTTTTTTCTCCAATCATTAAATGTGCTCGCGTTAAAAGGTGGACATTTCTACATATTTCAGAGAGAGATACTGCAGTAAAAGATGGATTTATTTGAAGGTTTTCATACATCTTAACCAGGGGTGCCAATAAGTGTGGAGCAAGCTACATGTACCTTAGGTTTTGGTTTATTTGTTCTCGACACGTTCAACAGCAGGGATGTCCAAAGTGCTGCCCAGGGGCCATTTGTGGCCCTCTGATTGATTTTCTGCAGCTGCTGACCACGATTTTAGAATGAAGATAATCTGGCTGGTAAGCAGATGTGATGCAGAAACATTATGACTGTCTTAAAATAATGCAATAACCCTTTTTATGTTTTGTATCTACTATGATTTACAGATCGTTCTTGGAGTTAAAGTAGGACAAAAGCTCAAACAGAATCACCTTAACTAAGGCTCCTTATTAACAGCCACAACAAAATTCACCTGCAGTTGCTTCACACATCTTCAATTATCTGGAAAAATGCATAAACTGGTGAGTACTGTTTTTTATTTTCTGCCTAAGGGAAGCGGAGCTGAGTCACTGCCAGACAAAAGTCATCTGAAACATGCACAGTGAAAAAAGCTAGAGGGCACCTGTAAAACCAAACCAGTTTTCCAGTCTGATGTGTTTGGCAGAGGACTTGTGAGTTCAGCGAGGCAGAGAAGAGCCTGCTTTTGTCCCCACCGCTGTTTCTCTCTCGGCCTGCTCGAACATGCTGTGGGGTTCAGTGGGCCAGGCAAAAGGAGATGCAAAAACCATCTGCAGAAATGCCACAGCGCCTGCAGACCCCAACCATTTCCACACTTAGTTTTACAAGAGACAAGTCAAACAAAATGAAACGTCGCCCAGGATGCAGGCAGCTTTCTGCTGCTGTTGATTAGTCTTTATGAAAGCCTCACAAAGGCTTCAACACACTTTAAACACGCCTCTGTAAGACTGCATGATGGTTCCTTTTACACAGTTTTTACT
The DNA here is from genome assembly GCF_021462225.1 of Girardinichthys multiradiatus. Taxonomy (NCBI): domain Eukaryota; kingdom Metazoa; phylum Chordata; class Actinopteri; order Cyprinodontiformes; family Goodeidae; genus Girardinichthys; species Girardinichthys multiradiatus. Next base: position 1,112,450 of record NC_061803.1, on the reverse strand, counting down.
ACATGGTTAATTATCTCGTGCAGATCTGAAAATTGGCAGATTTTGTTGTTTATTTGTGTTTTAAGCAGAACAGCTTTAGGTTTTAAAACTTGAAGGAGAAACTCATCTGGCATTAGAACAAGCTGTAAAGGTTTAGTGAGATTAAATTACCTTTAGCTTTTACCGCAGTAATAGAACAATCCAGTGAGTAAAATTATTTAGTTGAATCTCCTGCTGAGTGATAACTATTTATATAGGATTTAGATCTGAAGACATGGAAGAAGGTTCATTTTGTGTCTGTTGAACCATTTCTGTAAATCCTAAATGCTCTAGTATTTCAAAGAACTGAACAGGGTTTCCAGCACACTGGGAGAGCACACTTTAAATAACTTTTAACATGATGCAGAAATTCACAGATTTGAATTTCTACTTACAGGTCCTTCTCAAAATATTAGCATATTGTGATAAAGTTCATTATTTTCCATAATGTAATGATGAAAATTTAACATTCATATATTTGAGATTCATTGCACACTAACTGAAATATTTCAGGTCTTTTATTGTCTTAATACGGATGATTTTGGCATACAGCTCATGAAAACCCAAAATTCCTATCTCACAAAATTAGCATATCATTAAAAGGGTCTCTAAACGAGCTATGAACCTAATCATCTGAATCAACGAGTTAACTCTAAACACCTGCAAAAGATTCCTGAGGCCTTTAAAACTCCCAGCCTGGTTCATCACTCAAAACCCCAATCATGGGTAAGACTGCCGACCTGACTGCTGTCCAGAAGGCCACTATTGACACCCTCAAGAAAGAGGGTAAGACACAGAAAGACATTTCTGAACGAATAGGCTGTTCCCAGAGTGCTGTATCAAGGCACCTCAGTGGGAAGTCTGTGGGAAGGAAAAAGTGTGGCAGAAAACGCTGCACAACGAGAAGAGGTGACCGGACCCTGAGGAAGATTGTGGAGAAGGGCCGATTCCAGACCTTGGGGGACCTGTGGAAGCAGTGGACTGAGTCTGGAGTAGAAACATCCAGAGCCACCGTGCACAGGCGTGTGCAGGAAATGGGCTACAGGTGCCGCATTCCCCAGGTCAAGCCACTTTTGAACCAGAAACAGCGGCAGAAGCGCCTGACCTGGGCTACAGAGAAGCAGCACTGGACTGTTGCTCAGTGGTCCAAAGTACTTTTTTCGGATGAAAGCAAATTCTGCATGTCATTCGGAAATCAAGGTGCCAGAGTCTGGAGGAAGACTGGGGAGAAGGAAATGCCAAAATGCCAGAAGTCCAGTGTCAAGTATCCACAGTCAGTGATGGTCTGGGGTGCCGTGTCAGCTGCTGGTGTTGGTCCACTGTGTTTTATCAAGGGCAGGGTCAATGCAGCTAGCTATCAGGAGATTTTGGAGCACTTCATGCTTCCATCTGCTGAAAAGCTTTATGGAGATGAAGATTTCATTTTTCAGCACGACCTGGCACCTGCTCACAGTGCCAAAACCACTGGTAAATGGTTTACTGACCATGGTCTCACTGTGCTCAATTGGCCTGCCAACTCTCCTGACCTGAACCCCTTAGAGAATCTGTGGGATATTGTGAAGAGAACGTTGAGAGACTCAAGACCCAACACTCTGGATGAGCTAAAGGCCGCTATCGAAGCATCCTGGGCCTCCATAAGACCTCAGCAGTGCCACAGGCTGATTGCCTCCATGCCGCGCCGCATTGAAGCAGTCATTTCTGCAAAAGGATTCCCGACCAAGTATTGAGTGCATAACTGTACATGATTATTTGAAGGTTGACGTTTTTTGTATTAAAAACACTTTTCTTTTATTGGTCGGATGAAATATGCTAATTTTGTGAGATAGGAATTTTGGGTTTTCATGAGCTGTATGCCACAATCATCCGTATTAAGACAATAAAAGACCTGAAATATTTCAGTTAGTGTGCAATGAATCTAAAATATATGAATGTTAAATTCTCATCATGACATTATGGAAAATAATGAACTTTATCACAATATGCAAATTTTTTGAGAAGGACCTGTATTGTTACACTACGAGTTAGTCCAGCTGTTGCAGGTGTTTATGGGTCTGTATTTGCCTGCCATCTTACCCATCTCCTGCTTCCTCTCATCTTCCCAAACAGGAAGTCAAAAACAAATCTGTGAGCAAACAGGTCAAAAGTTTAATGGCCTCTGTGGGATTCTGCACAGCCAGCGGTGGAGCCTGCAGCATGTAGAAAAAACCTCAGCGTGTGTCTTTCACTCAGACCAGCACTGGTGGAGAGTCAACCATCAGTGAGGATGGAGATTCATGGAGATGTTGGTGACGGCACAGCTGATTGTAAGTTACAGATAATCACTGATTCACCCAGCAAGACATGAGGTGGAGGTTCACTCTAATGAGCATCTTCAGGGTCATGATGAGGAACTTTCACCTGAGCTACAGGTGAAGTTAAATGATCTGTGATAGAAAACAGCAGCAACCTTCTCTGTGAGCTTCTAGCTGGATTTACATCATAATGTGAAAATATCTGGTCCTTTACTTCAGTCACAATAAAATCATTTAATCCTAACGTAGCTGAACACATTTAAAGGTCCTTCAGATCATCACATTGATCTCATGGCTGCAGCCGGTCTTATAGTCCAGTTCTACATGTAGACAGAACCAGGTGTTGCTCAATAAACCAGGAAAATATCTCCTGGTTCCAGTAAGACGTAGTAGAAAGTAAACCTCCATCTTCTCTTTCATATCTTCTGCTGATTCTAAACATGCAGCTCTGGGTTTAAAGATGCAGAATAATTAAGAAATAAATCATAGTTCATCACAGGTGGACCATTAATTAGTTAACTATTTTATTTTTCTGAATTACACATGAAATATTATATAAACTAATTAAACAAGGATAGAGTTTTACTGAAGGTGAGACATACATACCATATGTATCCTGTTATTAATAACTGTAATATTAGTCCTGATAAGGTCCAGGATGAGGCTCTATGCTATATTTTAAACACCACAACTTAACATCCTTTCCTCTCAAAGTGTTTAATAGTAAGAACTGAAAAATGTTTCTTTTATTATTTTTGGCAGGACAAATTTCTTCAGAAGTGGAATAAAGTGCTGAAAAGATGGCGATAAAAGAGAACAGGTTCATAAAAGAAGGAACAATTTTAATAAAATGTTTCAAAAGCTCTTGGCATAATAAAATAAATAAATGTGTTTTAGGATTTTACCATTTGACTAAATCAACTTTATACCACTTTCCTTTTTTGTAATATAAGAATAAAGACAATGGAGCCTCAGGAGTGAAACACTTTGATGAGAATAAAGTTTAAAAAGATCATTTATGTAGATGAGAAAAGAAGCACATTTATCTGGTCCATAGTAAACATCTCTGAGTTTATGAAAACTTTTGTCAGCAAAAATTCAGATTAAGATCTTTTCTAAATACCTCAAAATGTGTCATTATTTGCTTCAGTAAAATGGTTTTTCATGAGTCCTAAACTCTGTTTCTCCTTGTCCTTCATTCAGCTTCTAACAAAAATAAAAAGTAAAATTATTGCAAACTTTTTTTGTTTGATTCACAATAATTTACATTCAGTCTAAAACCAGCCGAGACAGAGAACTGGTACAATATGTCTTATATTATTTTAACTTTAAATTACCTATAAATTGTTTTATTGAAATTTAAATATTTCAGGTTTGGGCTAAAGCCCCCAATGTTTTGAGACCCTACAAACGCCCCTGTCTTACAGAACATGGCACTGTTTTTCTTTTTAAGGTCCAGATGTGGAAAACTCCCACACCAAGCCTGGATTTAACCCGTCACCCGTGGGGATGTCAGTGAGCTGTGGGAGACGACCCACCCAGAGATGCTGGCAGCCTTTCCCTGCACTTACCTTAGAGCTAAGCCCGGTTCCAGCCGCACCGTCCGGCACCGCAGGGCTTCACCGGGGAAGCGCTAACACCGGGCGGTCACTTCAGATGTTCCTCCAGCCTTCATCACGCATGCTCCAGAAGCACGAGGACGGCTGTCGCTTCCAAGCGCGAGCGCAAAACGTCGCTAAGGTTGGTGCTCACGCGCCATAAAAGCTGAAAATGACAACAATAAAAATGTGAGCTGAACTTCTGATGTCCTCGGAGCTCCTCGGCTCTCTGAGCGCCTCGGAGTTTCGGTCTGACTGCGGTCCTCCCACGCTGCCGCTGCAGCAGCTTCCCGCCGCTGGAGGAGAGTAGTCCGCTTCCTCAGCGACACCCAGCGGTCAAACAAGGTACCTGCGGGTAAAATGGACGAGTGACGTTGAAAACTGACGAGCTACATACAGACCTGTAGAAACAGGGCAGCCAGAGAGTTTAACGTTCAGTCTTATTCCAGCATAGATTCAATATAGTGTTTCTACATAGGATATCTCAAAGTGAATAAAATGTGATGTTTATGCAAAAATACAAATAGCCAATTCACAGCTTAGGCAATGATAAACAAAGGTGAGCTCAGGTGTAACCTGTATCCACCTGTCTCAGATGTTTCTACAAGGTGATTTTAGCACCCTGTGGTAAATTCAGTTTATTGAACATTATTTGTAATGGTTTACACATGTCTATATAAGGTATCACAGAGCATATCAGAGCAAACCCAGGTTGTGTCAAAGCACAAATATGACATTATGGCAAAGATGAATGTTTTGAAAAGCACTGTAGTCTTCCTTGTTTGAAAATGTAAGAAGCTTAGAGCCACCTGGACCCTCCCTAGATCTGGCTTCCCACCAAACTGAGTCATCAGGCAGGAAGGGCCTTGGTAGAGAGGTGACCAAGTGCCCTATGACCTTTATGGTAGGGTAGTAGGCAGATATGGCAGCCTGGCTGAATTTTGCATTAATGCACCTCAGATAGTATCAGACTAGGAGCAATTAAATGATATGGTATGACAGTACCAGAAGAGATTTATTTGGCCTGAACTCAAAGCATGATGTCTGGAGAAAAATGAGTACACCTCATCACCTGACCAGCACCATCCTAACTGTGAAGCACGGTGGTGCCAGCACTATGCGATGGGGCTGTGTTTCTACTGCTGGAACTGAACAACTACTCTGCAGAGACGAGGAGTCTCCAACTCCAATCCTCGGGAGCCACCGTCCTGCAACCTTTAGAGGTATCCCTGTTCCAGCAGACCTGAATCAAATAACAGGCCTCTGAAGAACATGTTGGCATGAGGAGGTGATTCAGATATAAATAAAATAAATAATTTTATCTGTCTCAAATATTTCAATTTCTATCTGTCTAAAGTTTCTGAGGGGTACATTTTTCTTTGCCTAAATTTCATAAAAGGAATGAGAAGAATATAAGATAAATATACATTTATTCTTACAATCACAATGTTAACAGTTGAATAGTAAACTGAATATTTAGATTTTGTCTAGTCACCAAAGAATGAATAACTTAACGTTTGGTAATCACACTAATATGATAATTAATTAACTAACAAACGAAAGTGAAATACTGAAAGTGAACTCTGGAGAAAAACTCATCTGAAGTCAGAGGAAAAGTTTGGAACAATTCATGAGAGGCATCCTAACAGAGGAAGGCCTGGAGGTCTGGTACCAGAAAACAACCTTATATAGGACAGGACAGGGAATACCTCTGTTCTGCATAAGATACAGTTTACTGTCTCAGAACCAGCTTGGACTTCTGCTCCAGGTTCTGTCAGGCCTCTCGGCCGTGTCTCTCTCAGGTTGGCAGCAGTGGCTCATACAGGTGCTGTCGGCCCAGAAGGTTTACTCTGAAACTGGAAGGCTGTTGGATGACTTGTTTGTTGACTTGATTGGACTCGGTTCCTGGTTAGTCTGTCTCAGCAGCTCAGAGGTGCGTGATGGTGTCTGTTTCCTTTCTCTTCCCATATCTCTATGAATGAAGTTGGTATAGTGTGGTATTTCTCTGCCTCGCTCTTCATCACTGCGTTGCACACTACTGACTCAGCCTTCAGATGCACACCAGTGTTTTTCCCACATCTACATTAGATAGAAAAATAGAGTATTAAAAATCATCTCCAAAATGTTCTGATAAGAAAGTCAACATATGGATCGATGTATTTCTTCAAGGTCTTTTTAAACTAAAAGGCAAAACTCCTAAGTTTAAAATGGTACCATTTACCATTAACATACGTTTAAGCATTAATTTTAGAGATAATTAATTCAGCTGTCTTCACAAAATGCTCTAAACATTGAATGAAAATGTTTTACAATTGTATTTTCAACTTTGAAAATAGCAAAGAAACAAAAACTCAAACTAGAATTAAAATGTATAAAAATATACTTTGGCTTATGTTGTAACACCAGTTTAATAGCTGGAGTCTCTCCCAGTATAATGATGGGATTTTAGGCAGGGCCTGGGGGATTAGGGTTAGGGCCCAGGTGGTACTAGTGTTAGTTTAGGGATTGGGGTTAGAAGAAAGCTGGACTAGTTAAGAGTTATTTAGGCATCTCAAATCATCCTTTATGGTTTGACATGTGCTGCAAGGGAATTTAAGGTGAAACATTTTTTCCACTCTTATAGATTTCTTCTGTTTTTGCTTCTTTGTCCCATTTGAATGTTTCAGATCATCAAACTTATTTTAATGAAACACAAACATAACCTGAGTAAATACAAAATGCTGTTTTTCAATCAAGATTGCATTAAATTAGGGGCAAGAGCCACCCTAACCGACCCAAAAGCAATCACCGGCTCAGGTTCTTAACAAGAACTTCATTTTTTCCAATAATACTTAAAGTTCTATTCAATTCAGTTCATTTCTATAGCACCAATTCACAACATGTCATCTCAAGGCACATTACAAAGTCAGTTCAGTCCAATCATACAGATTCCAAGTCAGGTTCATACATTCCAGTTAATCGTAACCATTGAACAGTTCAGTCAGAATCAGTTATTTATTCAAATTGGATAAAAAGTTTTTCTATCTAAGGAAACCCAGTAGATTGCATCCAGTCAGTGACTTGCAGCATTCACTCCTCCTGGATGAGCATGTAGAGACAGTGGACAGTCACTGGTGTTGACTTTGCAGCAATCCCTCATACTGAGCATGCATGTAGAGACAGTGGAGAGGAAAAACTCCCTTTTAACAGGAAGAAACCTCCAGCAGAACCAGAACCAGCCAGAATGGTTTGGAACCAGTTGTATTTTAACAACCCACTGTAATATTTTAAAAATATATTGTTTATTATTTTGGCAATAAACCAACAACTAACAATATTCAGAGCAATATTTTGGTTTAACCAAGCAGAACATTATTTAACATCAGCAGAGGCTGACAGACTCAGCTGGCTTCTTTTATCAGACTTTAACTAGGACTCTACAGTGAAATAGACCAAATGCAACACCAGGCTGAACTATGGAGTTCAGTAGTTCATAACATTATATTTTATTTTTCCTGAAAAGGAAAGAACCCAGTGAATCTACATTACCACCATGTACAGCGCTGTGGTCAAGTTTTCAGCCCCTTACAGATTTCGTCTGTTTTTACTTTTTTATCTGACTTAAACGTTCCAGATCATCAGACAAATATAACCTAATTAAACACAAAAAGCTGTTTTCGAATCATAATTTCATTTATTAAGGAAACAAATCTACCCAAACTTGGTCCTGTGTCAAAAGTATTTCCCCCCTAAACCTGATAACAGCAACGGCTGCCGTAAAGTGTTTGTTACAACTGGAACTGAGTGTTTAACATCACTGTGGAGGAGTTTAGTTTTACGCTAGATTTGACGGGACAGAACCTTCCACAGAATTTCCCAGAAGTTTTGGGGATCATCAGGATGGTTTCTGGTAAATGTGAGGCGGGCCTTTGTGTTCTTTTGGGTCAGCAGTGGTTCTTGGCCTCTCCTATGGAGGCCATTTTTGCCCAGTCTCCCTTTCTTATTGTTGAGTCATGACCTCTGACCTTAACTGAAGCAGTCGGGCCTGCAGGGCTTTAGATGATATTTCAGGTTCTTCTGGGACCTCCTGGATGTGTCGTTGATGAGGTCTTCCAGTAATTCTGATGGGTCAGCCTCTCCTGGGGAGGTTCTCCACAGTTCCATGTTTTCTCCATGTGTGGATAAAGGTTCTCACTGTGGTTCTCTGGAGACCTGAAGCTTTAGAAATGGACCTGTAACACTTTCCATAATGATGTCAGACTTGGTTTCTCATCTGTTCCTGAATTTCTTTACATCAGGGCATCATAAGTTGCTTTTTTTTTTATATATTTTTTCGGCCTAGTGGCCTGTATTTTTTTTTTCTTTTTGTGTAGAGCAGAGATCAACGACCTTTATAATCCAGTTAACTAATATTAATTACCATTTCTCCAGAGCCACGAAACCACTTTTGTAAAGATATTCTGTATACATTTTTATTTTTACATTTTAGAGCATAGAAGTAGAAGCAGGATTAGATGACATGCATGTGTGAGCCGTGGAGTCCTTTTTATATTAATGGTGGATTTCTGTCATTTCCAGCTCAATGGCATCTAATACACTCAACAGAACTTTAATGAATAAATAAAGCATGCCTATCCCTCTCATTCTGCTCTAGATGTTTCATAAAAATGTGTTTAGATGGAAGACTTTTAGAAAACTAGTCCTTCTAGTTGCCTTTATGAATAATATCATTTCATGTTAAATGTGCAGGTTGCAGACCTCTGCAACCACTGCAGCAAATATGATCATACAGTTTTATTTAGTTATTATTATTATTTAGTTCAGTTGAAACATGCAATGCAGTTTATTCCTTGACGGCTCCATCCTGTCGGTGTTGATGTGAATGACGTGAATAAAAAGATCCAGAGTGGTTGAATGAAAGCCTCTGAGAGCGTGTCACATGTTAGGGTGGAGAGGGTTCAGGCGAGGTCACCATGTCAGACTGCTGGGAGATAATCCCACTGTCTTCCACATTCAGCTTTTACTGGTGACCCTCAGCAACCAGTACACCCAGCAACAAGACTGAGAATCAACAAAGTGGAACAGAAACAACACATTTCACCTAATACTGGATTTAGAGCACAAACAAGACATCATATCAGACAAAATGAGCAGAAACACAACTCTGATGTTTTCACAGGGAACTTCATTATCAGATAATAGAACAAAGATCCATGTAACTAAAACAACAGAATTTTTCACATTTGATGCATTTACTGAAATGTTACTAATGTTCTGCACACTTTGACTAGCTCACCCGTCCACACTGTAAAACCTGCTTTGGGACAGCAATTTTAATTCAACATTGGGTCAGAATAATAATAACCCAGTTTGTTGGGTCAGAGAAGAAACCAAAGACCTCGATTTTAAACCATCCAACCACCTGTGAAATTCACTGAGTCTCTTCCTCAGGATCAAATAGGCAAAATGCTAAAATTTTAAATGTATGCTGTATAAAATAGAGCTGGTGCATCATGTTTCTGACCGTTAATGGTTCACAAGTTACTGTTGTGTGTTCTTATCCAATGAGCAAATCTTCTTAATATATTCTGTTGAGTTCTGGAGATGGATAACATGGCCATGATAACTTCATGGGTGTCTACAGGTAGTAAAATTTACTTTAATATCAGAGAAATTGTGACTGAACTCCCAAAACCTCCTGGGTAAAAACAAGCCAGGTTGGCTTTTACTGCTAACATAGTCCCTGGTCAAACATGGACCGATCCAGCCCGGGTTGATAGGGTTGGGTTATGGGTTTGACCCAGATTACTGGTGTTGTGATTATGAATATGAAAATATTTAATATTAGTACTTTAATATTTTATCAAATAATATTTGGGTCTGTTAAGGGTTGTCCTGTGAATACCAGCCCAGTAAGGCGATGGTATTAGGACAAAATAGAAAGGTGTGAGACGAGCTCTGACATTATTGAACAGCATAAACTCTGCACATATATGGAATAAATTCACACAATTTCTTAAAATACAAGAATTTATTAACAAAAATAAGTCAACTCAAAGTCAAACATATTTCAATCAACAAACTCTTTACTTTGCTAAAACAATCCAACTAAACTACCAAGCAGAATTAAAGAATAATGAAGACTAATGGGCTATGTACAATATAAACAAGTTGATTAAAGATGATTAGAAATCATGACCAAAAAGAGTGATGCAACATTACCATGCAATGTTTATGTTTGAGAACCAAGGATTATCTTGAAGAATCTGGAAATGAAGTTAAGTTAGTCTTGGAACCAACTTAGAAAATAATCAGCAACCTTTAGACAACCATTCACAATGAAAGATCAGATAAAATATTATTTTAATAAAATAATATTTTAAATAATGATCTGCTGAACAAAACCAACCTTCTGGATGACTAATTCTCAACGGTGTCTCATTAGCTGCCTTTATTTATTAAAATAATATTTAAAGAAATATTATTTTGAATAAGAACCAAATCTTTCTGGAGAAATGGGCTTAATTGTGTTACTTAGATATCAAGTGTAGTAAAATAATATTTAGGGAAATATTATTTTACTAGATTGAAAACTAACAACCTTTTTGGGTAAATGATCTTTAGCAGCTAGCACGTGTTCTTAGCTGTTAGCGGTTAAAGCTAAAAAAAAGAAGCTAATAGCTTAGCATCAGAATCAAAGACAGACCTTTAAAATACCGTTAATAAAAGGGTTAAAATGCATAAGCATGGATGGCACGTTATGATCAATCTTAACTTTAAAAAAAAACAAACACAGAACACAAATTGAGCACATGTGCTGAACAGATAATCTGCTAGCACTAAGATAGCTGAGTTTCAGCACAAACAAAACCAAATGTCATAAAACAAAAAATGTTTAGATTATTTCATTCTAAACTACTTCTCTCTGCCCAAAACACTCTTACGTGAATCGTGCTGATGAAAAGTTGTCCGGGTGACGAAGTTTGAAGAAAGCTTCCACAGTGAACAAAGGGTTAGCTTCAGCTAACCTCCGTAGTTGTGGGGAAGAGCGCTCGTTCTGTCGGGCTGGTTGAACTGTACGTTACTGCTGTAACCATGGTGATGTGGTCCCGTTGTCCTTCCTTCAGACCAGGAAAACTGTTCCACTCGGCGTCGTAGAGACAGAGTTTCTGCTGGGAACTCTCTGGAACACAGTTTGCTTCTGCAGACCTCAGAGAGACAGTCAAGCAATGCCTGTACCTTAATTACCCTGTTCATGAATGAATACCGGATACACAAACAGGAATTCATTCGTACTTAACTTAGTGCATATGATCGTGTGATCGTATGACACTCTTGGATCCAGTTTGAAGAGTTATGTCTGTTTGCCAACAAAGAGACATTATCGCGCTGTGTCTCTCTGTCCAGTTCCGCTGGGGACCTGTGTGGAAAAGGTCAGTTTTTTGCAAAGCGGGGTTTTTATTCGGACAGTAACGTCACGGGAAGTCTGCTGTTATTCCCTGTTTCTGGCTGTGCTGGAAGTAGGTTAATGCGATTTTCCAGAAAAGTTCTTACTGGCCTTTCATTTTGTACCCATAGCTGGATCCCAACACTGGGTTAGGTTTTCAACCCAGAACAACCTAAGTGAGGGTTGAAGACATTCAGTGAGTAGTTGCAGAGCCATCTTGGTCGTACAGAGCGAGGAGCCAAACAATGTTATCAGATGCTTCACACCCTCCATACCCTGAGGAGCAGCTTGACGAGCTGCTGATAGCAGACTTTATCTCCACAGAACTTCAACATGTTGCACAATATTCCATTTTGTGTCTCTAACTGAAGTTTAATATCTTCCTTTTTATTCCTTTCAAAGTTCTTAGAAGATCATTTAAAACACAAACATTTCTGCCTTTTTAGCAACTTCTGTTGTTTACAAAATGAAAGTAGTTCTTTAGGTGATATAATGTAATTAATGGTGAATAATTTTTTTCTATGAATAATAAATTATCCTGGATCGGTTCAACTTTGGTTCTCTTGTGTCAGACGAAGAATGAAGACATTAAGAGGTAATCCCCAGGAAGGCCCCACAGGTCAGCCCAGTTAATGACATGGTAAATATGCACCATGACACACAGAAGGAGGTTGATAGCATGATGCTGTGGAGCCCCCACCCTGCCCTGGCTGCTGTCTGATAACACACAGAGACAGAGGAACATCACGTCCCATTTGTCCTCCAACTGCAGGAATTATTCACCTTCGTCTGTTTCTTCTTTTCATTTCAGCACTTTAGTTAATGCAGCGATAAAATGGTCGATTAAGGCACAACACGTCTGCTGGGACCTCTCAAGTGTTGGATTTCTGTCTGTTGTCACAATGCTGTCCAAGAAGGAAAAAAAGCTGATTAAAGAGATTTGGGAAAGACTGACTCCAGTGGCAGAAGACATCGGCTCTGATGCACTTCTTAGGTAGGCTGACTCTGGTGAGATTCTCTATTTGGAGCAAAGATTACCTGCTCAAATGTCTTGGGTGAGATGAAATGATTTTCCAGGAGTGTTAAGGCTCCTACTCAGCAACAAATTTGTCAAAACATGAACATCAATGATGAGTTTTTAGGAATAAATGAATTTTATTTGATAACTCTCTTTAATCAGCTTCATGTTGTGATTTTAATCTAAAGACCTAATGTGTTTAAAGCTTAAGTGACAGATTTCCTTAATTTCATCATAGAAAATATTTAATGGGAGGTTTCAGGAAGACTGAGACACATGCAGTCCTTATATTTACTGGTGGATCAGACCTCAGGTTGCTCGGTGGTGAGAGCATGAGGGCTCAAGCTGCAGAAGATGAGCAACCGACGCAGCCAGACTTTAACAGCTACTTTTCAAACATCTCACTGAACACATGGCTGTTTTTTTTTTTCTCCTGCAGGATGTTCGCTTCTTATCCCGGCACAAAGACATACTTTTCCCATCTAGACATCAGTCCTGGCTCCGCCCACCTATACTCTCATGGGAAGAAGATCGTCCTGGCCATCGCAGAGGGGGCCAAAGACATCAGCCAGCTCACCGTCACCCTGGCTCCTCTGCAGACACTGCACGCCTACCAGCTTCGGATAGATCCCACCAACTTTAAGGTGCCTGTCTCCAAAGTCTCTGAAGTTAGGAGGTGTACTGTCTAAACAGGGAAGTCTCAAGCCTCTTTAGCCTGTTAGGGTGAGAGCTAAACAGGGCAATGGCTCAGTTGTTAGGTGTTTCATACCAGAAACATCAAACCTTACCTGCTACAGACAGGTGACATCCAGGATATTTACAGATTCACATCTTCAGTCAAACCCAAACTTCCTTTCATCCACTTTGATCATTTTATAAAGAATCATTCTGCTTTTTCTCTGAGAACACAGCTCTGTTCTCTCAGACCCATCCTGCTTCACTGCTACATCACTAATATTATAGCTTATTAGATAAATACTCACCACAGTATAAGAGAGTGAAGGACAATGATTATAAAATCATTTAAGGAAGGATAAAATTAACAAACACTATTAATCTAGCGAAATGTTACACAAACAACCATCTTCAAAGTTTTTCTGAATTTATTTATTTATTTTTCAGTGGATTAGATGGTGGAAGAAGAAAGGAGCACATTCCTGTATACTTCTCAGGATTTAAAGTTTATTCAGAATCAAATAAATAAGTATGAAATACTTAAATTAAAATATAAATTGACATAAGCTCATTGCTGCAATAAAGACCAGATTTATTATAAATCGGATAAAATCCATCTTTTCAAAAGACACAAACATAAAATGACTTTCAGCTGAACACTAATTCATCTAAACACTGATTATAAAACAGAGGAAAGTTATGATCAGGAAATAAATGTTGAAAATAATAGAGAGAACCATCAGGAGCTGAAAGGGTTCTAAACAAGGATTTATGCTTCGGTTCTGATTCTATTGTCTAACTTTACAAGTACCAGAACAGCTTCTACAGAACCAACAGAACCCTTTGGTGTTAGATGGATTCATCACTGCTTTGTAGAACCCAGTTGGTCTTTATGTGGTTCTGACAACTGGATCTTAGCTGAGGCTGAGTCTTGGCCAAAGCTGCTCCATCCCAACACTGGGTGATCTCACTTTAGGCGCCAGTGTCGGTCAGCAGACTGGTCCCGATATTCGGATCGCTCTGGGATTATTGATATGCTAAGGAGGAAACTTCCCTAAATAACTGGCTTAAGCTTAAGCTGAGTTTCCACAGTGGAACCGAAGGAAAACTGCAGGCACTTTTCACTAAATAAACCAAGTTATTTAGATGACAAACAGAATTTTCCAACTATTGTAGAACCTGAACTGGAAACTCCCTCCAACTGGGTTAGGATAGCAGACTTAAGGTCAACTCTCCTATGGGGTGACCCAGTCAGGTGGGAATGTTTGACCAATCAGACGCAGAAATGAAGCACACTTGAGTTTTAACTTCTGGTTGACTTTGTTTACACCACTTATTTATTTGAAACTCGTACTCGTCGTCTTCCGCTTATCCGGGACCGGGTCGCGGGGGCAGCAGACTCAGCAGAGACGCCCAGACGTCCCTCTCTCCAGACACCTCCTTCAGCTCCTCTGGGGGGAGCCCAAGGCGTTCCCAGACCAGCCGAGAGACATAGTCCCTCCAGTATGTCCTGGGTCGTCCCCTGGACCTCCTCCCGATGGGACGTGCCTGGAACACCTCCCGAGGAAGGCGTTCAGGAGGCATCCGGTATAGATGCCCGAGCCACCTCAACTGGCTCCTCTCGATGTGGAGGAGCAGCGGCTCTACTCCGAGCTCCTCACCCTATCTCTAAGGGAGTGCCCGGCCACCCTACGGAGGAAGCTCATTTCAGCCGCTTGTATCCGTGATCTTGTTCTTTCGGTCATGACCCAAAGTTCATGGCCATAGGTGAGGGTAGGAACGTAGACCGACCAGTAAATTGAGAGCTTTGCTTTTCGGCTCAGCTCTCTCTTCACCACAACGGACCGGCACAGCGCCCCCATTACTGTGGCAACCGCACCGATCCGTCTGTCGATCTCCTGCTCCATTCTTCCCTCACTCCTGAACAAGACCCCGAGATACTTAAACTCCTTCACTTGAGGCAGGAACTCCCCTCCAACCTGAAGAGGACAAGTCACCCTTTTCCGGTCGAGAACCATGGCCTCGGACTTGGAGAAGCTGATCCTCATCCCAGCCTCTTCACACTCGGCAGCGAACCGCCCCAATGCATGCTGTAGGTCTTGGCTTTTAAACATCAGAAAATTCACAAATCATGAAAAACCCCTTAAAACCTAACATTGTTCTCATGATGTCTCCATATTAACTCTGATCTCAAGTTTAAAATCTCATCACTGAATGAAGACACCACCCAGAGTTTCACAAAATCATGAAATAATATTTAAAGTGACGACTAATAATACATTATTTAAAGCCAGTCTGCTGGATGTTCCTGGATTTAATTGTTTCAGAAGAGACAGGAGAACAGGGGAAAGCAGGGAAATGGTCCTTCATGCACATTTAACACTAATAAATGTATATAGTTAACCTCCGATTGTAATGTACGAATAAAATATCTTTGTGTTGATGTCTTCCTGTCACCTCGAATACACTTCATGATGTTATATAACCCACCCTCCACTCAAGATTAAATGTTTTGTGATGAATTAGAGAAACTGTGAAAAGTAATCTCACATAACTCTGAACTAATTATATTAGGAGAGCTTAACATAGACCGGTTCAACAAAAACAAGAGGAAAAAATTTAAAATGTTAATGACAAAATTAGATTTCTCTTAGATCATTAAAAGGGTTACATTAATCACAAATCCTAGACTCAAATAGATTTTTCCAACAGAGAACAACAAATATTGAAGTCATATAATGTTTTGACCGGATTTTCTGATCATAATATGATTTTAGTAGCGGGAAATTAAAAATCTTAAAAACAGTTAATAATCTTAATAAGCCAAAATATAATACATTAAGTATTTCAAAACATGATAATGAATTAAATAAATTGATAGGTGCAACATCATTGAAAAGAAGAGTGTGCATAACCATTGCAGTAAAATTAAGGATTATTTCCAAGTTTTTTATAAAACAGAAAAACTGCAAACAAAAATCTTTTCCATGGATTAATGAGCCCATGAAAAAAGCTTTAAAGCAATCAATCAAAAGCAAGTTGACCACTGACATAACTATATACAAAGGTCTAAGACGTTAAGATGCTTTTCAATGTAAAAATGACATAAACAACCTAAAAACAATATTATGGAACTCATTGTTTAGGGGTATCAGAGTAGTAGGGGCCTAAATATAAACACAAGCTATGCTTTGCAGGATTTTATTTATAAAAAAATGTAAACTCTTTTGTGCTTTTCTTCCAACATCACAGTTCTGTGCTAGTTTTAGTTGGTCTGATACACAAATTAAAATATACTATTAAAATACATCACCGTTTGTTGTTGAAAAACTACAGAACATAAAAAAGGTCAAAGGGTACGAATACTTTTGCAAGGACCTGCAAAATTGGAACATTTATTAAGATGTCACTTATAAATATTTCTGTTGATCTATTCAAATAAACAAAAATAAACTGTGCCATCCAGTAAATACCAATAACACATTATTAGTTTTCGGGGTTTCAGAGTAAAGAGGATGGATTACAAACACATGCCAAACTTTTCAGATTTTATCAGCAAAAATTTGAAAACATTCCTTTCCACTTTCACTTCACAACTAAGATCTAACTTGTGTTGGTCTATCACATAAAATCCAATCCATTTAACTTATGTATTGAAAAAGGCAACACATCAATACATCAAGTTGGAATTGGTATCAATTTGGTAAAAAAAAATAAAACAGATTTATTTCTTCACAGCAGGAAGCAGATAATATGTACACATTTGTATTTAAAAATCATTTTGTTTGCACATAGAGGTATGGGTTCCAGTATTTCCTCTTACAACATATGGCAAAGGTCTACTCGACTCCTCCTTGTGGCTAGAAGGGCTAACACATGCATGAGAAGAACAAATGTAGCTTTGGACAGATTATTGGTAAATTTCTGTCTCTCGCATTCAAGGCTGAAAAAAACGAATCATATAAACATTCTGCTTTAAAAGGTTTTAATTTTTGGCTGCTAATAAATCGGAAAGAATGGATCAGATAACTATGATAACTATGCTTCTTGTCCTCTCAGACCATATGTTACACAAGCTGGATGCTGTAAATTAGTCAGCAGCTTTTTTAATGTATCTTCCTCTGACAACATCTGAATTAAACAGACTAAAGCAGAAGCAACAGAGAACTGAGGCCTGATCGATGTTTTAACTCCTTGTAATTCCTTCGTCTTTAACCACTGTTGTCTCTCTTGCCTGCAGCTGCTTTCACACTGTATGCTTGTCACGCTG
Source organism: Girardinichthys multiradiatus (assembly GCF_021462225.1). NCBI lineage: Eukaryota > Metazoa > Chordata > Actinopteri > Cyprinodontiformes > Goodeidae > Girardinichthys > Girardinichthys multiradiatus. The sequence goes on along the minus strand of NC_061803.1, from coordinate 1,095,154 downwards.
GCATGTTACCTGGGCGAAGAGTTCACTCCGGTTGCACACGCAGCAATTGACAAGTACTTGTCAGCCTTCGCAGCCGTGCTCTCTGAGAAATACAGATGAAATTCAACCGCAATTTTGGCTCATATTTATGATGTATAAAATAATGTATTGGTGTTATTGTTTTCAGAGGATTTTGTTATAATAAAGAACTGCAGTAAACATGTCATTTTTTCTTATTATTATTGCATAAACATTTAAGAAACCAGTCATTTGGCTTTGTGTGTGTCACCTGAGTGAAATGTAGGTGCTGATGATGCTTTTTAAATCATATGTTGACACATTTAATTACAGTTTTAAATATGAAGACATAAATATGTCGTATTACAAGGATCGTATGACCGAAATATTCTTTAAAAGTCATTCATTCAAAATCTGTGATTTATCAGACTTCATTGATGCACTGATAATGTACAACAATTCCCATTCAAACTTTGTTCAGAGGTTATTTTAAATTAAAGAACTAAAATATGAATTAAAAAAGATAAAGTATGTTTAAAAAGGTAAAGGTCAGCAGATATTAAAAATGTACACATGTTGATTTGGAAAACGTGGCATAATTGTGAAGAGGAATTAAGGCAGTTTTAACAAGGAAGTCTTGATTATATTGTAGATTTTAAATTTTTACCTAAACCTGGTAGGAAAAATGAAGGTTTTATTCTCATTAGCTGTAATTATTGTTGTAATATATTATATCACATTACATCACATCTATGGTAAACAAGTTCTCACTATTTAGTTTAGACTAGAATCTATTTGCCAAGTATGGATAATCATATAAGTAAATAAATAATAGCACCACCACGTGGTAAGACCCCAGACATACAGCTAGAGCTAAAATTAAATTGTTTTGATCAGTGTTTTCGAATGTGACAATGTCCTAGTCAAAGTTCAGACCTAAACCTAATTGAGAATCTACGGTCTTAGATATAAATAGATATGGTCTACGCTAAGTGTTTAGAACTGATGTTCACAGAATAATTTCTGAGTTTGAAGAATAATATGCAAAGAAGAATGGATGAACAAAGCTACAAGAGACAAACCTCAACAGACTTGCAGGCGCGGTACATGACAAAGTATGATTTTTGTATTTTGAAAATAATAATATAACGTTAAAAATAAACAGAAGATAAAAATGTTTTTTTATGTTTATGTGTTTTTATGTTTTGTTTTTAAAAATCAACATGACTTGTTTTTGAGAATCTCAAATATATTTACACCAATTAGTCAAATAAATACATAACGAACATTCTTCACTCTGAGACCTTATGGAAAATTATTCATGAGATGACATTAATGGGTATTTCATAGGTTCTGGATGCAAAAACAATTCAATTCAGTTTATTTATATAGCACCAATTCACAACACATGTCGTCTCAAGGTTCTTCACAACAGTCAGGTTCATACATTCCTATTAATCGTAACCATTGAACAGTGCAGTCAGATTCAGTTATTTATTCAAATTGGATAAAAGGTTTTTCTATCTAAGGAAACCCAGCAGATTGCATCCAGTCAGTGACTTGCAGCATTCACTCCTCCTGGATGAGCATGTAGAGACAGTGGACAGTCACTGGTGTTGACTTTGCAGCAATCCCTCATACTGAGCATGCATGTAGCGACAGTGGAGAGGAAAAACTCCCTTTTAACAGGAAGAAACCTCCAGCAGAACCAGAACCAGGCTCAGTGTGAGCGGCCATCTGCCACGACCGACTGGAGGTTTGAGAGAACAGAGCAGAGACACAAAGAGAACAAAGAAGCACTGATCCAGGAGTACTTTCTATGGGAAGGAAAAGTAAATGTTAATGGATGTAGCTCCTTTAGTCGTTTCATCTAGAAAGAAAGAACAGATAAACTCTGAGCCAGTTTTCAAGGTTAGAGTCTGAAAGAGAGAACATAGAGTTAGTTACAGTAGAAGCTCAGTCAGTAGCCATGTCTAGGAGAGAGAAAGGGTTAAATACTGAAAGATAGGACTATGTGGATCATCTGTAGAAGGTGAGCATTAAGTTGTTGCCAGCAGAAGCTCGGACGATTCCCCTCTCCAGAAAGGTGTCACATGTAGACACAGAGTCAGGCCAGGTGTAGCTTCTAGGAAGAGAAAAGAGAGAGAACATAAAGTTAAAAGCTGAAATAACAGCAAATAATGCAAAATTGGAGAGTAGTGTGAGAATGTAGCGAAGAGGGTGAAGGTGGTCATTATGTCCTCCAGCAGCCTAAGCCTATAGCAGCATAACTACAGAGATAGCTCAGGATAACCTAAGCCACTCTAACTATAAGCTTTATCAAAAAGGAAAGTTTTAAGCCTAGCCTTAAAAGTAGACAGTTTATCCATCTAGAGCCACTGATGGTCATTGTTCTACTAAAAACCACAATGATTGGGATACCTCCCTCTGTCAGACTGACCATAACCATTGGAAAAGAGAAGGGGTCATACAGGTAGCAGAAATGGAGGGTGTGACGAGTGATAACAAATGCTGTAAGGAAGCACATCCATGACAAAAAACCCACAGCTGGTGCCATCTTTCTGGAAGGTGTGGGTTATCGTCCCAGGCTGTCATTTGATGTTAACCCTGTCTGCTTTGCCAAGTCTATTCCGGCACATCTTGAAGTACTGTCTACGGGAATCAAGCATCATTTATTTTGACTTACCAAGGTTTGTATTGTTCTGCTGTAAAAAACGTTGGTGTGAAATGTCAGTTTTAAAAAATACTGAGAAACAATAGTGAAATCTTTAGCCAGCCTTCATGGAGTCCACAGCCATACAGGTAGCAGAAATGGAGGGTGTGACCAGACCGATAACCAATGCTATAAGGAAGCACTGATCTTTGTCCTGAATTATTCCATATTAAATGTTGAGCTGTCCGTGGTGCTGAAGCAATTTATTTCTGATCATTAAAGAATGTGACAAATACGTTGGGACTGTCTGTGGTGCTGAATTCAACACGCAACCAACCTGAGCTGTCTATGGTGCTGAAAGGGGGATTAGTTTTTTTTTTAATATAAATATCTATTTATTCCAAAACCACAATATGTTTCCATTAAACCTGGTGTTTTCTGATACTTGAATTCAAATTTATGACATGATATGTTATGAAATGTGCTACTCCTACAAATGTAGCTTTCCCGACATTTTAGGTTATTTTTATTTCTCTTCCCAAAAATCCCGAAGTTTTCCCCAAAATCAAAACCATATGAGCACCTATATTTCTGCTGTCAACATGTCTTTTGATATTAAACTCCCAATTTCTGAGCAACGTGGAAAAGTACTGCTAAAAATCTTATAGTGAATAATTGTGAATAATAAAAACTGTTCACTGTTAGGTCCAGTTTCTAAGAGATTCCTCAAAACAGAAGAGTCTTGTTTGCTCCACATGACGCCATCTGAATGTAACCAACTGCACAGTTCTAGCTCTACTTTTAGGGATATATTCATTAACGTTGGAAATTCCTGTTTCGTAGTGTCTGTGGGGGCTGACATGAAACGGGTGAGGAGATCAGTTGGGTGGGCCTGAGTTTTTCAAGTAAAATGTATATATTTTTGGATGTATTTGTATTAGCAACATCAACTAATAACAAGCAGTGGTGGAAGATGTAATGCTTTTGTTTCAACTCATTATTATTAGCAAGTGTTGTACTTCGGTAAAGTTAGAAAGATATTCACAGATTCGGCTTTTCCTGTTCAATAACTCATCAGCAGAACATTGCCTCTAGAAAACCAACACCTCTCTGCAACCACAGCAAGGCAGACAGTGAGCATCAATCGTATTTTCCTCAAAACGAGCCTAACACCACGCTGGGAGACTTGCATTGGCCTCTATGCAGAGATAGCTGCTCCTCAAATGCGCAGGAACCGTCTGCAAATTGCAACACCAGAAAAATATGATGGAGAAATATTCAATAAAGTCGCCAAGGAGAGGTGTGTTGTCATTAAAATCATTGTATGTGTAAGTGATCTCACGTTTTCATACTACATTTCTTGGATTGGAAATTAATACTTTAATAATACTTTGGAATTTCCCAAAGACTATATCCTAAATAGCCAAATATTCAATAAAATATGCATAAAATGGTCAGTAACTTCACTATAGCATGTTGTAGTGCCATCAAACTCATAACACACAGTACCATCTGTGCTGGTGTCATCTTAATGCATTCAGTGTGTAACCATCGCATGGGGTTTTTACAGCATGGGGATAAACATGTTTATCTTTGTAAAACGTTTGATATGACGAAATTCATAGAGAATAAAATATTGTTAGGCACTGCAGTTAACTTATTATTGTTTATTAAGTTAAAATTGATAATATTAATCTATTAAACCTTTTTGTCTCACCCAAAAGGCATCAATGACAGGATGGAGCAGGTCCCCATTTCCACAGAAGGAGCAGAACAAAGAGTATAAAATAACCTATGATTATTATTAGTTACAAAACAGATAAATGTTTACAAAAACTAATCTTTTATTACCTGATCCTGATCACATCCCTGCGCCTTCGGGTTGGGGAGAGGTCTCTGACTGTCATCTCGGCCTACGGGCCGAGCGGTAGTGCGGAGTACCCGCCCTTCTTGGCATCCCTGTCGGGGGTGCTGGATAGTGCTCCTCCCGGGGACTCCATTATTCTGCTGGGGGACTTCAACGCCCACGTGGGGAACGACAGTGACACCTGGAGAGGAGTGATTGGGAGGAATGGCCTCCCTGATCTGAATCCGAGTGGTGTTTCGTTATTGGACTTCTGTGCTAGTCACCATGTTCAAACATAAGGGTGTCAATCAGTGCACTTGGCACCAGGACACCCTAGGCAGGAGGTCGATGATCAACTTTGTTGTCGTATCATCAGACCTTCGGCTGCATATTTTGGACACTCGGGTGAAGAGAGGGGCTGAGCTGTCCACTGATCACCACCTGGTGGTGAGTTGGATCCACTGGAGGAGGAGAAAGCCTGACAGACTTGGCAGGCCCAAGTACATAGTGAGGGTCTGCTGGGAACGCCTGGCGGAGCCCTCAGCCAGGGATGTATTCAACTCCCACCTCCGGGAGAGCTTTGACCAGATCCCGGGGGATGTTGGAGACATAGAGTCCGAGTGGACCATGTTCTCCACATTTATTGTCGATGCTGCCGCGCGTAGCTGTGGCCGTAAGGTCTGTCGCGGCGGCAATCCCAGAACCCGGTGGTGTCAAGCTGAAGAAGGAGTCCTATCGGCTGTGGTTGGCTTGTGGGACTCCTGAGGTGGTTGACGGGTACCGGGAGGCCAAGTGTGCCGCGGCCCGGGCGGTGGAAGAGGCAAAAACTCGGACCTGGGAGGAGTTCGGTGAGGCCATGGAGAAGGACTACCGGTTGGCCCCGAAGCGATTCTGGCAAACTGTCCGGTGCTTCAGGAGGGGGAAGCAGTGCTTCGCCAACACTGTTTACAGTGGGGGTGGCGAGCTGCTGACCTCGACTGGGGACATTATCGGGCGGTGGAAGGAGTACTTCGAAGATCTCCTCAATCCTGCCATCACGCATTCCCTGGTGGAAACTGAGGCTGGGGACTCGGGGTTGGACTCTTTCATCACCCAGGCTGAAGTCACCGAGGTGGTTAAAAAGCTCCGCGGTGGCAAAGCTTCGGGGGTGGATGAGATCCGCCCTGAGTACCTCCTATCTATGGATGTTGTTGAGCTGTCATGGTTGACACGCCTCTTCAACATTGCGTGGCGGACGGGGACAGTGCCTCTGGACTGGCAGACTGGGGTGGTGGTCCCCCTTCATAAGAAGGGTAACCGGAGGGTGTGTTCCAACTACAGGGGGGTCACACTCCTCAGCCTCCCTGGTAAGGTCTACGCCAGGGTATGGGAGAGGAGAGTCCGGCCGATAGTCGAACCTCGGCTTCAGGAGGAGCAGTGTGGTTTTCGTCCCGGCCGTGGAACACTGGACCAGCTCTATACCCTCTACAGGGTACTCGAGGGTTCATGGGAGTTTGCCCAACAGGTCCACATGTGTTTTGTGGACCTGGAGAAAGCATTCGACTGTGTCCCTCATGATGCCCTGTGGGGGGTGCTCCAGGAGTATGGAATCGGGGGCCGTTTACTAGGGATCATCCGGTCTCTGTACAAGCGGAGCAGGAGTTTGGTCCGCATTGCCGGCACTAAGTCGGACCTGTTCCCGGTGCATGTTGGACTCCGGCAGGGCTGCCCTTTGTCACCGGTCCTGTTCATAACTTTTATGGACAGGATTTCTAGACGCAGCCAAGGACCGGAGGGGGTCTGGTTTGGGGACCAGAGGATTTTGTCTCTTCTTTTTGCAGATGACGTGGTCCTGCTGGCCCCCTCTAGCCAAGACCTACAGCATGCGCTGGGGTGGTTCACAGCCGAGTGTGAAGAGGCTGGGATGAAGATCAGCTCCTCCAAGTCCGAGGCCATGGTTCTCGACCGGAAAAGGATGGCTTGTCCTCTTCAGGTTGGATTGGAGTTCCTGCCTCAAGTGGAAGAGTTTAAGTATCTCGGGGTCTTGTTCACAAGTGAGGGAAGAATGGAGCGGGAGATCGACAGATGGATCGGTGCGGCTGCCACAGTAATGGGGGCGCTGTGCCGGTCCGTTGTGGTGAAGAGACAAAAAGCAAAGCTCTCAATTTACTGGTCGGTCTACGTTCCTACCCTCACCTATGGCCATGAACTTTGGGTCATGACCGAAAGAACGAGATCCCGGATACAAGTGGCTGAAATGAGCTTCCTCCGTAGGGTGGCTGGGCACTCCCTTAGAGATAGGGTGAGGAGCTCGGCCATCCGGGAGGAGCTCGGAGTAGAGCTGCTGCTCCTCCACATCGAGAGGAGCCAGTTGAGGTGGCTCGGGCATCTATACCAGATGCCTCCTGGACGCCTTCCTCGGGAGGTGTTCCAGGCACGTCCCACCGGAAGGAGGCCCAGGACACGGCCCAGGACACGCTGGAGGGACTATGTCTCTCGGCTAGCCTGGGAACGCCTTGTACTCCCCCCGGAGGAGCTGGAGGAGGTGTCTGGAGAGAGGGACGTCTGGGCGTCTCTGCTGAGTCTGCTGCTCCCGCGACCCGGTCCCGGATAAGCGGAAGACGACGAATACGAGTACAAAACAAATAAATCTTTACAAAAACTAATCTTTTATTACCTGATCCTTTGAGAATTTCTTCTGCCATGTCTTGTCTGAGTTTTTTAATGCACCTTTTAGATGATTCAACGTGGAAGTTCTTTGGCATGTTGGGAAATTCCATCACCGTCATCTTGGTCATCTGTATGAAACGCAAACAAGCACATGCATTATGTTTAAAATCATTGTATGTGTAAGTGATCTCACGTTTTTCATACTACATTTCTTGCATTGGAAATTAATACTTTACTGACGATTTTATGCATATTTTATTGAATATTTGGCTATTTAGGATATAGTCTTTGGGAAATTCCAAAGTATTATTAAAGTATTAATTTCCAATCCAAGAAATTTAGTATGAAAACGTGAGATCACTTACACATACAATGATTTTAATGACAACACACCTCTCCTTGGCGACTTTATTGAATATTTCTCCATCATATTTTTCTGGTGTTGCAATTTGCAGACGGTTCCTGCGCATTTGAGGAGTAGCTATCTCTGCATAGAGCCCAATGCAAGTCTCCCAGCGTGGTGTTAGGCTCGTTTTGAGGAAAATACGATTGATGCTCACTGTCTGCCTTGCTGTGGTTGCAGAGAGGTGTTGGTTTTCTAGAGGCAATGTTCTGCTGATGAGTTATTGAACAGGAAAAGCCGAATCTGTGAATATCTTTCTAACTTTACCGAAGTAGTAGACGTTGTATTGTACTGCAGAGGTCATATAATGCATTAGTTATAAATGAGCCTGTTGTGTTAATTCAGTTTTAGTGGCTGAAAATAAAGTATTTTAAAGGCGTACTTTGAAATATGTCTTATTTGATGTTTTTGCCTGAAGTTATGACCCAGTTATGTTGGTTCAGACGAAAATCAGGTCCGTGTGTGAATTTATCTCTCTGTAATCAGCTGTCTGGTTTGGACTCTTAACACTGAAGCTTCGAGTTGTTGTCTTCTTTCCAGTCGAGCTTCTGGATGGTCCATCTGAATTTTAGCACCGCAGAAAAATAATTATCAATAAATTAAATATAATAATTGAAAAAACAAATAAATGTCTTCTAGATTAAACCCACAGCACGTCCACGTGTGAAACACCAAATCATCATTCTTTTACTTTAATGATGAATAATATTTGATTAATTTATTATTTTATAACATGAATATTCAACCTGTTATATTGCTTCAGTTTATGTTGTGGGGAAAAACAGAGGGAACAACCAAACGTTTAGCTTTATGTGGACTTTTATTTCTTCACAGGGGAGAGATGCAACATGTGGAACAGAGGTTCTGCTCCCCAGGAGTGAAGGCTGCTGGGTCTTTAGTGGTACTGCCTTCCCAGAGCGGACACCACCACGGCCAGGAACTTCTGGAAGGTCGCCTGCATCTCTGGGGTGAAACCAGAACCCATCTTGGCGGCGATGACGATGGTCAAACAGTCAGCCAGCAGCTGTGGGAAGAAAACACTAGAAATCAGATGGCTTTCACCCGTGGACCTGAGACCATGCTGGGAGCTGCTGGAGTTCCGGGACATACCTTGAAGTTGTCGGGGTCAACGTGCAGCTTCTCGGAGTGCAGCACACTGAGTTCGGCATAGGTGCCCTTGATGTTGTCCATGTTCTTGACAGCGCGGTCCAGTCCGTGCAACACCCTGGTGCCGTGGGCCTGGATGTTTGGGTTGGTCTTAATGGCATCAGCGTTGTAGAGGTTGCCAAAGCTGGCGAAGTACCTCTGAGTCCAGGGGTAAACGATCAGGCACCTGGAGAAGGAACAGAGAGGTTGAGAGTTGGTAGAAGGTCAGGTTGGACTCAGGATGATGAAGTGATTCTCCAAATGAGAGAGAGAGATAAAGATCAGTACCTGCTGAGAGCCTTGGGGCCCACATCGTCATAGTCCAAGTTGGAAAAGATGGAGGTGATGATGTTGCGCTCCTGTTCAGTCCATTCAACCATGATGGCTCTTGTTTGCTTTCTTTTGCTTCAGGCTTAAATTAAAAACGCTGAATAGAGCTGCATGGAGAGCCTGGTCTATTTAAATGTCTCAAGTGTCCCCCACGCCCTGAGGGAGAAGCCTGGTGATAGGCTGGAGATGATGCACTTGAGATAAACTGGAGACCTCTCCAGAAGTTACTAGAAGAGTCTAGAATATTCTCCTGAATTATTCATATTTAGGCTAGTCCGTAATTATTACCATGACAAAACCCCGTTTTTAACATTCTGACAGTAAACCAAATTTAAGCGCAGATTGTCCAGTTTTCTAAAAATGTCTTAATTGATTTTCTTTGTTGGTTTCTGCTTGGAATGAAGTCCTCCTTTAAAACTTCATCACACCTTTCATGGAGTGTCATGATCTGCACATGTTTCCTGTTTATCTTGTTGTATTTGAGTCCGTGTTTTCTGTTCCCTTATTGTCGGGTTTTCCTCCTGTTCTGCTTATGTTTATCCCTGGTTCCTGACTTTCCCTTCGTGTCCAGTAAGTTTAGTCTTTGTTTAAATAAATGCACCCATCTATGCGCCTGCTTATGCCCTGCTGCCGCTGCGGTCCTTCACCACCACAAACTATGACAGAAACTCAGGTGAGTGCAACCAACTAAACACCGACAGGTGCGGATCAGGACATGGAGCTGGAATCTGACCGTCAGTTAAAATAGAACCCTACCATTTTAATTATTACACGAGCAAATTATTCACTAAACCACATTAATACAAAAACATAATGATGGTAACTTTACATCATGGACACCGGAAGAAAAGTCAGAAATACTGATGCTGACTATTGCAAATATTTTATTTTACAAATAATCATATATTCATATAGTCAAGTCAAGTTTATTTATATAGCGCTTTTCAGCAACAAGGCACTCAAAGTGTTGCTTTATCATAGAAGTAAATATTAAATAATTATTAGACAACTTTCATTCTATTAAAGCACCATATATGTTATAAATCTGCATCATATATTACACATGTAATTATAAAAACAACTGCATTGTTTGTTTGTTTGTTTTGAGCAAAAACTAGCTTAGATAAATACAATAAAATAAAATCACTCCATTCCTTAACTTAAAATATTTCACTCCCTCATACATTATTTCACCCTTCCAGCAGTTTGCAGGAGCGTGTGGTACAGTAGCTGTTATCTGTCAAGCCAGCAAGGTGTTATCTGCAGCGGGGCCCCTCCGCCCAGTTGCCCCGGTGCCAAACTCTCCAGGCGTTTGGATGAAGAAAATAACTTGAGCTCAGAGATAAAGGCTGAGGGCGCTATTTTCTGTCAATGATAGGAAATAAATTTATAAGCCGAGCCAAGAAATGTGCAATTAAAGAATGCAATCACTGATAAATCTTAGAAGGATTTCAGCGTTTGTTTTATTTGAAAAAACGATTAATGGAGTTGTTACAACTTTTTCTGAGTTGTTTTCATGCAGAGGACGCAAAGAGGTTCATTTATATAATTATACACTACTTATCGAAAACAAAACAGGTATTTCTGCGCTCTGACATGAATTTCATAAAAATTTTTGATTTATTGTTTTAAAAAGTGGGTCGCGGGGAAGCTGGTGCCTATCTCCAACAGTCTATAGCCGGGAAGCAGGGTTCACCCTGGACAGGTCGCCAGTCCATTGCAGGGCAACACACAAACAACCAAGCACACACACTCATTCATACACCTAAGGGCAATTTAGAGTAATCAATTAACCTAACAGTCATGTCTTTGGACTGTGGGAGGAAGTCGGAGTACCTGGTGAGAACCCACACATGCACGGGGAGAACATGCAAACTCTATGCAGAAAGACCCCCGGCAGGGAGTCAAATCCAGGGGCTTCTTAGAAGGTCCTGAGTTCAATTCCCGACCGGGGATCTTTCTGCAAAGTTCTTTATGAATATTTAGAGCTTGGCGAGTTTTTTTCTACCTTATTAATTAGTTAATGAATTCCTATGGGGGAACCCCATAGCATGATGCTGCCACCACAGTGTTTCACTATGAGAATTGTGTTATTTTGGTAAGATGCAGTCCTGTTTCTTTGCAAAACGACCCATTTGGATCAGAAACTGATAAAAGGTTTGAAACGTTTTGTCACGGAGTGACATTTTTGGAATCTCTTTGTGGCTTTGTGTTTGTTTACCTTTTGCTTAGATTTTTCTATTTTGGTTTTTGTATCATGTTGTCTTTTCTTCCTCTTCCGTCTCCTAGTGTTTACAACTTAAGTTCTTTTATGGTTGTTTTCTTATTACTCTGTATGGTTTATTATTATTATTATTATTATTGTAATTATTATAGTTCTTGATCTTCCCTGGATTCTCTAGTTTTATTTCTCTTTAGTATCTTTGTGTTTAATTGTGTTTTATTATTTGTTCCTTTGCACTCTTCTTGTTTACTAGTTTATTTTCTGTTTCCTTTCCATTTAATTCAGTCAGTGTGGTTAGGTTTGTATTCAGGTTTTCTTTATGGGTTCTATGTTTGTTCTCAGGTTGTTCTTGTTGTTCCTATGTTCCCTCTAGTTTCTCTGTTTACTTTAGTCATGATTATTCTAGTTTTCTTATTCCCCATTTGATTATTTATCTTTGTCTATAGGTTTGCTTGGTCTGTGTTTCTGTTTATTAGTTACTTTGATCATCCTCAATCTTTGTATTTGTTTCACCTGTTCCTTCTGCCTCCCTGTCACACCTGTTCCCTGTTTTCTCTGATTACCTGCCCTTTATTATTCCTCAGTATATTAGTTGGTTTTGTGTCATTTGTGGCTGGTTCCTTGTGTTCGTCACACCTCGTTCCCGTCCATGATTATGCTTTGTTTTTTGTCACATCTTGCCTTGGGAAACCTGCAGTGATTTTGCTACGTTTTTGACCTTGTAGAAATAAATCTTTGAATTACAAAGATGATCCTGCCGAGCTCTTGTCTGCACTTTGGTCCAATCCAGAACCACATCGTGACACGTTTTTCGTTTACAGGTTCTGTGGAAACTGATCCGACCATGTTACTCCAGCTTTTTACTTTTCATATTTTCCCCTTTAGAAGATTGGTTTGTTTCTTTGTTTTACATTTGAATTATTCCCTCCTTGAACCGCCACCTTAACGTGGTGGAGGGGTTTTAGTGCCCGATTGATCCTAGAGGCTATGTTGTCTGAGGCTTAATTGCCCCTGGTAGGGTCTCCCATGGCAAAAAGGCTCTAGTTGACGGGTCAGACAAAGAGCGGTTTAAGACGCCTTCACGAGGACACACAAACGAGGCACGTGACGTCGCCCGGTAGAGACCTCGGCGGCCCGATCCCCGGATGCTTAGGCTGGGACATGGAATGTCACCTCGCTGGGGGGGAAGGAGCCTGAGCTTGTGCAGGAAGTCGAGAGATATCGACTAGAAATAGTCGGGCTCGCCTCCACGCACAGCGTGGGCTCTGGAACCCATCTCCTTGAGAGGGGTTGGACTCTCTTCTACTCTGGAGTGGCCCACGGGGAGAGGCGGCTGGCTGGTGTGGGTTTGCTTGTTGTCCCCCAGCTCAGCCGTCTCGTGTTGGGGTTTACCCCAGTGGATGAGAGGGTCACATCCCTGCGCCTTCGGGTTGGGGAGAGGTCTCTGACTGTTGTCTCGGCCTATGGGCCGGGCGGTATTGCGGAGTACCCGGCCTTCTTGGTGTCCCTGTCGGGGGTGCTGGATAGTGCCCCTCCCGGGGACTCCATTATTCTGCTGGGGTACTTCAACGCCCACGTGGGAAACGACAGTGACACCTGGAGAGGCGTGATTGGGAGGAATGGCCTCCCTGATCTGAATCCGAGTGGTGTTTTATTATTGGACTTCTGTGCTAGTCACGGATTGTGGGGTGGGTTTGCTTGTTAAGTTGGACCTGTTCCATGTTGGACTCCGGCAGAGCTGCCCTTTGTCACCGGTCCTGTTCATAACTTTTATGGACAGGATTTCTAGGCGCAGCTAAGGGCTGGAGGGGGTCTGGTTTGGGGACCAGAGTATTTCGTCTCTTCTTTTTGCAGATGACGTGGTCCTGCTGGCCCCCTCTAGCCAAGACCTACAGCATGCGCTGTGGCGGTTCACAGCCGAGTGTGAAGCGGCTGGGATGAAGATCAGCTCCTCCAAGTCCGAGGCCATGGTTCTCGACCGGAAAAGGGTGGCTTGTCCTCTTCAGGTCGGAGGGGAGTTCCTGCCTCAAGTGGAGGAGTTTAAGTATCTCGGGGTCTTGTTCACGAGTGAGGGAAGAATGGAGCGGGAGATCGACAGACGGATCGGTGCGGCTGCCGCAGTAATGGGGGCGCTGTGCCGGTCCGTTGTGACTCTGCTGAGTCTGCTGCCCCTGCAACCCGGTCCCAGACAATGAAACGAAACGAAACTAAACATTTGAATTATGTAGACTGTAATTATGGAACAAAATGAAATGTCTAATTTCTTTACATTACAAAGACGCATTCCACTTAGAGAAACACTTTAATAGTTGATAGATGAATTTCGTGAGTGTTAAATATTGATTATTTAGTGAAAGTCTGTGCAACATCATTGGATCACTTGATTAACATTATTACCTCCATCCCAGCCCGCATCACTCGCCTGTTCCATAGTCAGGAGGTTCTGACTTGCTGTGACCTGAGGTGTCCTTTTGGACCTCAGTCTTTCTGTCCTTAGTTCTTATAAACTAAATTCTGGACACATGTTCAGTGGAAACATGAGTGATCATGTTGCCAACCAACGCCCGTGATGTGACCTGCTGATAGAGCCCATCCTGCTGGCACCCCGCCACCGAACCTCCTATCAGGCGGGTTTGAGTGGTTCTATCTGCGTCAGTGGAGGCGGCTTGGCATCTGTTTGCGTGGGTGTGACATTTGGACCAACTGAATTTAAGTGAATCCAGGAATCCCGTGCTATCAGGTAGAGACAAAGACAGAAAGAGAGGAGCAGACATGAGTTTGACGGACAAGGACAAGGCTGCAGTCAAGGCGCTGTGGACCAAGATCTCCAAGGGAGCTGACGTCATTGGAGCAGATGCTCTGGGCAGGTACGTGGATCAGGAGTTCTAGTCTTACACTGAAAAAACAAGGCAGCAGAATGTAGGCCATGTAAGTAATAATATGCAGATAGGTAATTAAAGTCTTTTGAGTAGAAAATATTTGAGTGTAACAGCTGAAAGTCATGAATAGATTTGTTAAACTTCTACTAATTAAAAGGATAATTGGCTTCATAGAATTAGTCCTGTGTTAAAAAGAAGCACAGAATAAGAAATGGTTTGTGATCTAGGTCTAAAACCTTACTGAAACAATAATAAACATTTTGAAATTTATTCTCACAAGGTGGGATGTAAACTGTTTCCCTGACAACCAAGGCTAAGATGAGCCATTTGTTTTTGGCATCTTCTGCCTCAGGGTGAAGAAGCTCAGCTCACTGCACTTTAAAATTCTAACAGGTGCATATAGTAAGTAAACTTAATAATAGTTAAATTCCAACAATATTACTAACTTTATTTAAGAAACAAATCCCGTTTTAACTAACATTTAATACCTGTAGATGACACCAAAAACTCCAACCATCAATATGCAATATTTAAATGCAGTTATCTTACAGCACAGACTCTGATTGTCACCCTCTGATTGCAAACTTTAACTTTTTAAAATAGAAAACCCTGTTTGGATTATTGCCCCATGCAAAAAACTGGTTTAACTGATGTGTGTCATAACTGCTCGTGTTTTGAGTTCTTGAGTTTGTGTTTTTGTTATATTACCTGGTCTGGTCCTTTGTTTTCTGTCTCTCTGCACTCCAAGCCCACACCGGTTCTGTGTTTTCCCCTGATTGTCTGGTCACGTTTGTCATTGGTTCCCCCTGCTGTTCAGGTTTTGTATTGAAGCCCGTTTGTTTCCTTTGTTCCTCACTGGTTCCTTATGTTATGTGTATGTGTGTTTCCTGCTGCGTGCTTGCTACCCTGTCTGTGTCCTGCCATGGAAAGTAAAGACTCGTCCTACCTTAAAAACCTGGAGCTTCAGGAGTTCTTCCCCGCATATTGGTTCATCAAAAAACCAAATTATGACAATGTGGTGCTTACATTCAGATAGAAGCAAAAAGCTTGCAGTGCTCCAGGTGGGGCTCGGACTCACATCCTCGGCATGTCTTTCTGTCATATAAGTAACGTACTCTACCCATTTGTGCCACTGGTGTTCCTGTAACCTTTGACCTCTGTTATCCTTACAGGATGCTCATTGTTTATCCCCAAACCAAGACCTACTTCTCCCACTGGCCTGACCTGAAAGCCGGCTCTGCCCCCGTGACGAAGCATGGGAAGAATATCATGGCTGGAGTCGCTCTGGCGGTGGCCAAGATCGATGATCTGACCAGCGGCTTGCTGGACCTCAGCGAGCTTCACGCCTTCCAGCTGAGGGTGGACCCGGCCAACTTTAAGGTACTGCTCAGGTGCATCAGACTGAGACCCTTTTTATTTGCTTTAAATGAGTTTTCGGTTTTGAAACCTGTCGTAAACGTGTTTTCTCCACAGATCCTGGCCCACTGCCTCCAGGTAGTCATCGCCACCATGTACCCCAATGAATTCACCCCAGAGGCCCACGTAGCCCTTGACAAATTCCTCTCCAACCTGGCTCTGGCTCTCTCTGAGAAATACCGCTGAGCTGGGCTGAAAGCCATACATACCTGAGGGTGAATGCTATGAAGCAATAAAGAGCATGTTGGCCAATCTGTCTTTGAGTCATGTCACTTTTAACTTTTAACACAAACATTCATTTTAAAATGAACAAACCATGAAAAGTTCAAATATGTTTTTATTAAACGTTTAAAAAATCAACAGTTGCAAAAGTCAGTATGGAAAGAAAAATATACATAAAATAGAATATTAAACGTTATAAGACTCAGAAGTAAGCACTGATAATGTTTACAGCTTCAATGCCACCTCCATGACAATAAACAGTCTTGCTATGATTTCATAATCACTCGTAATTTATTATCTCCGAGGATGAGCCTGAAACAGAGTGAAGGACATTATAGTGTCAGTGTTATTTGCTGGGACCATCACAATGTGAGGTTTGGTTGTAAAGCAGATACCTGACCAAAGCAGCAGCCACCACTCCCCCTCCAAGGGGTCCGACCCAGTACACCCAGTGGTAGGTCCAGTAGTTGGCCACCACAGCTGGACCGAAAGCTCTTGCAGGATTCAGACAAGTTCCTGATATGTCACCTCTATAGAACCACAAAATAAAACAAGATCTTAATATGAAGAATTTAGTTATTTATTTATAAAACCAATAAATAATTGCTGTTTTCAGAGGAGTAAAACATGATAGGAAACACAGGTATGCCTCCTTGTTTAGAAGAAAAATTATATTTTGTGTATTTTGACACTATTGATTGTGCAAAACTTCCTTTATGGTGGCACCTCTTCCACCTTTATATAAAACATGTCACTTTAGCTCCTGTCTCTTTAAAACTCTCCAGCACTCAGCGCCCCTCCCGGCCCTATTTAAACAAATCTGGTTTGATCTGTTGGGGCAGAAAATACACAGTTCAAAGTATTTGTTACATTCTACCTTTTTAAATGTTGGGTTCCTCCAAAACAATTATGACATGATTAAAAAATATTTATCATATAAAGACAAGATATCAGCACTTAAAGCAGTATATTTGTTGATACTGTTTGTGCTGATGTCATACCTCTGTCTAAAAGATTTATTAGTATTTTCAGTCAGGGTTCAAAGTCTCTTCCACGGTTGTTTTGAGGGTCAGAAGCTGAAAATTGAGCGTTCACTACATAGAAAACTTGGTGTAGGAAAACCTCAATAAGCTGCTGATGAAATACTGATTTGGCAAAGAAAACCCAAACTCAGACTGACATCATATCCCACAGATATAAGCATTTTCTGTTTGAATTGTTTTAAATAGGTCAAATCAGCAAGAACTGCTCCCTTTCTGACTACCTGTTAGCCTTTCTACCCTCTGAGGAGTTTCTTAGTTTTCTACAAACTCACCCTGCCAAGATGTTGATGATGACAGTGCAGCCCACCACAAACGGGGCGAGAGGCGTTTTTGTCCGGCTGTTGACTGCCACCATCAGCACCGCCATGGTCAACAGGCAGGTCATTGCCACCTCTCCGAAGAGGGCTTTGTACATCTGCCTCTCTGACTTCAGAACGTCAAAGGCGGCTCCTGTGGCATCGTTAAAGTGTTCTGGGCTGGTCATCAGCTGTGTAATGGAAGTGGTGGTTAGGATGCTCAGGATTCAGGAGTGGTGCCAATCAGAGAGCTCTAACAGGGGAACCTTTCAGAACATTTTGCTTTTTATATTTAGCACCAACCTTAGCCATTCCAGCTCCAATGACTCCTCCAATCAGCTGGCTGATCAGGTAGGGCCCTACCATAATCAGCTCCATGCCTCCACACAAGTAGATAGCAAGAGTGATGGGAGGGTTGAAATGGGAGCCACTTCAAGGAGAAAAGGCAGTTAAAACAAATTAAAATGTCAAAACATCATAAGCATAAATACATCTCTATGTATCTTCGGTTATTCTTAAAGAACGCTTACCTGATGTTATTCATGACAGCCACCAGTACTGCCACAGCCAGCCCATGGACCAGAGCTGGCTGCAGCCTTCCTGCTGCTGGCACGTTCTCAATGACAGACACACAACTAATGAAGACAAAGAACATGGTCCCCACAATTTCAGCCAGGCAGGGTTGGAACAGTCTTTCATATTTGTTGTGAGTCTTGGAGATTGGCTTCTTAACATTCTCCATAAGAGTAGAATCTGCACCTTCCATTTCTATTTTCTCTGCACCCATGGTTGCTGCTGCTCTCTTTCCTTACTTCTGCCTCCAAGTACACCTTATCCAGTCTGCTCCCTGAGGCAAATGAGCAGCTAGGCATTGTTTCCTTATAGTTGTTATCTACAGTAATTGGCACATTAACCTGACTAGTCGTAAAAATCCAAAGGTGAAGGATAATCGATTATCTCTGTGCAGCATGTCTTAAACCCAAGGTATCTGGCATCAGTCCAGCTCAGTTAAAACAAGTAAAACGGTCTGTAGAAGCGAATCCTTAAGATTCCTGTTTGGAGAAAGGATTATAAGATTCAAAGCAAAGCAAGATTGTCCAGGATGGCCACACTTGATAGGATCAGAAGCACATTTCAGAGGTTAAACTGTTATTTATTCCTAAAAATCATCATCTAAGCTGTGTTTGCTTGCACAGGTCAGGCTACAATAACTGAGGGAAGTCTGTATAGATAAGAGCGGCACAAACTGCAACAAATCAAAAGTATGAAAGGCATGAAGGTCAAATTCATTTTGGGCATTTAATGATTGATTTCTGGTTCCAGGGTAAATTCATAATTCAACATGTAGGTCCAATGATACATGAAAAATGTGGGGTTAATATTACATTATTAAACTAACATTTGTATACAGAGAAACTATTGTTATAATTCCTGCGAGATTTTTGACCATTCATCTTGGCAGAAAAAGTAGAGCTCATTTAAACTGAATCCAGCTTTTAAGCATAGAGCACACCAGTTTATTAAGGTTTGATTTCACAGCCGTTCCAGAACCGTCACGTTAGTCTACTGTTGAGTCCAGACTCCAACTAGTGGAGAATTGGTGTTGAAGTTAAAACATTTAGTTGTAGACCATCATTTTCATAATTCCATGTAGTTTTGTCCAAATCATCCCCAAGCATGATGCTGCCACCACTATGCTTGACAATTGGTTCAGTGTTCTTAGGTTTGACTCCTCTAAATAATATTTGTAATTATGTCCAAACAGCTCAATCTTCATCTGCTTTTCTCCAATAGCCAGAAGCTGCACATTTCAGAGGAGAATCACCCAAATCCTTTGTACTATTGAAATGTTTCAGATGATCAAACAAGTTTTAATATCAGATCCTGAGTAAACACAAAAAGCAGTTTTCAATGATAATTTTGTTTATTAAGGGATCTTCTATCCAAACCAACCTGGCCCTAGTACAAAATATTCCCCCCCCCCCCTCGTTAAATAATGAATTAATGTGATAAAGAAATGTTGGGCCAATTTCACCTGCAACACCAGACCTGATGAGTACCAGACCTGCAGAACCAAGAAATCACGTAAACAGAGCCTGTGTTCAGTATTACAGATGAGAGACAAGGTCTCTGACGTCTATCAGTCTGGAAAGGGTTAAAAGCCATCTCTAAGGCTTTGGGACTCCAGAGAACCACAGTGAGAACCATCATCCACACATGGAGAGAACATGGAACAGTGGAGAACCTTGCCAGGAGAGGCTGACTAACCAAAATTACTCAAAGAGCTCATGGAGGACTGTCTAGGGTTTCAAGACCAGAACCACTGCTGACCCATAAGAACACAAAGGAAGGCTGCGGCGCTGGTGGTGTAGGGCTTAAACGTGTGACCATGTGCTCGGTGCAGCTGTCCCAGGTTCGGGTCCCAGACCCGGCGACCGTTGCCGAATGTCTCCCCCCCTCTTTCCTATCTACCTACTATCAAAAAAAAGGCCTCCTGTGCTGCAAAAAAATAAATATATATATATAAATATATATATATAAATATATATATATAAATATATATATTTATATATATATATTTATATATATATAAATATATATATATTTATATATATATATTTATATATATATAAATATATATATATAAATATATATATTTATATATATAAAACACAGAGGAGCTTCCCACATTCACCAAAAACATCCTGATGATTCCCCAAGACGTTTGGGAAAATATCCTGTGGACATTTTCAGAAGCCGTGTGACCTTATGTAAAAATAAAAGCATATGGGAAAAACAATATCTCACCTACAGTCAACCATGGTGGTGGTAGTGTGATGGTCTGGAGCTGATTTGCTGCTTCAGAACCTGGAGAACCTGCTAAAACAGCAAGTCCACCTCTGAATAACTTTAAAAAACAACAAGTTCAAGTTTTGGACTGGCCTAGTCAATTTCTAGATTTAAATAAGATTGAGATGCTTTGGTATGAACTTAAACATGCCGTTCCTTCATCAGTCTGGCCAAAATGAAAAACTTCTGTAAACAAGAGTGGGCCAAAATTCTTCTACAGTCGAGACTCATTGATGGCATCTGTTGCTGCCAAGGGTGGAACAACCAGTTATCAGGTTTAGGGGGTGAATACTTTTTCGCACTTGGTCAGGTTTATGGAAGCAAATCGTTACCATATTTCAAATGAAAAAGCATTTTCAGAAATGCTTTTTCATTTTAAGAATGTGGCTGCGTTATTTGACCCATAAATAAAATTAGTAATCAATCATCCTATTTGCATTTTCTTCTTCATGACTGCACATTTTATGCCATAATCAAAAAGAAAACAAAGCAGACATTGATTTTTCGTTTTCGTGGTCTGCCCGTAAAGTCCTGCCCAGAACTAGAAAATGAAAAAACATTCCGAGCTACGGGCGCAGAAGAGTGACGTCAGCAGCCGCTCTTCCTCAGCTCCCTGCTGACCGAGCTACCCATCTTGTTCGCTAGGGGGCGCTGTGCACGTCTGCAATGCATTACATTGCAAACGTGCTGAGAAATTGATTGAATTGCAGCAGGACCGAGCTCAATTTGTGGCAGTGGCAGGAAGAACTGGTAGTTCTGGTGGCAGGAAGAACTGGTAGTTCTGGTGGCAGTCACAGCCTGCCAATCAATCAATTTCTCAGCATGTTTGCAATGTAATGCACTGCAGACGTGCACAGCGCCCCCTAGCGAACAAGATGGGTAGCTCGGTCAGCAGGGAGCTGAGGAAGAGCAGCTGCTGACGTCACTCTTCTGCGCCCGTAGCTCGGAATGATTTTTCATTTTCTAGTTCTGGGCAGGACTTTGCAGGCTGACCATGAAAACGAAAAATCAATGTCTGCTTTGTTTTCTTTTTGATTATGGAATAAAATGTGAAGTCATGAAGAAGAAAATGCAAATAGGATGATTGATTACTAATTTTATTTATGGGTCAAATAACGCAGCCGCATTCTTAAAATGAAAAAGCATTTCTGGAAATGCTTTTTCATTTTCAAATTTTACATTTCAAATTGAATTTTGGTATCTATTT
The DNA here is from genome assembly GCF_021462225.1 of Girardinichthys multiradiatus. Classification (NCBI taxonomy): domain Eukaryota; kingdom Metazoa; phylum Chordata; class Actinopteri; order Cyprinodontiformes; family Goodeidae; genus Girardinichthys; species Girardinichthys multiradiatus. The sequence continues at coordinate 1,073,993 of NC_061803.1, read as the reverse complement.
GCTGGGGTACATTTTGAAAAATAAATCTCAAATGTCTTTTTCATTTTCATTTTCATTTAGTGAAAGAATGAGCAGTCTTGAAGAAGAAAATTAAAATGCAAATAGGATGATTGATTACTAATTTCATTTATGAGTCAAACAATGCAGCCACATTCTTAAAATGAAAAAGCATTTCTGAAAATGCCCTGGTGGCACCGCTAACATTTCCTACAAAAAACCAAAAGATCAGAGGGTGTAGAAACTTTTTCAGGATTGTTACACATTTCACCATGCCTCCAAAAGAGTGCGTTTATTCTCCGAGTTCGGACGAAGACGAGCTTCCATGATTGGGTCTTACTTTGGTCAGCTGGTGATCGCTCCAACCTGCGTCTGTGGCAGCGGCAGCTCCATCCCTCCACAGGTAGATGCTGAGAGACACTGCAGGGTTAAAGTGTCTCCACTGCAATAAACCGGGACTTTACTCTGTTACTAATGATGTTATAAAGAGGTGATAAGAGAACCTGCCTTGCAGATGTGGGATAAACAGAGTAATAAGAGCAGATCCCTCTGAGGTGGGTTAATCCAGCCTAGTCTTGACCTTTAACCCTTAAATATCTGGATTGCACCGAAGACAAAAACATCAATGCTAGCTGATTAGGAATAAGACATAAATCTAAGCTGTCCTCTGCTCCACTAATGATTCGTTAAAAAAAGATGTAATCATATATTTGATAAAAATAAGAAAATTATACACAAAAGGTTTACATTAACATGCAGAGAAAACATTCAAATCATTTACCTGATTTGACTGAACAACATGATCCACAGCAGGCTGGAGGACACCGCTTGCTCCATCATTCCCAGTAACTGCTCCACACCCCACAAACACAAAAAAGCTCACCCCAAACATCTCCACCAGGCAGGGTGGAGCTCAAACATGCATTTGTTCATCTTCACACCGAGGACCTCTACCTTCCACCGTCTGGGCCTGGGCTGCACCGCTTGGACCAGTGTGGTTTAGTACCATATACTGGTCCTTCTCAAAATATTAGCATATTGTGATAAAGTTCATTATTTTCCATAATGTAATGATGAAAATTTAACATTCATATATTTTAGATTCATTGCACACTAACTGAAATATTTCAGGTCTTTTATTGTCTTAATACGGATGATTTTGGCATACAGCTCATGAAAACCCAAAATTCCTATCTCACAAAATTAGCATATTTCATCCGACCAAAAAAAGAAAAGTGTTTTTAATACAAAAAACGTCAACCTTCAAATAATCATGTACAGTTATGCACTCAATACTTGGTCGGGAATCCTTTTGCAGAAATGACTGCTTCAATGCGGCGTGGCATGGAGGCAATCAGCCTGTGGCACTGCTGAGGTCTTATGGAGGCCCAGGATGCTTCGATAGCGGCCTTTAGCTCATCCAGAGTGTTGGGTCTTGAGTCTCTCAACGTTCTCTTCACAATATCCCACAGATTCTCTATGGGGTTCAGATCAGGAGAGTTGGCAGGCCAATTGAGCACAGTGATACCATGGTCAGTAAACCATTTACCAGTGGTTTTGGCACTGTGAGCAGGTGCCAGGTCGTGCTGAAAAATGAAATCTTCATCTCCATAAAGCTTTTCAACAGATGGAAGCATGAAGTGCTCCAAAATCTCCTGATAGCTAGCTGCATTGACCCTGCCCTTGATAAAACACAGTGGACCAACACCAGCAGCTGACACGGCACCCCAGACCATCACTGACTGTGGGTACTTGACACTGGACTTCTGGCATTTTGGCATTTCCTTCTCCCCAGTCTTCCTCCAGACTCTGGCACCTTGATTTCCGAATGACATGCAGAATTTGCTTTCATCCGAAAAAAGTACTTTGGACCACTGAGCAACAGTCCAGTGCTGCTTCTCTGTAGCCCAGGTCTGGGGAATGCGGCACCTGTAGCCCATTTCCTGCACACGCCTGTGCACGGTGGCTCTGGATGTTTCTACTCCAGACTCAGTCCACTGCTTCTGCAGGTCCCCCAAGGTCTGGAATCGGCCCTTCTCCACAATCTTCCTCAGGGTCCGGTCACCTCTTCTCGTTGTGCAGCGTTTTCTGCCACACTTTTTCCTTCCCACAGACTTCCCACTGAGGTGCCTTGATACAGCACTCTGGGAACAGCCTATTCGTTCAGAAATTTCTTTCTGTGTCTTACCCTCTTGCTTGAGGGTGTCAATAGTGGCCTTCTGGACAGCAGTCAGGTCGGCAGTCTTACCCATGATTGGGGTTTTGAGTGATGAACCAGGCTGGGAGTTTTAAAGGCCTCAGGAATCTTTTGCAGGTGTTTAGAGTTAACTCGTTGATTCAGATGATTAGGTTCATAGCTCGTTTAGAGACCCTTTTAATGATGTGCTAATTTTGTGAGATAGGAATTTTGGGTTTTCATGAGCTGTATGCCAAAATCATCCGTATTAAGACAATAAAAGACCTGAAATATTTCAGTTAGTGTGCAATGAATCTAAAATATATGAATGTTAAATTTTCATCATGACATTATGGAAAATAATGAACTTTATCACAATATGCTAATATTTTGAGAAGGACCTGTATGTCACTCTTAGGAGCATGCATTCACACACCCAGAGATTCCTTCTCTATCAGGAGCCTCCAGCTTCCTGCATTTGTTTATAACTCTAAGACTGGTAACATCCAGAAGCCTTTACCATGATTCATAAATCCCAGAACACAGTTGAAGATGAGAGTCTCTCAGATTCTTGATTAAGTAAAACATTATCTGCCTAAAAAGTTATTAGATGTGCAACAAAATGTGTCTTCAAACACCTCAAACTTTTCATTTTCTTACATTAAAACCACAAACTTGAAAGTAATTTATTAGGATTTCATGCGACAGAGCAACACAAAGCAGTGTATAGCTGTGAAATAGAAGGAAATTAAAGATGCAGTTTTTTTAGAAATAAAAATCTGAACAGTGCAGCAAGCATTTATTTTCAGCTCCTGAGTCAAGACTTTGTAGAACCAAATCTGTTGAGGTGCTTCTCTACCAGCTTTGAAAATAGAGGAGAACATTTTGGCTTCTTCTTTAGATTCTTTCATCATATTGGCTGGAGAGCATCTCTGGAATTTAGGTCTGGACTTTGACTAGGTCATCTTAACACATGAATCTGTTTTAATCTTAACCATCCATCGTATCTCTGGCTGGATGTTCAGGGTGGTTCTCCAGCTGGAAGTTGAACTTCCACCCAGTCTCAGGTCTTCTGCAGCATCTATCAGGTTTTCACCCTGGATTTAGCTTCATCTTCCCATCAACTCTGATTAGCTTCCCTTCCACAGCATGATGCCGCCACTACCATGTTTAACCTTGGGAAGTGGTTTTAGGCTGACAGCAGGCCCATTAAAACAGCTACAGTTAAGCCCAAAATTATTCATACCCCTGGTACACTGAGGTTGATAGTAATCTGTTAATGTGACCAACATGCTTCTTCTGACCGGAAGTAATATAAGATGAATTCATCCCAATTCAGTTAAATACTTTTGAGGAGGTCTGTAAGGAGCAGAGAGCATGAACATCAATAAACACCACATAAATGATATTCTTCACATCTCTGTGTTTAATTTCCATCAGATGAACAGACTCTGTAAGAACATTTGAACCTCAAATATTCGTGTTTCATTTTTCTGGTACCAGTGTTACAACAATCTTCCTCACAGACCTGCTGGTGTCTCCACCTGAAACTCAAACTGGCTTCTACATGAAATCAAATAATGCTGATGTCATGAGTTCTAGCATCTCAACAATCCCAGGTGAGAAGCTGAAGCAGAACAAACGGCTTCCTTTTCGTGCTGCCTCCTGGGTTGGATCTTCTCCTGCTGATTGTGGCAAACCCATCTGGGTCAGAACGCCAACTGCGACAGACCTGAGGAAACAGAACACGACCCGTCCTGGTTAATAAGGACAGTAAAAGATTTACCACATATGAGTAAGCTAAATTAAATTAGACGTTGGGCTAAAAGGCGCCGTGGTAATCCCAGAATGTTCTGGAACAGACCGACGTCTTACCACGGCTCACATGAAGGCATGGTACATGTTTTACCCAGGTTGAGTTTGTCCTTGGTGGCCCAGCAGATGCAGTAGTGTTGAAGAAGCTGCTGCAGCAGCTCATTCTCATCTAGGAACTCCAAACGCTCCATTCTGCAAAAGATCAATTCATCAACTGACACTTCAACTTGTCAAGAGGAAATGATGCAATTTAAACAAGATTAACATCTAAGATATGGAAACGAGGAACTGATTTTCCATTTGATGCCGGCAAGATATTTCAATTCAAATGTTTCACTAAGAAACAAATAGCGTATTAAAAACCTGGTCCTGTATTCTCAAAGATCCTCAGAGTCTCTCAGAGAGCTCCTAACGTAGCCTAAAGATTCCTGCCAAGGAGTCTCAGCTTCAGAGTGATTCAGCTGAGGAGGAGACAACGAGTGGGTGTGGTTGACCCCGTTGCTAGGTGTGAAGCTGCCTTCTAAGAGCTGTGATTGGCTGTTATAAGAAAACAAATGTGTTCCCAGTAATCAGTGGAGAGAAATGAACCGATGATAGAATTTAGACTGGATTCAGAAATGTTTAAATCCTGATGATGAAACTTAGCAAGATTAAATGAATTGTCACACAGCATCAACATGTTTGAACCTTATTTAGATGCTAATCATTATTCTGATTTTCCAATCATGCTGGCTGTTTTCCTACTTCATCTATCTGATATTAATGTGGACACACACATTTTACTGTCATCTCCTTCTGGTATGAAGAGGTTTGATTTGGTGAAACAACTTAACAAATTTGAGGATAAAGGGTGGAGAAAACTGAGCTGAACAGAGGAGCAGAGCCTGCTGCTGGCACAGCTGGTGGAGGGGAGGAGAGGAGTTGAAAGGTTGATTTGTTTTTTTTAACCATTTTACAGTCTAAATATGTAAATACTTTTGTACTATAATGTTTGTATTTTTTTCACTTTGTATTCATGGTTATTTATTATTGTTTATGATTTATTGATCCTTCCTAATATCATCTTACTAGAGGTTGACCTTTAACCTGTCCTGCTGCTGAAACTATTTAATTTCCTCCTAGGGGGATGATAAAGTGAATCTTATCTCTATATTAATAATTGTATAATTGTTCTAGAAGTTTATGTTCTCATTGACAAAGGGCAGCCCTGCTGGAGTCCAACATGCACCGGGAACAGGTCCGACTTAGTGCCGGCAATGCGGACCAAACTCCTGCTCCGCTTGTAAAGATACTGAATGGCCCCTAATAAAGGGCCCCCGATTTCATACTCCTGGAGCACCCCCCACAGGGCATCATGAAGGACACAGTCGAATGCTTTCTCCAGGTCCACAAAACACATGTGAACCGGTTGGGCAAACTCCCATGAACCCTCGAGCACCCTGTAGAGGGTATAGAGCTGGTCCAGTGTTCCACGGCCGGGACGAAAACCACACTGCTCCTCCTGAAGCCGAGGTTCGACTATCGGCCGGACTCTCCTCTCCAATACCCTGGCGTAGACCTTACCAGGGAGGCTGAGGAGTGTGATCCCCCTGTAGTTGGAACACACCCTCCGGTCACCCTTCTTATGAAGGGGGACCACCACCCTAGTCTGCCAGTCCAGAGGCACTGTCCCTGACCGCCACACAATGTTGAAGAGGCGTGTCAACCATGACAGCCCCACAACATCCAGAGACTTGAGGTACTCAGGGCGGATCTCATCCACCCCCGAAGCCTTGCCACCGCGGAGCTTTTTAACCACCTCAGTGACTTCAGCCTGGGTGATGAAAGAGTCCAGCCCCGAGTCCCCAGCCTCTGTTTCCACCAGGGAATGCATGATGGCAGGATTGAGGAGATCCTCGAAGTACTCCTTCGACCGCCCGATAATGTCCTCAGTCGAGGTCAGCAGCTCTCCACCCCCACTATAAACAGTGTTGGCGAAGCACTGCTTCCCCCTCCTGAGGCGCCGGACGGTTTGCCAGAATCGCTTCGAGGCCAACTGGTAGTTCTTCTCCATGGCCTCACCAAACTCCTCCCAGGCCCGTGTTTTTGCCTCTGCCACAGCCCTGGCCGCAGCACGCTTGGCCCCACGGTACCCGTCAGACGCCTCAGGAGTCCCACAAGCCAACCACAGCCGATAGGACTCCTTCAGCTTGACAGCGTCCCTTACTGCCGGTGTCCACCACCGGTTTGCCGCCGCAACAGGCACCATAGACCTTACGGCCGCAGCTACGGGCAGCAGCATCAACAATAGATGCGGAGAACATGGTTCACTCGGACTCTATGTCTCCAACATCCCCCGGGATCTGGTTGAAGCTCTCCTGGAGGTGGGAGTTGAATACATCCCTGGCTGAGGGCTCCGCCAGACGCTCCCAGCAGACCCTCACTATGTACTTGGGCCTGCCAAGTCTGTCCAGCTTTCTCCTCCTCCAGCAGATCCAACTCACCACCAGGTGGTGATCAGTGGACAGCTCAGCCCCTCTCTTCACCCGAGTGTCCAAAACATGCGGCCGAAGGTCTGATGATACGACAACAAAGTCGATCATCGACCTCCTGCCTAGGGTGTCCTGGTGCCAAGTGCACTGATGGACACCCTTATGTTTGAACATGGTGTTCATTATGGACAACCCGTGACTAGCACAGAAGTCCAATAACAAAACACCACTCGGATTCAGATCAGGGAGGCAATTCCTCCCAATCACGCCTCTCCAGGTGTCACTGTCGTTTCCCACGTGGGCGTTGAAGTCCCCCAGCAGAATAATGGAGTCCCCGGGAGGGGCACTATCCAGCACCCCCGACATGGATGCCAAGAAGGCCGGGTACTCTGCACTACCACTCGGCCCGTAGGCTGAAACGATAGTCAGAGACCTCTCCCCAACCCGAAGGTACAGGGATACAACCCTCTCATCCACTGGGGTAAACCCCAACACGAGACGGCTGAGCTGGGGGGTAACAAGCAAACCCACCCCAGCCCGCCGCCTCTCCCCGTGGGCCACTCCAGAGTAGAAGAGAGTCCAACCCCTCTCAAGGAGACGGGTTCCAGAGCCCACGCTGTGCGTGGAGGTGAGCCCGACTATTTCTAGTCGATATCTCTCGACCTCCTGCACAAACTCAAGCTCCTTCCCCCCCAGCGAGGTGACATAAGCATCCGGGGATCGGGCCGCTGAGGTCTCCACCTTCGTCCGCCACCCAATCCTCTTTGCACCGGTCCCTCACAGACATGTCATGTAGAAGACATTTAATGGTTGTTATGGAGACTTGGTGACACTAAGATGCTGCAGAAGTTCTCTAACAGGGAACCTTTTGGTCATCCTCACCATGTGAAGAGGAAGATAAACTTGTTTGTCACAGTTCCAGTTGGTTTAAAGTTTATAATTATGGCTCCAACTGTAAATATAAATGGATTTAGACGAGCTGTTACTTTCTAGTTCCTGAACTATAAAAGTACAAACACCCACCTGCCTTACCTGAATGATATGATCCCTCCTCTTTCCCATTTTGAATATAGGCTGGTCATATTTATATCCAGGAAAACACAAATTTTGGATTACTGAAATTCATTCCTGATCTCCCTGATCAACTGGTACCTTTACAGATGTGTAAATGTTAGACGATGTGCATTAAGAAGCACCTAATACCCTCATAGATACTGGAAATTAAAAGCAGCATGTTCAGCAGATACTACCTTGCCACATCATCCTGAGGGAGAACACCGTAGACCGTCATCATATCCAGAGCATTGGCATGCTCCCAGCCTGTCTTCAGGAAACGCTCCTTCTGCAAACACCAAACAGAAGGTTCCCTGTCATCTAAAAAGATTCAATTAAAAGTTTGATCGGGTCATTTAACAGACTGCTGGTGTTCTGGGTGGTTGCAGAAGCACTGAGAATGAAGCTGGAAGTCACCTGAGAGTCCAGAGACTGACAGACCTCAACTCCAGCTAGTGTGCACTGGCGTCTCTGCAGGTTCTCAATCATCACCTGGCCAAATCGATCGCTCATGTTCACCTGGACGAACAGACCAAGGGCCACTCAACAAAGTTCTCTTCTTCTCAATTTAACACAAAGCCACAACTCAGATTAGATGTTCTACTTCCAGGTGTTTCCTGGGAATATTATTTAAATCATTCAACCTACTGTGGTGTGAAAAAGTATTTACCCCCTTACATATGCCTTCTGTTTTTGTCTTATTTAAATGTTTCAGAAATTATTTTTATATCAAACATGAACTGAGTAAATACAAAAGCAGTTTTTAAATGATAATTTCATTTTCTAAAATAAAAAGCTGCAAACCAACCTCGCAAAGTGTAGAACCTGTCTGACAACATGAAGTAGACCAAAACCTCTTAAAAAGCAACATAACTTTTTCTGATTTAAAAAAGTTCAAGAACAGATGATAAACAAACTCACAGACATTTATCAGTCTAGTAAGGGTTCAGGTCCAGAGAACCACGGAGAGAACCATCATCCACACATGGAGAAAACACAGAACAGTGGAGAACCTTCCCAGGAGAGGTCAACTTACCAAAGTTATTCCTTGAGCTCATCAACGACTCATCAGAAGAGCCCAGAACAACATCTAAAGCTCTGCAGGCTGCACTGCCTCGGTTAAGGTCAGAGGTCATGATTCAACAATAAGAAAGAGAGACTGGACAAGCAGAAAATCCTGAAGGAGAAGATCCAACCATTAGTGTGTGACCTGAAGCTCCAGAACACCGGGATTCTGCAGGAGGACATTGATCCAAAGCACAACAGCGGTTCCACCTCTGAATGGCTCAAAACAAAGAATAAACAAAGGTTTTGGGATGTCCTAGTCAAAGTCAAGACGTAGGTATGATTTAGTTGCTTTAAACAGGCCATTCATGCTGGAAAAATCGTCAAATATGTCTGAAATAAAGCAATTCAGGAAAACAGAGTGGGTGTAAACTCCTCCACAGTGATGTTAGAGACTCGTTAGCAGGTATTAGTTTTCCATTTAGGGTGAGGTTGGCTTGGAAAGAGTTTGATCCTCAATAAATAAAATCATGATTTGAAAACAGCTTGTTGTGTTTACTCAGGTTCTATTTGTCTGATGTCTTGAAACAATTAGTTGTGAAGCAAAAACAGAGGAAATTTGTAAGGAAGCAAATAGGTTTTCAAGGCAACATAATGATAAATGATTACATTACAGCTGAGATGCATTTGTGCTCATTACCTGTTCATAGTTAATAAACATGGCAGTGTGGAAGGTCTCTGCAGCCCAGTGAACCAGGTTGGAGGACTGTGATGGAGTCATGTAAACCAGCACACACTCTGAGAAGAGCAGTGTAGGCAACCTGCAGTCAGGAAGAACATATAATTAAACACTTTCTTTTTCTGCGTTTTTGTGTTGCTGTAAAGATCCAAATAAAACTTCCTATAAATAGTTTCCCATTGGGAACAAATTAATTACAACAGATTTAGATGCATTTTACAGAAAGTATGACTCAGCATACGGGGGTCTGTGTTATTTGGGACTGAAAACACACACAGTGGGTGTGGCGTCATCTCAAATCAGCCTCCAGATGACTTTTGACCTTACACTGCAGCCAGTCACTCATTCTTTATAGTGAGCTTTATCTACAGCTGCTCACAGTCAACAATAAGCTGCAGTTCCTGGACCTCCAAAGACATGCTGAGAAACCATCTGTCAACTAACAGGCAGCAGCAGAGACGCTTGTTTTCATAAAACCAAACTGATCTCAGGTTAACTTCCACACAGTTTCTAAAGATTTCTTTCACTTACTCTGGGTCCAGCTGGAACCTCTTCAGTTTTTCATCCAAGCTTGAGATGTTTCTAAGGTCTGCTCCGAGGATGCAGTAACGATCCGAGTCGAGGACGTGGGACTCTAAAGAGACGCAAGCACCAGTCTTTAAATGCAGAACATTCAGCGGTTAAATCCATAGAAATATATTGTTAACAGTAATAATATGGAGAGTAATAATAATGATAATAATAATAAGTTGCACCTAGCAGTAATGAGTCGGTGGAGTGCACATCAATGATGGGTTTGGACAAAGGTGGTTTTGTCCTAGTCAAAGGTCGAAACAAAAAAAAAGAGCTTCAATGGAACAAGAAAACGGACCACAAACAAGAACACCACTATTTTCTTTATTACCCGTAAGCCAACTTTCTGTTTCCACATCACAAACATGTGTGAACCAATTATAAATTGATACATTTTTGGCTTTGTATCTACAGAAGCAACTGCAACAAACTTTTAATTATACAGTTCTTGCAAAAGTATTCACACCACTTGAACTTTTTCACATTTTTTCCATGTTACAACCACAAACTTCAGGGTTTTGATGAGATGCAGCAAATCTAAAGTGTGATGTAAACAGTCCCCTTCACTCTGAAACCCATAAATAAAACCCCAACAACAAGGAACTCAGAAGAAGTCACCTAATCAGTAAATAGAGTCCAGCTGTGTGTAATTTAGTCTCAGTGTAACTGTTCTGTGAACAAAACTTGAGATGGAAACAATATCAGAGCTTTGAACATCTCCCAGAGCTCTGTTCAACCCATCATCTGAACATGGAGACAGGATGGACCACCTGCAGACCTACCAAGACATGGTAGGTCTGCAGGTGGACAGGCAAGGAGAGCATTAAATAAAGCAGCAGCCAAGAGGTCCATTGTAGCTCTGGAGGAGCTGCAGAGATCCACAGCTTAGGTAGGAGAATCTGCCCTCAGAACTGCTCTCCAAAAATCTGGCCTTTATGGCAGAGTGAAAAGAACAAGACCATTTTGAAAGAAAGCCAGAAGAAGTTCTTTTTAAAATTTGCCACAAGTCATGAAGGAGACACAGTAAACGTGTAGAAGGTGCTCTGCTCAAATCAAAGGGAAGAATCCTTTAAAAAGCAACCCTACTTTTTAGAAGTGGCACGAAGAAAGCCATGAGATACCACAGGCCATGTAGGGGAAACGGCAAACATGAAGAAGAAGGTGCTCTGTCCAGATGAGACCAAATATTAGAATGTTTGGCCAACATCTTCACCTATTAGTGCACATCAATCTGATGCGATGGCAGCATCATGCTGAGGGGATGCTTTTTCTCAGCAGGGACAGGGAAGCTGGTCGAAGTTGATGGGAAGATGGATGGAGGTAAATCCAGGACAATCCTGGAAGAAAACCTCTTAGAGGCTGCAGAAGACCTGAGACTGAGGTGGAGGTTCACCTTCCAGCAGGAGAAACACCTTGAACACCCAGCCAGAGATACAATGGATGGTTTAGATTAAAGCAGATTCATAGGTTAGAATGGCCTAGTCAAAGCCCAGACCTAATTCCAATGTTAACAGATGATCTCCATCCTAACTGACTGACTTAACTAGTCTGCAAAGAAATGGGCAGAAATTGCATCTTACTTCAGTTTGGTTTAGTTAAAGCACAGATTCTCAACAAATGCAGTCTCAACATTTCAGGCAAAGCTGGAAGAAACATGGACCTCTGGCTTAAATTAAAGTTAAATGTGATTCTACAAATTATAAAGGGTTAAATGCACATAAAAAATGTAAACCTTGTGGGTTTTCCTTTCATTTACTGTCACATAACATCCCAATAAAATAGAGCGAGGTCTGTGACTGTAGCCTGAAGAAACGTGAAACAGGTCAAGGGGTATGATTACTTTTCAAGAGCACTGTACAGAGAAGAAACGAAGCATTCTGGTACATGTTTTTATTAACTGCTTAATATCACTATAGATAACTATCAAATAATACAGTTGGTCTATCAGTTTTCCTTTCCTTCATCTTCAGCACCTATATTCGCTAACATTGTTTCAAATGAGACTTTGGCGCCCCCTGACAGCCTTTCCTTTACATTACACCACTAGTATTCAGGAAGATATGAGGTCAACGTCGATGGGACGCCTTCTAGTTGCAAGTTGGAAACAAACCCAGTGGGATGTGCTAGTTGTTGCAGAGCTAGCTAACAGAAACACAAGCTAATAACTTTGTGTTCCTCAACAGTTCTGTGAGTTAGAACTCTAAAGGAACATGATCACAAGGAGACCGTTTCAGCATTGATGGGAAGGTACACCAGTTAGGTGTGGTGCTGTTATTAGTATCAAGATGATTCAAATGTATTTATCTCCATTTCTTTCCTCTTGCATCTCCTCTAAAGATTATATATTAATATTTAAATGTCTGGATGCAGAGAGAAACAGACACTAAAGTCATGTTCTTTGCTTGTGCACAAGAACCTGGACAGTTAAACTGATTCTGATTTCATGCATTCAACCATTAAAGGAACATGTTCACAAACAGGTTGTAAAACACTAAGGCTGCCTCTGGCAGATTCGCTACTAATTCTTTTATACCTACAAATTTCACGACATTTTATGTGTGGAAGCCGTTTTGGATACTGAATTCAAGGCTGTTCGGAAATCTGACTTTCCTAGTTGTAATTTTGACTTTCAGAGGCATTCTGGGTGTCTTTCTGACTGGGAACCTAGAAAATAAGACATCTGAATACAAAGAGAAAGAGGTTATAGCTGCAGCTGCCATGTTGATTTCAGGGTGGCTCAGAGACCTCTGACTTTCCAAGTAGGAACGTCAGCAGGTTTGATTTTCCCACTTGGAAATCTGAGTTTAAAATCAAACGCACTGGTACAGCTTCATGCTCATTCTGGAAACGTTACGTTATTTTCAAGGAGGGAAAACTATAGACTATTTTTTTCAGTTTGTGTAAAAAGTACTTGGAAAAGCTGTAAGCAGAGATGGTGGGTGAAGCAAACCTTAATTAACACATGTATAACAGCAGCAGGCTTACTTTATGGAGTGTATTTTCCTGGCCACAACAGTTGGAAAGTCAACTTCAAAGAACTTCCGTGGCAACAAGTTTTCATCCTATTGAATACACACATACACACACTTTGGATCCGGGCCTTGGAATCGCTTCACTTTGTTAAGAGCAAAACAGAAAACATTGGTTTTCTTGAGATAAAAATGAAAATGAGATGAGGCTAAAGCAGCAAAGTATGAGACTGCAAACCTTTAGTCTCCAAAAGGTGGTGTCTAGGCCTGCACCCAAGTTGATTACTTGACAGTGACCTTCTGTTTTCTCTAGAAATGCATCAAGGAGAAGGTTGACCCCTTTAACCCGGGCATAGTATCCTGTCAAAACAAACAAGTGGAGTTAAAGACAAGCTGTCAGAAAGGCTCCTGTGCATTAGCCATGATGGAAAATCCCTCAGGGTTGTGCGCATTATATTTATGGGTAAACCTGTGACTTATAAATGTAGACGGTTGGATTGTGCCTGAAAAAGGAAACAGGAAAAAGCTTTGAGGAACAGACTACTTACCTCTGTTGATTTCAGGCGCCTTCCGCTCGCCTACATTTCTCACAAAGTACTGAAGACACGAGTCCTTCCAGTAGCCTTTACTGGTAGCAAACCTAAAAAATAGAAAAGGTTTCACAAACTTGGTGAAAAAGGTTATTCTGATAATCATTTATTACCCAAGCATAACCTCGTCTACGGTTATTCCCAGAACTTTGACATGACTGCAAGTAAAACTGATCCAAGGAGTAAACAGTGTGCAGCTGCAGCAGAGCATTTACTCTAATGCTTTTCAACCACCTCAGCTAACAAGGAAACATGTGGGGAGCTTTCCACCGTTGTTTCCTAGTTGTGAGCGGGATCTGTCACTGTGTAACTTGTAGGGAACTCGTTGGGAACATTATCTAGCTACAACTCTGACAGTGGAACCTTTGGAAGGGTTCCCTGATGGGAATTTAAAGGTTGTTCTGTTTGCTGGGAGTAGAAAGAGGTCAGAGTAATGGAACCGTGGCATCAGGCCTCACTGGAGTGTTGCTGTGGCTGTGTAAGAAGAGTAAAATATATGACCTTTCACCCTTGTGTCATTCAACAGCTCCAGGCAGACCCCATCACCTTTACAGGTGGAACGATTGTTCTTCAGACGCTGAGTGTAAAGCAGAGCAGAGCTTTAAAACTCAATGAATGTAAGTCACCAGAAACGTCTCCACCACCAGATCAACTGAGGCAGCTAAGAAAAAAAAAAGCTTTTGTTTCAGCAAATATATTTTACTTTTCCAGAACATGGATGTTTTCACACCCAAAGAGTCTATAGTACCATATTACAGCCATCCACTGATATTAGCATCAGTAATAGGAAAACCTCAAGAACCTCCTACAGAATGAGGCAGATGTATTCATACCCATTGTACTTTATCTTGTTACACAATAAATCTATTGTGTAACAAGTTCTCAGGAACAAGTTCTTCCCATAAAGCTACCAACCTCCTACCTTCAGATCCTCTGCCTGCACTAAAGATCTCTGAGGAAGATGTAAACAGGCTCTTTCAGCGCATGAAAATAAAGAAAGCTGGAGGACCTGATAACGTCTCCCCATCATGCCTGAAAGCCTGTGAAAATCAACTCGCTCCGATCTTCACAAGGATCTTCATCAAGTCACTGGAGAAATGTGAGGTCCCCTCCTGCCTCAAACGATCCACCATCATCCCGGTTCCCAAGAAACCCACCATCCTAGGATTAAATGACTACAGGCCTGTAGCCCTGACGTCTGTGGTCATGAAGTCCTTTGAGCTTCTGGTGTTGAAGCACCTGAAGGACATCACAGGCCCCCTGCTGGACCTCCTGCAGTTTGCTTACTGAGCAAACAGGTCGGCAGATGATGCTGTTAACTTAGGTCTACACTTCATCCTGCAACACCTCGACCACCCAGGGACGTACGCCAGGATCCTGTTTGTAGACTTCAGCTCCACCTTCAACACCATCATACCAGACATCCTCCACCAGAAGCTCACCCAGCTCAACATCCCAGCCTCCACCTGTCAGTGGATCAACAGCTTCCTGATGGACCGACAGCAGCAGGTGAGACTGGGGAGCATCTTCTCCCGATCCAGATCAATAAGTACTGGTGCCCCCCAGGGATGTGTTCTATCCCCACTCCTCTTCTCTCTGTACACAAATGACTGCACCTCATCGGACTCGTCCATGAAGCTCCTTACGTTTGCAGACGACACCACTGTCATTGGACTGATCCAGGATGGTGATGAGTCTGCATACAGACAGCAGGTGGATCGGCTGGTCCACTGGTGCGGTCAGAACCACCTGGAACTCAACCCACTCAAGACTGTGGAAATGGTGGTGGACTTTTCGGAGAACACCACCCCCATACACCCCCCTCACCATCCTCAACAACACTGTATCGGCCGTGGACCACTTCAGGTTCTTAGGAACCACCATCTCTGAGGACCTGAGATGGTCTTCACACATAGACACTGTTCGAAAGAAGGTCCAGCAGAGACTGTACTTCCTGAGGCAACTCAAGAAGTTCAACCTTCCACAGGAGCTGCTGGTCATCTTCTACACTGCCATCATTCAGTCTGTCCTGTCTTCATCCATCTCAGTGTGGTTTGGATCATCCACCAAACAGGACAGGTCCAGACTGCAACGAATAATCAGGACTGCAGAGAGAATAATCAGAGCTGACCTTCCCTCCATCCAGGACTTATACAGGTCTAGGGTCAGGAGAAGAGCTGCTAAAATCTCTGCAGACCCCACACACCCTGCACATAAACTGTTTAGAGTTTTACCTTCAGGTGGCGCTACAGAGCACTGTTCACTAAAACCAGCCGCCACAGAGACAGTTTCTTCCCCCAGGCTGTTTCTCTGATGAACATTTAATAGAGTACAAAACAACAGCATACAGATGTTGCAAATGCACCTTTTTATTATATATGTGTATATTGTAAATATGTATATTCTGCAAAAACAAAAACCAGAGAGCAAAGTGCACCGGAGTCAAATTCCTTGTTTGTATGTAAGAACTTAGCAATAAAGCTGATTCTGATATTTGAGATTCTGTTACTCAATGAAAATTGCTTCTCACAGACCCACTCCGTCCTATCTGGCCGAGCTTGAACTAGCTTGGCATTTAACAGTAGAATGGTCTTGATCTGTTGGAATAGTCCAGTCAAAGTCCAGACCTAAAACCATGTAAAATTTTCCTTCTAATTCACAGTTACGTTGTACTTTGTGTTGGTCTGTCGCATAAATCCCATGAAAAATATTAAACCTTCTGGTTGTAACAATTAGAGAAACCCTTGACAGGCATGAAAAACATCAAGGTGACATTATCTAGCTGCTTCCGCTTTCTTACCTTTTACAGATGGTTGCGTCGTCACAGGTCGCCCTCACGGCTTCATCCGCGGTGTCCGTGTCTATGAAGGGCTGCCGAGCTGCCATTGATCATCCCAGTGTCACAGTTATGGAGCCAGCATTAAAATCGTCCTGGTTAGATACCAGAAGCTAACGGGCTAGCTAGCTTCCTGCTGCAGCTCAGCGGACAGACGACACCGCCCTGCTGCTGAGCTTCTCCTGAAACATTAACACTCTACGAGTTGGAGAAAAACAACAACAGAAGGAAGGAAATTAGATTTCTAGGGTTAACAAAAAGATACTTGGAACAGAAAATGTGTGGAAAGCTACAGCCGGAAAAACAACACGATGTACTTCCGGTTGTTGGCTTTATTTATTTCAATATAATAACGCATCATTTTATATCGTTAATAGACTCAATAAATATTTTTTTTGCGTTGCGTTTGTTAAAAACATTTCAGGCGAAATTTCAGGCTTTCTTTATCAATCATAAACTAAGGTGATCGTGAGAGCGACCCGTGGTTTTATATGCGTTCTCGGCTTTTAATCTGAAAATCCCCACATTACAAAGAGAACAATGACACTTCATTAAGTAGGTTTCTTATTAATAAGAAAAATGATATTAACGTTCTGGTAAAATTATAACCCAAAGCAGAAAACAAGCATTATGACTGATTCTTTCAAAAGTCAAAGATATGTGGTTTAAAGTTTGGTATAAAGTGTATCTAGTTGGTAAATTTGAGTTGAGGTGGAAAACTGTTGATTTTGTTTGGGAAACCATGACATAACAGAACACCTTGTTTTCTGCCACCCAGTAACTCCAGTAACTTCCTGTTATTCTGGAAGGAAACCAATAAATGGTGAATATTAGGACTAGAGATGCTGCCTCCGTTAATAATTTCCTAATTTCAGTGTTTATGGATGATTTTGGAGCTACAATATCAAAAGAAGTTGACATAACTATTTTACAAACACCAGAATCATAAAAGTAAAGGGACCTGTATACCCTTCTTCTGTTTTAAATCTAAATTAAAGTGTATCTTGCATTACTAATATTTTACTCAGATGTATCCACACATAAACAGATTGTGAGCATTGATGTCCATATCTTGATCACTGTGGCAGAAAAATACTCTCCTTGCCAAAATTAAGTTGTTTTTTTATAATGTGTTCCTTTAATTTTTTTCTTCATTTTGAGATTCAACATTTTCTCGTTTTACATAACAAAAAGCTAGCATTTTAACAGGCTTCTGAGATCCATTTTATATACACAACCACACATATTTAATGTGCACTACAGTATTTATTTTGTACAACATATTTAATTTTTATATTTTCTGGTAACAGATTATTTCTTCCACTGTACATTAATCAACAGTTTTAGTTTTCAGTTTAATAAGATCCTTTCATTTCAACATGTTTTCTCTTTAAGAATAATGAATTTCTTTTATTCTTTTATTTTAACCATTAAATAAACATTTTACAAATACGAGGATCTGTTGGGGAAAATAATGTTTGCTAAAAAAAATCTTTAGACATTTGAACAAAGTAAATTATTTCAACTACAGAAAATAGAAAGTTTAAAAATGATTTGTCAAATTTTTACATCACACAAATCTGGCATTTTCCCAGAGGTGTGTATAGTTTTCTTATCCACTGATACAAAATGTAAATAATGCATTATAAAATAGAAAATAGAGCAAAAACACAGATAAGGTAAAGTTATTTAATAATTAATGAGCTTGTAAATATTTTAACAATATTTAGGAAGTATTGGCTTGGGGCTTGATAGGCTTGCTTTCTTTATTTTATTTTATGTTAATGTTGTTTTACTTCATTCTTGTGTATTTTCTGTATATATGTTGTAAACAAAGATTTTATTCATTCATGCAGTGTTTTGTCAAGGCCAGATTGGATTTGTTTTTCAGTTTCATCCTTTATTTTGCCATTTGCTGTTCGCCATCCTTTAGAATCATATGTTTCTTTTTTCTTTTCTATCAGTTTAAACACCAGTGAAGTTGGCCAGAAGTTTGTCTTCACTGTTTCTTACTTTAAACTTTTTTAAGTGGCAAATCTTTAGTTTTCTATTAATATTTTCTGCATGTTTTTCTTTTTCACCCTCTTTAGCATTATTGCCACTTAATTCAGATGGAAAGTTAAGCCCTATATCCCTATAGACTTTCTATCTGGCTGTATGCGACAGTTTAAGAAAATGGATTAGAGATATAACACTCTTATAATGAAACTAACCCGGTAAAAAAATCTTATGGTACAAAAACTGTTTAATTTGCTAAATGCCAACGACTAGATGTTTATTGTTAATGTTACTGGCTTTTAATGCATGTAAATGTAAACCATGACATTTATTAACTGGAATGGGAATATAATATATTCCAAAAATAAGATCAGTTGTTTAAAAATTATAACAAGACTTGTGTAATTTAACTTGAACATAATTTTTACCCATTAAGCAGCAAAATCCTGAGACATTACATGGTTTACAGACATGTTGGGTGCTTTTTGCACGCTTTAGCCAGTAGGTGGCAGTGTATCCCTGATGGAGTTAAACTCGACAGAATGGATATTTTACTCAATCCATTGGTTATCTACGTGGTTCCGAACATAGATCCTCATCTAAACAATGTTTGTCCTGAGTATTCATGGATCTGGTGAGCACCAGCTCAAAGCATGCTTTATTTTGAATATGATGTCATAAATTACCCTACACAAGTCAAATGAAATGTTACAAAAATAATCTACTAAAATCCAAATTCTCGTGTTTATATTGTGTCTGTTAAACATCTTCAAGCTCAGTAGGGGTTTCACACAACGAGGGAATCACTTGAAGCATGTTCAGTCAGTAATTTATTGCAAATAAATCACAGATATGAAACAAAACTGTTTTATTTAACAGATAAACGTGGCTTTAAATTAAAACTCAGTGTTATAATTAATGGCAAATATTTTTTTCACATTAAGTGGAGAAAGAAAGTTGTGGAATAACAAGAAAAAAAAACAGTAAATCGCTTTTTAACTGTAATTTGCATTTCTTCAATAAATACCCGCACAAGTCTAAATATTCAAAGGGGGCTGCAGTTATAAGAGGGCTTGCAGGCCTCATCAAGCTGTTGTCTCTGGTGGACAGACAGGAAACATGGCCACAACAAGGGAGCTGTCAGCTGAAACGTAGAAAGGATTGTAAAACTAAGGTAAATGCTCTGTTTTATATCTGGAGTAAGTCCAAATAAAATGGGAAGATTGTAAAAGGAAAACCTAAGAACAGACTAAGGAAGACATAACGACAGAAAACTCAAAGCAGGAAGCCTTTAAAATAAAAAATAATGCACATGAAAAAACAAACAGAAATCAGTGGAAGAAACTGATGGATTTATGACAGAAAAGTCACATGTTAACCATCAACAAACAGAAGAAAAGAAGCTTCTAGGTAGAAATGTTTCCCAATATGTCCACCTGAAAGGGACCCAACCTGAGACTAGCAGGGTGTACCTAATAAAGTGTTTCTCCTGTAAGGAGGTTCTATAAAAGAACCAACCATTCAGTGCCAGTGGATAAGAAGGTTCGGTTCTGTGTTTTTATGACTTGGGTCCAGCGGCACTGCTCTTTTAAAACCTAGAACTTTGTTAGATTCTGGTGGTATTTCTCATCCCAGCTGTCTATGGGCAGCGCAGTGGGTCATATTTAGGTGCATCAACTGCTGTAGGCTTCTTGCTTTGCTTTAGTTTCACTTATGCTTGAATAGTTTCTCCTGCTGGAGTCCAGTGGGAGGAGGTGCTGCTTGCATGGCTGGCTGGCAGATGCTGAGGAGTACCGACGTTACTTCCTGCGGCAGAGGGAGAGGCAGACTCGGCTCGGCGCTGGAAGAAGCCCCCCTCACGGATTAGCTCTTCGGCTAACGGTCAGGACAGCAGCCATGAAAAGCCGCTGGAGCCAGTGAAAGTTAGGCGCCTCTTACTTCTGGACGTTAATGTTCATAGAAAACCCAAAAGGAGGTTCTGTTACCATGCCGTCGCCCAAAGAGGAAACTTTTCCCTAGATTTTCTTCTTTTTTGAGCGGAAAGGGCTAGCTCAGGTGCTACTAGCAAGGCTACAAACTATTTCTAATTGCCTTTCGGCTCCAATGGCTCTCGCTTGTTTTTCCCTGTCATAGCGACGGCTGGGCGGACTGGGAGAGGTCCTGGAAGACGGACTGGGAGCTTCATGACAAGCCAAAGCCTGGTGTTGAAGCACAACCTCGGAAGACTTGGCTGGCGGAGGAGCGAAAATGAAGAAGCAGTTCAATCGGATGAAGCAGCTCGCTAACCAAACGGTTGGCAGGCAAGTAGTGAAGTTTCCATCCTGTGGAGCTTTAACTGTACTAAACTATGAAATAACTCGCTTTCTCTAGTTCTTCATTATAAAAGCTGCACAAAAAAGGCCTCATTTAACTCTGAATCAGCTGATTTTAGTCCCCCCCCGCTTTGAGTTAAGGAAAAAGAGAAGAAGTCAAAGGATTATTAAAATGTAATCAAATATAGCATTATTTCATGTGTTTTTGTTTTAAGTGTGAACCTAACTATAGCGCATAATTCATTAGAAAATGTGCAAACTTTCATTATGATGAAAACATTTAAAGTGGATGTAGTGACTGTCGGTTTCTATCTGGAAAAGTATGAAATGTTGCACAAAATATGACATCTGTCATTGCAATATCAAGTATTTAGTTAGGGTATAATATTCAGGATGCTGTGCATTAAATTTAGTTTCACTGTTGTATATTTAGTCAGCTGGATGGACTTTAACTGTTCTTTATGCCCTCAACTGATTTAGACCTTACTTTTCAACATCTTTCAGACCAGTGAGTCTGGTGGTGATGAAGACTGAGACCAGTGAGGATAATGTGGGTCATAATATTCAGCAACCATGTTGCATTATTTGTTTCTCTAGTAACGTTCAGCCAAGTAGAAGGTGTTCGAACTCATTCCTTACGTGAAGTCTGTTTGAGTGTTAAAGCTGGTGAACCAAAAGGATGCAGGCACAGTTGTGCTTTGTGTTCAGCTGTGAGGTTGAGCCATCATGCTGCTGGGAGACGTAACTCAGCCATCCCTGTGTAACCAGATATCTGGAGTAGCAGTAGCTTCACTCGATCTGTCAGTGTGAGAACACCAAGGTGACGCACGTCAGAGGATGTTTCCATCACCATGTGTGGAGCCACGTCTGGGTGTCTTGTGGCTGTTGTTGGAGGAGTGTAGACATAAACAAGGTTTGGCTCTTCATGCAGACAGGCGCTGCCTCCAGCAGTGGATGGGACTGGAAAAAGCCACTAAGCAATAGGCTGCACATTAATCAATGCACAGAACGAAACACATTCATTCATTTTAGCCACTTTTGTTCCCTTTATTGATTCATCATAAGTATGACTTGTGCTTTTTGTCGTTGAGGAAAAATGTGCCCCAATGCTAAAGCAAACACCAGGAGAAGGTGAACATCTGGAATACTCATAGTTTCGTTTTTACACCAGCAGTAAATTACAACAGGAGAGCATAATGCAGAAAACAGACATGTGTCTCCATGCATTATCTGCTTGGTCCATCAAGTCGTGATGGCCGCATGTCTTTCTGCGTTGGCTCAAAGTTTGCGGAGCAAGAAAGGCCCTCCTCGCTGCCCCCTGGGTTCCTGTGATTGTGTGAAGGCAGAACATTGTGTCCGGAGAGCAGCGGCTCGGAGGAAATCTCTCCTTTTTCTTCTACAAACAGGAAGCTGTCTCCCAAAGACATGTTTTCTAGAGAACAGCAAGAGAGGGAGAGAACTGGGAAAGTGATGTAAGTTGACGTGTGGAAAAAACAGCACGTGATTCAGATCAGCAAACATAGCAAAGATGGATTTTATTTCTTCATGCAAGGCTACTTTATTTATTATGTTTGAACTCTGAAACTGTAATGATTGCAGCAGGGTAATGTAGTCAGGTTGTAACTGCTTTACAGAAAAGGATCATGGGCTATAACCACTATCTGCATAATAATAAAGCTCAAGGTCATCTGCTACTGACTGAGTAAAAGGATTTTTACAACATGTTGAGGGCCCTAACCCTGGGGTTTTGCTCATTCATGCTGAGGGTAAGGGTGGTAATGAAGGAAGGGAAGGTGCAGAGGTAAGGCTGTCGGGACCTCAAGCAGAACTGTTTCAGAACCTCAGTCTACAGTAAAGGTGAAGAGCTGTCCTTTCAAAGGAACCTAAGCCAAGCTCCAGGATTAGTTACCTGAATGACCTGCTGCATTATCAGAATGTAGGGGTGGAGGCGAGGACCTGAAATGTGTTTCTAGGAGGGTTGATTTTATTTGATAAAATACCAAAAATGGCTAAATTAATCAAAATAAACTGACATTTTTTCTTGATGTGAAGCTACTAATAAAGTCAGTTTAAATTTCAAAGATTTCATCAGATCTGTCCTCTGATCAACCTGTTAATTCAGAATAACTTACAGTGGATGTAAACGCTGCTAGTTATAATACTCTGGTATATTTCTACACATTTCATTCACATGTCTGAAGGTCCTTAGGTGGACATGAGGGAGCCTGAAGCTGAAAAGAGACGCTCCACTAAGGGGATGACAAACTGTGGAGCTATGATAGTTGATACTGGGTGTTCCCCTCTCTTACTGGGCCAGGGCTACAGTAACAGTTGTGGTTTGAATGCCTTTGTGGAGCTGCCAGGAATGAGTTGGATGTTTAAAGTGACAGTCTGCTCACATAGTGTCAGCTGTAATTCAGATCTGAAATCACAGAGACAGAGGATGGATGTTCCATGACACCAGGAGGATGTTTTACCTGTGATAATGACAGGAAACTATGTGCTGTTGCTGTTAACTTCCACTCATCCGGCTGAATTCAGTTTGAAACCAAGATATTTCAAATGAAGAAACAGTCCCAGTTCTTTGGAAAATGAATAGGGATCTTGGTTGGAAAACAACTTCCTGATAACATTTTCAGTAGTTTCTGATGTTTTCCAGTCAAACATCTCACAGATTAGTTTTAATTTCATATAACCGTGTGCTTTTTGTTCCCTTGCTAATGAGTGCCATCTCCTTAGGTTTAATGCTATCTGAACAGCTCCCATAATCAGCCAGGGAGGCACTCCATTAATCCTGGCGCTCCTTTCATCTGGGACCAGTATCCATTACCTTCTGCCTTAAGTTGCCAACTGTTGCACCACTAAGAGGCGTATCTTTATTTCTCTTCAGCCTGCTGACTCTGCTGATTAGTGGGTAACAGCCACTCTATTGTGCTCATGGCCTTAGTATTCACTTACTTCCTCTATACCTTCACCATGAATCGCCATGGTTACCATTTAAATGAAGTGTCCAGGGCTGCACAGCGGGGATCCCTTGTTGTAGAGAAGTCACACACACAGCATAGTGACAGGCTTTCTGTAAAAGGTGCTCCATTGAGGCAGGATGGGGTCAGCTATGTTTGCTCTGCATCAGCTGATGCCAGCACAACAGTTGTTGTCTTGTTTGTTCATCCTAGCCAAGGATGCACACGCTAATGTTGCCCTCTTTTGGTTTTAATCAAGATGTTGGGCCTGACTCAGTCCATGTTGGACTATTGAGAAGAACATGAGAGGGGCTACCAGTTAAACCAGTGCATCACGCTTGGCTTGACACGCTTGTTTAGTCTGGTTTCATCGGGTGTTTTCTTTGTGATTGAGTCGTGACCCAGTGTGGTTGTCAAACGGCTCTCATGCAAACCTGTGTGCATAAACAGTGTGGGTGCTGCTGCTGGGATAACAAAGGTTATTGTTACATTTTTGGATTGTGTATTCTCCATCTCTGTATACAAGTCCACTTCCTGTAAAGGTCGACAATTTGTGTGTGTGTGTTGCATGCAAAACTTTAAGTTTACTTTGAGATTTATCCCAAGCTGATTGCTGAGTACCATTGTATGTATATGAAATGTAAACATGACTTACCGTAACTTACTTCTGAAGTAATATCATTGTGGTGAGCCTTCAAATGCTGCTTAAGATTTGTGGTATTTTCCCACCTAGTTTGTGGCCGGTCAGTTTTTCTTTCTAATGGATCACATTAAAAGTTTGTTCAAGGATCTCTTCATGGTTTCCGACCTCCAATAAAATGCAAACATTAGTTGTGAAGCTGTTTGGTTGAATTTGAGAGAAAATCCCAAAGATGTTTGTGAAGAATTCTGGTTCTGAGCAGGACTGCACTGACTGCAGCTCGTAGTCTACACCAGAACATTGATTACAGGCTGTGGCTTTATAGTCTCATTTCTATCTTTTATAAGATGCAGCCTCATGAGCCTAGCTGTGGCTCTCGTCCAATGAAAAGTCTTTCCATTCATCTCAAACTTCCAGCTTATTGCTTGGCACCAAAGCCCCCTCTCTCCTCTCCTAAAACATCCAACTTCTATGTCTTCTTCCTCACCGTCTCAAGCTATGAAGGCTTCTCTATCAGACTTGCTCTGTGTCTGTGTATTGTAATTGAAAGCAGCTGTGAGAAGGTTACTAGAGTTCATAGAGAGACGCATTTGGAGGAGGTCCCAGGCTGCATTTAGAGCTCCAGTACCCAGCATGCAGGCAGGCAACTGTCTGCCTGTCTCTTTAGCTTTAAAATGGAAAGTTTGACCATTGGCCAGGTACAGTAATACTTGCACAGCGCTTCGTGTTTAGTAGAAAAGTGTTGGGAACCTAGACACCTATAATACACGTTCATGTTGGTATGTTCATAGGTACCAAGTGTTGTTTCTCCTAGATTAACACAATTTAAGCCAAGATAAACATAAAGTTTGGTTCACTAACTGGACGTTGTTCCCTGGAGTCCGGTTGAGTCTGAAATTACTGACTGTCAGAAATCTACTAGTGTTGATAAGCAGACTGAGCTCAGCCTGTGTTTCCCAACCTGTTTCTTTTAAGTGAATCTAATCTGTCTGACCTCTTCAAGTTCAACTTTTAGTTTGCTATTAATAGGCTCAGGGATTGCATGGCTTATTTTTTCTTTTATTAGGCCTGAGCAGGAAGGCCTATTGTAATTGCTCCGTTTCTTATTATTATTCAGGCGACAAATGAATTGCCTTTTTGGGGGCCTAAACATATTCAAAAACACCAAACTTTACCCAAAATTGTCCCCCTAGTGAAATTTAAGGTTAAGACGAAATTGATGTAGCTCCTACAAAGAAAGTCACAGAGACACAAAACCTTCTGAGGTTGATCTGCCTCTGGCCCTGAACAATATTCACTGATCAGATGCTGACATCATTGAAGCCCCGCCCCCTGAGAACAGGAAGTGTCATTATTTTCCTTTAGAGACTCAATGTTTGATGTTCTTCACCTAATCAATGTGAAAATGTCCCAAGTAACAGATAACATGATGGTCTTAGACAGTCGCCAGTACTGACTGGTTTAGCTGGAGGGTGTGGCTATGATGGCGTGGCGAATTCTGATGTCACGCCACGGCCATACGTTTGGCTCTAAATTACACATGGATGGTCCGATTTACTCCAAACTGAACATGGCTGATCTTTGTCAGCCCCCAAACACCTCTATTGGATTACATTGAAATTTGGATCAAAAGCGCCCCCTAGGACACTTCAAGGGCTCTATCTCCCTCATACATCATCAGATCCACTTGAAATGTTGTATACATGATCAGGGATCAATGCTGAACACAGTCAGTTCATGACATTATTTCAGCTCCGCCCACTAATAAATAACTCAGTGCAGCTTCCATCTCGAAGGTCCGATTTACTCCAAATTTTGAATGCTTCTCACCAGACCAGAACTCTGCATGACCGAAGATCATTTGACATGTCGTTCACAGTTCCCCTTAGTGGCGACATTTGGCATTGAACAGCAGCCACATTGTTGGCGTGCAGCAGGTGATGCCAGGCTCCCGCGGTCGCTGCACAGGCAGAGTTGCGCTGAGGTGCGAGGGCCTTCAATGCTGCTTGCAGCTTTAATTTATTATTATTTATTTATTTGTATAGCGCTTTCAACATTGCCGACTAGGCAACCAAAGTGCTTTACAAGATACATAAAAAGGAAAAACATTTCATAAAAGGTAAAATGGCAAACAACCAACAACAGAAACAACAATCTAACAATAGGATATTAAAAGCCTTTCTAAATGATAAAGTTTTAAGTTTTGAATTAAAACGGCCCAGGTCAGAGACAGAGCGTAGGTCCGGAAGGAGCTGGTGCCACAGTCTAGGAGCCGTTACTGAGAGCACTCTATCATCCCAATGCTCATACTTAGTCCTTGGTACATTTAATAAGAACTGGGAAGACGACCTCAGGGATCTATTACACACACAAAGATAGCAAATCAGGTAAATAAGATGAGACCCAGCAGCGCCGGGACAACCGGACACACACAGTCATGTCTTAGTGCACCTTTACAAGGGCAGACTCTGTGCTATGTCGCAATCTAAAACCAGACTGGAACTTCTCAATGATCCCATTTTCTTCTAAAAATGGTTATTGAAGCCTTTATAGGTAGTATATCAGAACTAAACATGGCATTATAAAATAAAATGCAGCACATTCAGTGAGACTCTGAGGACATGATCGTAGTTTTCAAGTTGGACAAGCAGGGATGTTGGTTTACAGTCAGGGACACTGCATTAATCTACTGATATACTGTCAGTTTCTGTTGGTGCTGATCTCTATGCTCTTTGTTGTCTTTTGTCACCCACAGAGCAGAGAAGACAGAAGTCCTCAGTGATGATCTCCTGCAGGTAAATCATTAAGCAGACTCTGGAGCTCTTAACATGGCAACATCTGCCAGACTGTCACTTCGTTTCCTGTTCAGGGATCATTTTCTCAACTTTTACCAAAGTGAGTTTTTTTAAAAATGAGGATAACTATGAGGTGCTCTGCAGTCATAAAAAACCTTTATTGTTCTGAGCCCAACAGTCCTTCAAGCTGAACTAAGGTGAAAATGGTTTGAGTTATTTTATTTTACCCGACACACTTTTGTTAGGGCTGCACCGTGGCGTAGTTGGTAGCACTGTTGCTTTACAGCAAGAAGGTCCTGGGTTCAAACTCCACGCAGAAAGACCCCGGGACCCACCGGGGTCTTTCTGCGTGGAGTTTGCATGTTCTCCCCATGCATGCCTGGGTTCTCTCCAGGTTCTCTGGCTTCCTCCCAAAGTCCAAAAACATGGCTGTTAGGTAAATTGGCATGAATGAGTGTGTGTGGTTGTTTGTCCTGTGTGTCTCGGACTGGCGACCTGTCCAGGTTCTACCCCGCCTCTCGCCCGTAGGCAGCTGGAGATATGCATCAGCTGGGACCCACTATGGAAGAAGCGTTAGAAAATGGCTGACTGACACTTTTATTAGGAAAATGTGTTTTTCTATTAATGTTTCTTTCTTCATGTGTCTTAGAATTTGTCACTTTGGCTGATTCATGCACTAATTAGATCTCCCTTCATCATCTGTGTTTTACCTCCAAGAATTTCATTTTCTGTTGAGACATTTTGTGTTTTTTGGATAATTTTATCTTAGTACGAACATTTTATTTTCATGGTCTGCACAAAAGCCACCTGAGAACCTTGTTTCCCCTTCTTAAAAGCTAGTCAAGATAATGTTTGCATTGGTTTATTTAAATGTTGCATTGTGAGAGGCGAGAGCTGGCTCTTAGTAGCTGTGGTAGAGAAGATCCAGTTGGTGAGTAACTCCAGTACCTACCAGTCCTCTAAATATCATACAGCTGTACTAACATTACACAGCTATCATCAGAAGCATTAAATCAAAGCAAAATCAAGATCATTTATATTTCCATCTATTAATAAAACAAGTTTCTACCTCCATACTGAACAGAGAAATCATCTGGTGACCAGAATCAACCAGCCAGATGGAAACTCAAACACCTGATCATTTCCCAGTCAGTGAATGGTCCGTATTAAGCTACCTGATTGTGCTGACAGCCCTCAGCTGAGTGGAAGTTGTTAAAGAGTGAAAAAGACCCGGTTTTAGCTCTATTCAGTATCAGAGAGGTGGTTAAACAGAGGAAACATGAACAATTATTTACAACATCTTGAGACATGCGTTCAGTTCATTCAGGCTGAGAGAGAGAGACGTTCAGCAGATAACAGGAAGGCTGAGTCTGTTTTCTGTGTTTTTAAAGCTGCTACTGTTGCAGAGGTTTCTGTAGTGGAAGATCTCCTGGAGCGGGTGGTGATGGGACAGAGTGTTGCATCCACAGCAAAAACACTGGGAAGGTTCTCCACTATTCCATGTTTTCTCCATGTGTGGATGATGGTTCTCACTGAGGTTTTCTGGAGTCCCAAAGCCTTAGAAAAGGCCTTGTAACCCTTTCCAGGCTGATTGGATGTCAGTGACTTTGTTTCTCATCTGTTTTAAGAACCATAATATGTTGCATTTTGAAGTCTTTTAGCCTGCTTCATGTCAGACTGGTTCTATTTAAGTGATTTTGTGATACTAAAAAGATCTGTCATTGGCCAGGGCTAGAGAAATTGAGCTCATCTGTCTAAAAATGTGAAAATCAGTTGATTTATGAACAGTTATCATCACAGTAAGAGCAGAAGACATCTCTAATGGAGCAAAGGACCGACATCTCTAGATCCCTTCATACCCTGACAACTTCTTAGCTCATTGTCTCTCAGTTCTGTTTGCTACTTGATAAAAGGACAACCAGTACACTTGGACCTGAACCTTGTTGAGGTAGGAAAACTTTACTGGCCGTCCGTTAACTCTTACATTACTCCTCACCTCTCATCGACTCTTTTTATTTGGCACCCAAATGACAATCCTCAGTCAGAGATCAGTTGTACGTTTCCACAAGTTTATTAAAACCAATCTGAATTCAGAGAGGGAGACATCACACTTACACTGGTACCTGGAAACGTCTGTGTGTTGTCTCACTGGGGGCTGCGCCATATTACATTTTATACCCCACGCTGCTATGCAGTACACATACACAATCATTCTGTCTGTGGATGTCTCCCCAGCAACAGTATCAAAGAAACAGAGATACATTTCATCATTTAATTAAAGAAATGTTTCCCACACGTCTTCATGAATCTTCAGGGAGAGGAGTTACCATGCCTCCCTAATATACTGCCAGCTTCTCACGATACAGACAGAAAACACCTGCAACCTTTAACCTTGAATAATAAACACTCACTAGAAGCTACTGTTTAAGGATTTTTCTAACTCTCAAAAGCATAACTAAAAACTCCTAATAATAATCAATCTATAAGCAGCAAATCCCAAATATATCTTAGCTTTAGCTACTAATGATAAGACATTTATATTTCCACAACCTCCACTAGAAATCTGCTTTACATTAACATGTTACCAACACTGATGCTTTTACTGCTCTTGTGTTGCCAGTCATCATCCACAGGAGTGTTAACTTATATCTGAAGTTGCATTGTGGACGAAACAGTGAAGGGTGTGTAAACTTTCCCCTTGCTTATAAAACATTATGCATCCTTCGTACAATGGTTCCCTTCTGCCTGCTCTGGTTGTCATTTCACACCAGCTGCAGTTTTTTAGCTTCCCTACAGAAAAGAGAACTGTTTAAACTCCACTACCTGTTCTATTAACTAATATAGAATAAATGATTTGACTGAAGAGGTGGATGAAGTTCTCAGCTACATCAGACCTTCAGGTAGCACAGTTAACCTGTATCTGCCATAATGAACTGGGGTTCTTCAGGGATCAGATCCTGGCCCCCTGGCTGGTTCCTGTGTAATCAATAGGAGCCATTAAGGACTCAGTCCCCTGCATAATGACACATTGTTCCAAACAGCCATTGGCCCCTTACAGAGTTTTAAAAACTGCTAAAGCTTTCTACCTACCATCAGCACGGTCTGGTCATTTTAGTGAGAAGCCAGAGAAAAAGCTGTATGGAGCATTTACTAATGTAGGGGCTTCCCTCCCCCAGGGCCCACCTATAGTCTGGGTTATGGTGCTGTGAGATCGTCATTCTGGGCTTTGCCTCGGTCCAGTCAGAGACATTACCCAGCAGAATCGAACTGGTCAGAGGGTTGTACGTTTTCAAGTCCCTGGAGGGTCTGGAGAAAGGTTTTCCGGAGGCTTCCAGGGAGTGTTTCCTCCGTGTCATTGTCCATATAACTTCTTCTTTGTGCAGCTGCTTTTTTTAGAAGACGCCACTGCTGATCATCGTGCCTCCATCTCACCCTGTCGTCCTGTCACACCAACCGTCTGCATATCCAACTATAGAAATTAAGAAAATTGACTTATTTACATCCATTATTATGAAACAGGTGGTAAAATTAAACCGGGTGTGATCTTTGTTAAACAAGTAGAGAAAGAATAATGAGCAGTGACTGCAGTGGTGAGATCTAACATGCTATTCATAGTTTACTGACTGTTTCTGTGGTTTTTCACTTTAGCCCTGATTCAAAACACCCAGACCTCAATACATCCCTGTTTTAGTTTTTCCTTGTTCATGCCTGGTGCGGCTTTACTGGTTTACTTGTGTACATTTAACTTGCACAGCCCTGCCACAAAGCTACAGTGGTGAGAAAGGACTCATTTTAATGTTTTATTGGCCTATTTAACATCATATAAAATGGGTTTAGACAGGAGGACAGAGCTGGCCCATGCTATAAGCAAACTTGCAACTGCTTATGGCCCCCTGCTGGCCAGGAAGCTTCAAGAGAACTTGAATTCCCACACAACAGCTTGAAAAATTCATAAAATGAATGGAAACCTTCATAGCTTGACATTCATGTAAACGGGGTCATAATTTAAAGAGGTTCTCCGAGCCATCGAACAGAGATTGGAACCAGGGAATCTTCCCTTTATTGGCTCTAAATGGTTCTCAGCAGGTCAAATCCTGAAACATCCAACCTTTTCCATCCATCATCTATATCCATTGTCGGGGGGGGTGGCAGGGTACTGTGGAAGGAAGCTAGAGTACCTGGAGAGAACCCACACACGCTCAGGGAAAACATGCTCCATGCAGAAAGACCCCAGGCTGGGATTTGAACCCAGGACCTTCTTGCTGCAAGGCAACATGGCTACCAACTGCATCACTTTGCAGCCCTCAACTTTTTTGTTCCTAGTACATTAAACACATTGAAACTAAGATCTCATGCCTCTCCATTAATGCATCTAACAGCAGCAGGCCCTTTGTTTTACAGATCAGTTCAAGGTCAGGAGCAGAAGCTTTGGTGCCATCGGTGCATAAACTAAAAATGGTTAAAGCACTGCCCCCAAATAAAAACTTTGATGCTTATCCAGACCTTTTTCATACATGGTCCTCCATCCTGGTAGCTGCTCCTTCCTTCCTGCTCTGTAGGTTCAACAGCATCTTCTCATGGGGTTCTTCTCACACCACAACATCTCCAGGTCATGTTTGGAGGTTAAACCGTTATCTAGTATAGTAACTGAGGCCAACTAATCAGATTACAACCAATTGTAACCTTTTTACAATAAAGGATTGTTTGCCTTCAGAGGCTGGAGCTCAATGTTTCAGGAAGGTTCGTTTATGGATGTCAGTTTAGGATTTGTCTAGACATGTTTTACTTGGGCATAAACAAACTGGGCTGCTGTGTTGTCCTCCTCTATCCAACTTCCTGGGATTCCCTGGCCTATGATGCATCGTGTGGCTGACCAGGGATTAACCTCATCACATAGCACGAGGAAAAACACGCCCTGCCATTTTGGCTCCGCTTCACCTCAACACTCCTCTGCATGTGTGTGTTCTGTGTGTCTGATCCGTTTATTGTTACAATGAAAGGAAGAGGAATCCTGCCATGTAATCCAAACATATCCCCACAGGATCAGAGCACAGAGAGCAGAATCCCTTGGATGGTTTGGACTGCTCCGAGCCAGTTCTCCCAGTTCTAAAACATGCTGATAGTGTGTGTGTGTGTGTGTGTGTGTGCAGCTTTGAGTGTTTGCTAGTGTCCAACTGTTTTGGGAATGCTAGGGGCCAGCATGGGGGTCAGGAATGACGTAAGAGATCAGGAACTGAAAGGAGAGAAGTGGAGGCGGATATCTGTGTTGGGATTCCTGAGTTCAGGCTGTTATTGGAACACAACTTTCTGTTATTCAGTTGATCCTCCCTCTCCATCTGTCTTCATCTAGTTTTCTCATGTTTCCCTCTGGACTTTAGTGTTCCCATTTATATTTGGAGCATTGTCTGATCCATTTTGGATGTAGATGGTTATCTACTGGTGTTGCCTTGTTTAGCTGGGCTGTGTTGGCCAGACTTTTAAGCTGATTTGAAATCATTAACTGTTTTCCTCATATTGACACTGTTGACTCAGTGACACCCGGCAGGACAAGGACATTGTGTAGAGCCTCAGTGGCCTTCAGTCTAAATATTATATGTAGTGAGCCTTGAAGCACTGACTGGATCTGGGTGGCGAGGCTGGTGGACAGCAGAACGCCTGTGTTGATTCTGAGTCCATTTTTCTTGCCTATCTTGTTGGCAGATTGAGCGCCGCATGGAGTTGGTGCGTGTCGTCTCCCACAACACGCACAAAAAGATGGTGTCGTGTCTGCAGGGACACATCGGTGCAGAAGCCGAGAAGAGACACGTAAGTCTTCATCTGTGGCCAGCTTCATTTAATAAAAGCAGTCAATATCCTGACGTGTGATAGATCATTTCTGGATTTCAGCTTCCACACAGTTCTTATTGTTCGTACAAATGTCTTAAATGAGTCCAAAGTAGGCAGAACCTTCCATGATGTCTGTTCTGTTTTTGTTTTCTGATCCTACACCATCCAAAATGCACCACAGTCTGTACCACGCCTCTATACAGGAAACGGTCAGGTAAAAACACTCTCAACGTCTTTCTCCATTTGCCATCTCAGCATCTATTTACCATGCATGACTCTTTAGACTCTGGGAACATCTGGATCAGAACAGGATGTTTGCAAATTATGGACTGTCTAAACCATCTCCAGTTTAGGCATCATATCACATCTTAATTCTCATTCATCACCTTTGTTTCCGACATTGCTCCTCTGTTCCTCCTGTTGATCTGTTCAACAGAACGTTCTGATGGATGTTCTTCATCATTTAATCCTCAAGATTCTAGTGATTCATGCTGTAATATAGTTCTAATCACTGCCTGCCTCTGTTCTTTGACCACAGAAAAAGCTTCCTCTCACCGCTCTGTCCCAGGCAATGATGGAAGGAGGAAACCAGCTGGGAGAAGAGTCTTTGATAGGGTGAGTTTGTGATGGATGACACGTCAGACCTCCAGCAGCATCTGCTCTGAGACTGTTGCTCCATGGACAGTGTGACGCTGATGTGTTCAGGGCTAACGGTCTGCCTAGTTCTGGTTTTGAGTCAGGGACTTTCAGCAGTTCCCCTCATGTCTTTTAATCATGATGGGACAAACATGGACAAGTTTAGGATCTAGAAAGTGAAGGTTTCAGGACTTCATGTCTGTCTGGAAATAATAAGGAAGAGAAAGAAACGGATGATCTGTACTTGTAGTCTTCTCATGCATCTACATCAGCCTCAACATTGATTCGCACCTCTGGTGAAGGTGTTTAATAAACCTCCAGCTTTTTTGCAGTTCTCTAGCAATGAGCTTCGATTATTTTTACCTCCCTCCTCATCCTCTTCACTGCATGGTGTGAAGCTGAACCCAGGTCCTGGTCCAGCCTTGTTTCTCACAGCTCCAGCTGTTGCTTCCTCAAATACCGTCGCTAACAGGCGAAAAAGCCTCTATCTCTATTTTTATCCAGTTTGGTTTTCTTTTGAAACTGGACTCTGTTGATCACCCTTTACATCTCTGTGTGTTTGATTGATTAAAAAACCTTTGGGAAGTATCAGGAGCAGCTTGTGACCTGGACCAGGCTGTATGAATTTACATGTAGAACTACGATTCCTGAGAACTTCCAGGTTTGGTCCGGCAGCAACGATATTTATCTGTCTTTAGATCAGGATCATTTCAAGTCAGTTGCTTTTTTTTAGCCATTTCCTAATTATAAATATCTATCATCTGTTGTCTTGTCTTTCCCATTTTGAACACTGGCTAAAAATGGCCTTATATTCATGAGCGTCGTGGAAATGTGAAATAATGGATTTCTACCTAAAAGTTTATGTTGGCCTTCGGTTCATATGAGTGATGACATTACACTGACCTGATGGTATTCACCCACAATGACTGGACTCTGTGGAAGAACCAGTAAGACAGACTGGAGTTGCTCTGTAGTTCTGCTGTGAAGCAATGAATGAAAACGACTCATTTGAACCTGCGGGTGTTTCTTTGTGCTGCTGGATGTGTTCACAGGAAGATGATGGAGGTGTGTGGAGAGGCGGAGAATCGTCTGGCAACGGAGCTGATGCAACATGAGCTGCAGATGGAGAAGGAGGTTCTCGACCCACTCAGCCAGCTTGCAGAGGTCCGACACACTTTATAGACAGAATAACGTTTTAACAAAAGATATACGAGTGAACAAACATGTGTAGTTTGCACTGTTGGAGCAATATTCAGACATGATGGTTGACAACAGAAACAAATGCTAGCTCACTTCCTGATGGATGTGTGCTGTGTTATTAAACTGGGAGTTTCTGAATGAAACGTGTTATTTCTGTTTTTATTGTAGGTAGAAATTCCCAACATCCTAAAGCAAAGGAAGCAGCTGTCCAAGTTGGTGCTGGACTACGATTCTGCCAGAGCGAGGTTTGTTTTCTGCACAGAGACGCTGCTCATTTCTAAATGTTTCTAAACGTTGTTCCTCTGTTTCCAGGTGGTTGCAGGCAACCAAGTCAATAATCTCAGGAACAAACACTCAAGCACTGACGGCCAAGGCTGACCTGCTCAAGGAGGAGGTGGATGAGGCCATGAACAAAGTAGAACTTTGCAAGGTAACCAGTGAAAACACACATCTATCAATGGAAATAGAATGATATTACAGAACTGTACATTGATTATTGTAAACAGAAATCCCTGCTGCTGTTTAAAGCCTTCTGGTGCTAAAATGCTGCCTTGCTTAATAGCTTTTATAGCCTCTTGGTAAAACAAACTAGAACATTAAGCTGGGAAGAAAATGATGACAGCAAATTACCGACTTTCCCAGACCCTCGGGCCCTCTTGGCCAGAATGCTGACGAGCTTAAATGACTGAAAATGCTTGCTCAGGTGTGTGTGTGTGTGTGTGTGTGTGTGTGTGTGTGTTTGGACTCAATCACTGATGAGCTTCAGTGTGTAGTAAGTGCACGAAGTGTTTTGTGCTCAGGAAGTCCTTGTGCTTCCCCCTCAGTTCTGCAAACAGCAAGAAGATGTAACCTAAAACTGCTTAATGCCTGAGTCATCTCTGCACTTGATGAATGACGTCACATATTATAGATACGGTGCTTTGCTAAATTCTTCAAGGCTTTTGAACTTTGAACTTCAACATTTCTTCACCTTACAGCAACAAACGTTCATGCATTTTTTCATGCACATAAAAATCTGAACATTAGGCCATACCTTTACTTCCAGTCCCCTGAATCAGTAGAACATGATGTGTAGCCATCATGTTCAGTTCTTCTGGGGTTTGTCTCCACCAGCTTTAAACATCTACATCTACGACTTCTTCTTTGTAAAACATTTCTATCTCAGATTGGATTGAAAACATCTGCAAACATCAGTTTTCAAGTCTTGCAACAGATTCTCAGTTGTTTTATAATATAGACTTTTACTAGGCCATTCTAACACATAAATATGATTTGATCTGAACCATCCCATTGTAGCTCTGGCTGGATGTTTGTTTCTGCTGGAAGGTGAACCAACACACCAGTCTCCCATCAGTTTTGACCAGCCTTCCCCTTGTTGCTGCTGCTGATGATCAGCATCCCCTTAGGATGATACTACCACCACCATGTTTTACAGTGTAGATGACGTGTTTAGTTAGATAAATAGTACTTTGGCTGTAGGCCAGAAAGTTAAATGTTTATCTGTCCCTCTCCATGTTTGCTGTTTGGTACGACCTCTATAGGGAACACAGCAAGCAGAACCTTACCTTTAACAGTTACCTTAAACTTCAACTGGCCTAAAACTGTGGCGCGTACAAATTGTTGTCCCGTTAGCAGATGCTCCCACCTGAGCTGTGGATCTCTGCAGCTCCTCCAGAGTTACCATGGAGCTCTTGGCTGCTTGGTAGGTCTGCAGCTGTTCCATCTTCTCTCCGTGTTCAGATGATGGGTTGAACAGAACTCTAGGAGACGTTCAAAGCTTGGGGTTTTGTTGTAGAACTTAGTCCTGCTTTAAACTTCTCTACAATTCCCTCTCTGACCTGTCTGCGGTGGTCTCCATGATGCTGGTTGTTCTCTGATGTTCTCTAGAGAACCTCTGAGGCCAGAAACAGAACAGCTGCAGCTTGATGGACTCTGTTACTAACTAGGTGACTTCTGAAGGCAACTGGTTGCGCTGGGTTTTATTTAGGGGTACCAGAATAATAGGGGGAAAATGTGAATGCATAAAAGACGTTTATGATATTTATTTGTAAAAACATTTTGAAATCATGCATCATCTTCCTTTCATTTCACAAAGATACACAAACCTGATAAAATCTCAATAAAATGGGTTGTAATGAGACAAAATGGACAACAAGCCTCTAAAATAGCAACTAGTGATTTACAGAAACAGTTTTCCATTTTTCTTTTATTTTGTGTATTCTTATATTTTTCACTTTGTGACTTGATGTAAAAGTATTGCGAGTTTCTCTCTTTCTCTTTTTGTTTTTAACAGGACCAGCTTGCTGCAGACATGTACAGTTTTTTCTCTAAAGAAGGCGATTATGCCCACTACTTTGTAACGGTGAGTGCTGCGGGTCAATGTGGGGATCATGTGGGAACGTTTGCCGCTGCACCATAACAGAGACCTGGCTATCCACCGTATTGACCTCACTGTTCTGTATTTTCCTCTGTGTTTCTGCAGCTCTTAGAGGCTCAGGCTGATTACCACAGAAAGTCTCTCACTGTTTTGGAGAGTGTTCTGCCCACCATCCAGGCTCAGCAAGGTATAACGTGGCAACATAACATCAGCATTCATAAAACACCCAAAGCCCGGTCTCCCAGCATGAGGCGATGACTCACACACACTCACACACACACACACCCAGCAGGCCTTTCTCATGTTATATCCACCTGGTTTTTCCGAGCCACCTTCCCTTCGCCTTGTAAAGTCCGTCTCTTATTTGCACACGGTTTTAAACATGGAGGGAACCTTGAGGGGCCCTGCTGGTGTTCATGATAGCATGTTGACCCAGAATCTGCTACTCAGGCTCCTGCGAAATGTAGTCCTACTGAGGTGGACAGAGCACAACCTGATCTACATCAGCTCCATTACAGCTGTTGTGTTGTTTTTTTTTCTCACATCCCTCTTTACCAATAATCCTTCTGCTCAGACTCTTGGATGGAAAAACCTGCATTTGGAACAGGGTTGGATGATCACCTGAAGAGGAGTGGAAGAGAGATCGCTCTGCCCATAGAGGCCTGCGTCATGATGCTTCTGGAGACCGGCATGAAGGAAGAGGTGAGAGGAGGAGATCATATTTGCTGGTTCTTTTCTAGCATCCTCTGGTTCTGTTGCTCCTTTTAACAGTAAATGTTGAGTCGTGTTGGTACCTTCGGTCTGTGTTCATGATTGATTTGTTGAAATGCAGATACTGTATCTGAGGGTGAAGGACTCAACTAGAACAGACCTTTTTCTTTTACTCATGAATCCCTTCCACTGTGTAGGAAACTTGCCCATTTCTAAATTCTGGCCAATCACATAATATTGTTTGGACACCACACAAAAAAATGTCTGCTCAGAATACGCATCAAGAAGCAGCAAGAACTTCCAGATCAGGGCTGCAGAAACTGATCACTGTAATTTTGTTCTAGTTTCTCTGTCCTTGTGAAGACTGTTGACCTCAGCTGCTCTGGTGTTTACTGCTGTTATAAGTAGACATCAGTTGTTTTCTCAGAGTCTGACCAGTGATCAAAAATCCAATATCTTTCTGATCAGTGAATGCACCATACAGAAGCACTGACAGTAACAGTCTGTGGTCTGGATGCTGTTACTGAGGGAAGAACACCGTCAGTGAGGAGTTTCAATTTGTCAGAAGAAGAGCAGAGATGTAAGGATCTGTTTGAAAGAAATCTTTATTTTCTACAACATGACATATCTGGTTCATTCTGCCAGGGAGAGAGCGAGACCTTCAGCAGATAACAGGAAGGCTAAACGTAGTATTTCTCTGAAGTTTCAACCTCTGTGTTGGAACATGTTGGATCTAGAAATGTCGGCAGAGAGTTGGGGTAAGGATCTCCATTCTCTGGGAATCCACATGGAGACGTGTTTATGTAATGCTAGCTGCACAAACCATGCTAATCGCTAACATGAGATGCTAACATGTTAGAAGTAACTGCAAAACAAGGAAGGCCAGTATTTCTGCTGGAATGCTGCGATTTATAGTTCTTAAGGAGAAATGGGTCAAAGTCAGTATCTGCAGGTCAGAGATTTACAAAACATCAGTAATCAAGAATAAAGTTCTGATTGGTCCATCACGGATTACAGCGTTCTGACAGAAGTAAAACAGTTTCCTTCTGTTCGATCAGGATTAATTCTCGGGTCTTCTTTATCACAGTGTCCCTCATTAAACATGATTATTATATTATATTATATTCTGCTTGTCTTGACTTGACTTGTATTAAACATTGATGTTGCCGTTATGATGGCGATGATCTTTTATCTGTTGTTTGATGTAAAAATTAAGTCACTCTTGTGCACAACACAGGAGGTGACTGTTTGAGCCGCCCCATCACACAGTGACTCCCTGAGTGGTGAGCCATATGAAAACCTGCCCGGCGATAACGATGTTGGTTAGTTTGCAGATGGGTAAAAGTGATTTAGTCTCAGCTGCAGCTTCCAGACTTATTAGAATCTTCTCTTATTTGATGCCTAAAA
The DNA here is from genome assembly GCF_021462225.1 of Girardinichthys multiradiatus. Lineage (NCBI taxonomy): Eukaryota > Metazoa > Chordata > Actinopteri > Cyprinodontiformes > Goodeidae > Girardinichthys > Girardinichthys multiradiatus. Next base: position 1,034,904 of record NC_061803.1, on the reverse strand, counting down.
GCTGTTTTAGAAAATCTTAAGTTTTTGCAGCTATTTTCAGCAGTTTAAAGTTATCACTTCTCATCATGCTTTCTGTAGCAACTGGATCTCCGTTGTGTTGTTGATCAGAACCACTGACATAGACAAAGTACCAATTTGTCTAATTAGCAGCAACAGGGAGCCGGAGCTGCACCCAGTGATCGCTGACAAGTTGAAAACAAGCTGGAAATGTTTTACTCTTACATTAAAGTTGACAGAAAAGCAGGATGGACCTGATTGTCTTCACCGGAGCGAGTCGCTGTGTTGCAGTGAAGATTCGTGATGTGTCTGAGATGTCTCCTCCCTGAGTCAAATTTAGCAAACAATGGAAAGAACTTGTCTTCTGTCAATAAATCACATCTCTTTGGGTTTGTTTATGGTCAACAAACAGAAACTAAAGCTGGGAACAGTCTTTAACTACAAACTACATTATTTGTTGCTTTTTTCTGTCCCTGGCAGGTCCACTCTGTGTCACTAGGACGTGAGGACAGACCTAGTCTGTGTGAAAGTAAATATCTCGCTGTGTCGAGGCTGCAGGGTGTGTTTGTTTGCCTGCTTTAATGTTCCATTATGTGCAGCTGGCAGATCTATACTGACCTTATCTATGATGGCGTGTTCAGGATGTGATGTGAATGTCCGCTTGTGTTTGCATGTATTTCTGTTTGATTTGGCCGTGTGTGTTAGGGTCTATTCAGGATCGCAGCTGGGGCCTCCAAGCTAAAGAAGCTAAAGGCAGCACTGGACTGTTCCACTTCACAGCTGGAAGAGTTCTACTCCGACCCCCACGCTGTCGCTGGTACGGCCCAAACTAACCACACAATGACTGACCGCAGCGCCTTGTTAAAGTATTCATACCTGCTGAACTCTTTTTTTTTTTTTTTTTTTTAATTGGAAGCAGAGTCAGGTTAGAAAAATTTGCCTCAAGCCTGAAATGTAGATCTGTCTGCACAGCACACTGAACACTCCTTCCCTACAGTGAAACATGGTGGTGGCAGCATCATGCTCTGGAGATGCTTTTCTTCAGCATGGACAGATAAGCTGGTCAGGGTTGATTGAATGATGGATGGAGCTAAATCCTGGACGAAAAGAGGCTGCAGAAGACCTGAGAGCAGGGTGGAGGTTCACCTTCCAGCAGGAGATCCAACCTGAACATACAGACATACTTTCAGATGCTTTAGATTAAAGCAGATTCATGGGTTAGAATGGCCTAGTCAAATTCCAGACCTAAATCCATCTGGAAATCTGTGGTAAATCTAAAGATGCTGATCGGACTGAGCTTATTTTGAGAAGAGGAATGAGTAAAAATATCCCAAAGGATCCAGAGCTGTAACTGCACTGAAAAGTGGTTCTAAAATCTATTTAATGAGGTAAAAATGTTTAAAATCATCTCAGGTTTGGATGTTGTGTTTGTTACATGACAAAAAGTTTAACAGATATGAATACTTTTGCTGGGCACTGCAACAATAAAAGTGTTGTAAATTGAAATAAAACATCTCTGTGTTGTTTCTTAATCAGGAGCTCTGAAGTCTTACCTGCGGGAACTCCCTGAACCTCTGATGACCTATCAGCTTTATGATGAATGGATCCAGGCCTCCAGGCAAGGCTCAGAGCTCATTTAACATGTATCAGACTCCTACAGCCAGAGATGAACATTATTTCTCTCTCTCTCCCTCTGATTCTAGTGTGTCAGACCCAGACAAACGGCTGCAGGCTCTTTGGGTTGTTTGTGATCAGCTACCAAAGAACAACAAGAACAACTTAAGGTTCATTGTGTGAACCTCCTGCTTTCAATTAACTGTCTCTGTTTCGTAACGGTTTAAACATCTGCTTTTTATGTCTCCATGCAGGTATCTGGTTAAGTTTTTAGACAAACTAGCTCAGGACAGTGAGGTGAACAAAATGACACCGAGCAATATTTCCATCGTCCTGGGACCCAACCTGCTGTGGGCCAAGACTGAGGGGTAAGATCACAGCATGCTTCTACAGACAATACTGTCTTAATTAAACACATTTCAGTCAGCTTCTCATTATGTTGGACAGCATCTAATTTTCGTTCATGTTTTTCTGCACATCCAGGAGCCTGGCTGAGATGGCTGCAGCTACTTCTGTGCACGTGGTGGCCATTATCGAACCCATCATCCAGCATGCTGACTGGTTCTTTCCTGAGGGTAAGTTCTGGCTTATCTCTACAGCTGCTGCTTTCACTGTGACCAGTTCCTCTTTATTTGTTGGCCATGGTTCTGTCCCATGTTAGACGCTGCATAGCTGGACCAAAAGGCAGCTGTGTTTGAGCTTCACATGCCATGGTCTGATCATGGTGACATGCAGTGTTATTTGTTTGCTGCTTACATCAGTTTGCATGTTTCCCTACAAGTGTGCATTATGCTTTTGTTAAATATAAAAGACAAAACATGTTTCTATAAAAGAACCCTTTATATTTGGACCAAGACACAATAATTTATGGTTCCTTCTGTAAATATAACAGTAAGAAGAACTGCAGGAACTTTTTTCCTCCAAAATAAAGCAAGCTTTTGTTTTTTCAGTGTTTCGTGTCAGTTTAAGGTGGAAAAAATGTGAAAAGATCAAATGCAATCTGCACAGTAGAAAACTAATGTCATCTGTTTTATTAATATAAAGAGTTGGACCCAATACGAAGCCTTGAGGAACACCTTCTGTAACATCCAGGTAGAACAAACTGTTTAGAAGCAGAAGAGAATTTAATGAGCAGCTGATGGCTCGGTCTGGACGCCTAGATCAGAACCTCTGGTATGAGATGTCATGATCTCCAGGGTTGAACACTTTAAAGCTGCATCGCAGCTGGTCTGAGGCTTTGATGGAGGCAGCTACAGTCCTGATGGGGAGAAAGAAGTATTTCTGTAATTAGTCTCTAGTTTCTTGCAATAATGGGTCATCTGTGGTTCAGATATTCTGATGCCATATTCATATACAATCAGAAAGCAGCAGTATCCTCACAGATTGGATGCTATGACGAGGAGGTTGTAACGTCCTGAAATATTTTCTGCATGAAGCGCAACCGTTGCTTGGACATTAGTTTATCTGAAGCCAGTGTTGCTTTATTTTTGTTGCAGATGTGGAGTTTAATGTTTCTGGCATGTTTGTGATGCCAACACCTGCATCCAACCACAATCACCCAGATTATGACTGCAGCACCATAGAGAGGAAGAGGCCCGGCAGTATGGTGGGACCAGAGAACGATGCAGCACGCAAAGACAAGTAATCATCCATGAGCTGCATCCTGGTTTAGCTCACCTCATTCCTTCTCTACGTTGAGCTACCTCTAATGAATTCATTTTGCTTTTTATTTCTTCTTCTTCTCCTTCATAAAAAACAAATCCCAAATGAATATTTTTAAGAAGATCCACAATGTTTGACCTCTGTGACTCTGGGGCGTAATGAGCTTGGCCTCATTTAGAGTAAATCTTTGGTGTTTTCTGTTTCTCTTCTTCACACTCTCCCTGCTGTTCCCCTTTTAGCACCTCTAACAAGCACTCGGACCACACCCTTCGTAGAGGCAGTAATACCCTAGGTAGAAAGCAGCACACCTCACCTGCCTTCCAGCCTCCTTTACCCCCTGTGGAGGCTCAGGTGCCGGGACACGGGGCCACCCAGGCCCCTCAGTCCTTGGCTGAAGCCCAGCCACAACCTTCAGCAGGGGGTTCAGGGCAGGACGCTACCCAGTATAGCTTGGTTCAGGGTCTGGCTGCTCTCGCTGCTGCTCAGCAGCTTCTAGCCCAGCATACAGAGGAACTCAGGTGAGAGCTGCTGCACCGCATGTCTGCTCCTGGTGGGGAATGACCCTGCATGCTTTTCAGACAGATGTGCATGCCATTATCCTTCAGTGTTTGTACTGTAGAGAGAAACCAGCCACTGAAAACCAAACATCTGGTGAGCTTCATGAAGTCCAGGTTGCTACTAACGTTCAGTTCCTTATGAAAGTCACTAACTTTGATGTGTTTTGTTGGGATTTTCTGGACACACCAACGCAAAGTAGTGAATAAACATGAAGAAGAAATTGCATTTAGCCTCCAAAGTCAGAACTCTGTAGAAACACCTTTCTCTACAGGTCCAGCTGCAGGTCTTGGTTTTTGTCTCCACCTGCTTTGAACATCTACAGACTTTGTTTCTTCTTAGTAAAACAGCTGAAGCTCAGTCAGGTTGGATGGAGGACATTTGTGAAAATCAGTTTTTAAGTCTTGCTACAGATTCTCAGTTGGATTTAGCTCTGGACTTTGACTAGGCCATTCTAACCCATGTATCTGCTTTGATCTAAACCATCCATTGTATCTCTGCCTGTATGTTCAGGCTGGTTCTCCTGTTGGAAGGTGAACCTCCACCCCAGTCTCAGGTCTTCTGCAGCCTCTAACAGGTTGTCTCCTATTATGTAGCGCCACCATGCGTCACTGTGGTGGTGATGTTGGTGGGTTCTGGGTGACATGCCACACAGTGATTTACATGTAGGTCAAAAAGTTCAGATTTAGTATCATCTGACTGCAGAGAATCTTCTTTCACATTTTTGCAGATTCCTTCCAGATGGCTTCTTTCAGCAATGATTTTTCTCTGGTCGAGTTCAGACCAGTAGTTTTCCTGCCAGCTGGTTTTCCCACCTGAACTCTGGATTTATTTAACTCCTTCAGAGTTACCATAGAAAACCTTTAATTTGTGTTGGTTTATTACATAAAATCCCAGTGAACTCAGTGAAGTTTGGGTTTATAAACTCCTTCCCAGTAGCCTGTTTTCCTGTCCCACCACCAGCTGCAACTATGCAGACTTATCTGACGTCGGTTCACAGAAGAAGTTCAACAATAGCTTCTGTCATTCTGCTAACAGTGAAACTCGACACATTTAAACCTTTTTCCCCCCAAATCAAAGGAATCAGCAGGGACGTTGCAACAACTGGCTCAAACCGCCCTGCGGCGCACTGTAGCGGATCTGAACACGGTTCTCGTTAATCTGCAGAGTTTTGGTCCTACAGACGTTGTGGAAAGTGTAAATCTAGATGACATCTTTGTTTCCTCTGTAAAGCAACCCAAAGCTGCGGGATTCGGCACCAGCGCCCACGCCGGTGCCTCAGAGGAATGGTTCTGGAGGAGGTGGGTCATCTGGAACGTCTGGGACCGGATCCATGGGGCCTAGTCCACACATGATGCGACGAGGTGAGAGCGGACATTCTTAAACATCTGAACAGACCGTCGTGCAACAAGTGAAGTTAATGCTGGTGCAGGTGTCCTCAGTGTGTCCTCTTGTCCTTTCAGGTACCAAGAAGCAGGCTCCTGCACCTCCCAAACCATCCAACCCTCCACCCGGCCAGCCTCTTACCTCTGTCAACTACCCCTCATCTTCTGGGTCATCCCAGTCTCTCAGCCCCACTTCTAGACCCCTGTCCATCCACTCTCCCACCTCACCCGCCTCTCCCACCCAGCAGCCGTGCGCCACGCCCAGGCGCCACTCCAACAACCAACCTCCAATCCACGCTCCCAACCATCCACCCCCAGAGCCTCCGACACATCCCAGCCCTCTGGCCACCCAGCCCTGTGGAGACCAGCACTGCATGGAGCCCTCACCTCCAGGCACCCCGACCCCTCCAGACACCCCTCCCCCTCCCACTGCTGCCACCACGAGCCAGGATGCCGGCGCTCCTCCGTCCCAGTCTCCCTACCAGTCCGGTTCCCTTCCCCGACCGCGTCCCGTTCCCAAACCTCGGAACAGGCCCAGCATCCCGCCGCCGCCGCAGCCCTCCGCCCTGAGCAGCGAGTCCAATGGGCTCTGTGCCACTGCCTACAAGATGATTGGTGGGTTCCTCCTGTGACACAGTGCATGTCTGATACTGACAGTTTAACAGCTGAATACTAATGTGTCCAGTTTCTAACCGTCCTGCATTGTGATGCCTCCACAGGTTAGAGCAGCACTTGTGAGAGGTTTGTAGAAAACTGACCTGATTTGTCTTGGTACCTCCTGCACCTTTTGTTTGCCTCCCATTGGTCACCTTTTGTGTCTTCTGTGCCCTGTCCCCTGTTTCAGCCCTGATGCTGGACTGTCTCTGTCCACCTTCTTCATGTTTGCTCATCAACCCATCTGAGATTTAAGACTCAACAACAAGAATGATAGTTATTTAGACTCCATCCTCTTCACCTTCAGATGATTTGTTGCATCTTCAGGCTCCCCGCAGGTTCCTCTCTCTGTTCCATCCGTCCATCTGTTGTAAATTCATGGAGAACAAGAGCAAATACTAACCAATAACTTGAAAAGTAATCCTGGAGAGGAAGACAAATCGTAGATGTTTAAAATATTATCTAGCTGCTGATAAAAGCCGAGGCCTCAGGGTCACATTTTAAAGCATTTATCTGAGACATAAAAACGCTGTGGTGGTCAGACTCACCAGTCCTGTCCTTTTTTATGCGTAACAACATTTACTGCTAATGTAGTTCATCTAATTCAAAGTTGCTGAGAAACCCAAACACATCAGAGCCCCTGCTGATTGTCATGAGTCCCGCCTTAATTGGATGGCCTAATTAAATATTTTGAAATCAGATTTAGCAGTCAGGAACTACTCGTGATTTTAACTCACGGCGGTCTATTCTCAGCGAAGGTTTGTCCAGAAATGTTTGAGCATTGAATAGCAGAAATGGTTGTTTTTGAACCAGAACAGGCTGAGATGATGCAGCAGGCCTGCATCAGAGCTTTCATTCACCACGAGCCATCCATCTTCACTGAACACCAAGATCTTCTCAAAGCGATTCTGTTCAGATTTCAGGTTTCATGTGTGGATCTGAACTGACTCGTGTTCATTTTAAAATCATCTGAGATGAGAGCAGAGGTTTAAGACCATTGAGGGACTCTGGATGCTTCATCACATCTAATAAACACTTCCTTCAGGCAAACAGGGGGTTCCACCTCTATCCCTGCACATCACACCAACCAAAGTTCACCTCTGACCTGCTTTTACTGCTTTGCTGCTCTGATCCTCACCCTATGTGAGAGAACACTGCCACCTGCTGTTGACATGTGAGAACAGCATCTCGCTGCTGCTCATTAAGCTGTGGATCATGTTGGTTTGGCTGGCTGGCAGTGCAGCTTTAAGTGTTGTCAGGCAGCAGGAAGAGGCTCCTCATGTTTCTGATTCTGCTGTTTGTTCATAATGAAAACACAGAGATCCTGTCTGAGTTGGAAACACTTCATCAACTGACTGGGTAGACTTGTCTCCGTTTACAAGAGCTTCACATGGTGTCACATTACAGCCACAAACCTCTGAGCGCAGGGTGTAAGTCTTGCCACGGATTCTCAGTTTTAGATCCGGACTTTGACTAGACCCTTCTTACACACCGATGTCTTTGATTGTTCAAATTGACCTTTACAACCCAAAGAGTCATATTTACCGTAACTCCAACTAGTTTAGAGCCCAGGACGGGCCACTTGTCTGTCACAGGGCTTTCTTCTTATCTTTATACTTAAAAACATTAATCAGTGTTGTACGGTGTTTGGATAAAGTTATTAGGAGCCGATGTGGATGTCTAAAGAGCCACAGGGTGCAGGATCTTAGCCTAAACCTTCTCATTGTATCTCAGGCTGTATATCCAGGGTGGCTGTCCTGCTGGAAGGTGAACCTCCACCCCAGTAACCTAGGGTTGGGGGTTACATTTCCTGCCACAGACGTATTTTGTGTTAATTATTAATTGTAACATTTAAAACCCACTGAGGTTTCTGTCTGTAATGTAACAATATGGAACAGTTCATGAGGTATAGATCCCTGTGCAAAGCTGTGAAGATGCTGTGCTCTTCTTCTTCCTCACGACTTACTCACCTGTTCTGTGTCTTATTGTGCAGACCCGGCGATACCTTTAAAGGGACTTGGTCGGGCTTTGGTGCCTGAGCTTGCTGTAGACCAGCAGCCAATGACAGCTGCCTCCTCCTCCTCTTCCTCTTGCCTGCTTCTTCACAAAGACTGCGACCTGGACACTGAGAGCACAGCTCTATGAGGACAAGAAGATGACCTAAAGGGTCCAGTACACCGGCTCTCATCATTTCCTGTTTCTCTACAGCTCAAATCTGCGTCTGATGAAGGATGTGTCATACTGCCCCCTTCTGGCTGCTGTCATGTAGGACACCTGGAGAAGTGTCTTCAAGCCAAAGTTTCTGTTTGTATAAATCAGAAAATGATGACGTAGCAGCTTCTACCCAATGATATATGTCACATCTCCAGGTTCAGGTAGACGTTTCCAGCTCCTACACACACACACAGTTTATTGGCTCATCCTTGTGAATTAGCTCGAGACAATCAAGTACCAGCAGCGTTGGGTTTGAACTGATGGGTCTCCATGTTTTCTATAAAAGACAGCCTCAGAACAACAAGTTAAAGTTGTTTCTGCAGCTCAGAGCAGAAGAAGGTGTGAAGGTGTTTCTAGTGAACAAGGTGACTGCTGGTTTTCAGTCATCAGTCTCCGTTCCCCCTCTATGTTTGTATTTATTCAGTGGATTGAGAACACACACACACACACACACACATTCCCTGTTGCTTGACATGATGCAGTTCAGTGTAAATCATGCCTTATGGGTTCTGACAGAACCACAATGAACTGTAGCTCTTAGTGTTTCTCACAATCTGCCTTGGTATCACTTCAAGCTTCAGGGACATGAGGACGGTGGTTTGATCCCCTTCAGCAGAAGTCATGTAATCTTTTTGTATTTTCATGTGTTTTGGGTTTTCTCGGGTCAATCGGCCTCCCAGCCTGAACGCAGCAGTCAGTATTTTTGCCTTTCTGCTGCACGGTCTGCATCAGAGTGAATGTTCTTACCTGCCTCTTCATCCTGAGCAGGAAGATGCAGGAGCAGCTGATTTTGCACAGAATAAATGAGATGTTTCTGGAGAAACGGTGGTTGATGTTCTCCTGTCTTCCCCTCTGAGCTGAGAGGACATGCTGCACTGAAATCTCGGTAATGATGCAGGGTTAGATTCTGCCAGGTCACATTTTTTTAAAGGTTGCTTTGCTGCATTTGTTTGTGTGTGCAAGCCTTGTTCTGTTTGGGCTCAGACAGAAGGTAGAGTTCTGTTCTGTCAGAACTGAACCATTATGGTAAATGAGGAGACGGTGTTGGATGCTGCAGCTGCCTCCCTGTTTCCTCTCTTGTACCTCGCTGCCTTTTCCAGGCTTCGCTGTTGCTCTTCAAGACAAATGATGATGATGATGTAGCATTTCAAGCTCTACGTTTTTCTATGTTTGCTGTCTGAGCTTAAATATGGAAGAAATTCTGTAATATGAAAGCTTCCCAAAGAAAATAAAGCATATGAAGATAAAAATGAACTCCTGTTTTGATTGATCCTGGTCTGGTAGCAGCTTGGTGAGCTTTTAAGGCCTCGAGATGTTTCAGATCAAAAATAATAAAAGCTGTTTTCAAAGAGTCGTTTCATTTATTAAGGGGAACATTTTTATCCAAACCAACCGGATTCTGTGTGGTCAAACAGCGTTTCTTTGCAGTGTCCTGGAGGAGACGTGAAGTCTCTGCTGTCGTTGTAGGAACCTCCAGTCAGAGGTACTGCAGGCCCGACCCGACTGCTTGGAACAAAGTCACTGACCTCTCATTCTGAAAGGGGTCATAAAGACCCCTAAGATTTGTGATTCCAGAACCACTGCTGACCCACAAGAACACAAAGGCCCGTCTTACATTTGCCAAAAACATCTTGAAGATTCCCAAGACTTCTGGGAAAATATTTGGTGGATTAATGACACAAAAGTGTACCTTTTTGGAAGATGTTGATCCTGTTGCAAACCAAACAGCATTTAAGCAACAGAACGTCACCTAGAGTCAGACATGGTGGTGGCGGCGTGATGGTCTGGGACTGCTTCACGATCCGGACGACTTGCTGTGACTGACAGAACAATGAATTCAGCTCTGCAGCAGAAAATGCTGAAGCAGAATGTCTAACCAGTTTATGACCTTCAGTTCAGGCTCGCTTGGGTTTTGCAGCAGAACAATGAGCCATAGAACACCAAGAAGCCCACCTCGGAGTGGCCTAGTCAAAGTCTGATGCTGTGGGCTTACCTTAAACAGGCCGTTCATCCTTTAAAACCTCTAATGTGTCTGAATCAAAACAATTGAGCAAAGCAGAGTGGGTCAGAGTGACCAGTACCAGTTATTACAAACACCTAACGGCAGCTGCTGCCAAGCTGTTTAGGGGGTGATTACTTTTTCATTTAGGGCCTGGTTGGTTTGAATATATTTGTCCCCATAATAAATAAAATCATTGTTTTGAAACAGTTTTTTGTGTTTATTCAGATTAGTTTTGTTCTGAAACCTTTAAGTGGGTCAGAACATCTGGGCCAAATCTGTCCTGTTCGTTGAGTCCACAGGCAGAATTTGAAACCTTAGAGGAGCAACATCTAATCTTAAATTATGGTAGAACGTTCTGGAGCTAGATTATATTGGACCGCAGCTCCCAGGATGTGGAGAATAAACTCGCTGCAGATTCTGTCGTTTAAAGATCCAAAACATCGTTTTTATTTAGAAGCAAACAAAGAGACTCCCACCATCACAGAACACCAGCCACTTTCAATGAGAACATACAAAACAGATAGAAAAGAGAACCAGTACAGAACCTTACTAGAATACAGAAGGCTATTTAATTTTAAAACTATGCAGGAGATGCTACCAGCTGCACCTTCTAACACCTACATGCGATCGACTGGGACAACAAACGCTCGCTGCTGCTGCTGCTACGGTTGCATTGTAAGGAGATCGCCTCACTGAAGCTGCAGGAAGAAGACGTTCATGAGTAAGAAAATAAACTGGGATTTTCTAGAACGCACCATCTGTACAGTCCAAACCACGATGATGAACGTGCATAGAAACATCATAAAGCACGAGAACACAGCACTGAACAGGAGAGAGCAGCTAACCATCTACAGCAGGACCGGTGATCCGTTCAGCAGCAAGAAGAAGCAAAAAAAATATAACGAGGAAGCTCTGCGTTCCCGAAGCAACCAGCTGGCTTCTTCTTTCTGTCCTGATGGCAAAGAAATGACTGAGAAACTCACTGCTCCGCCCATACGAGCTGAACTGGGTCATGATGGTTCCCCATTAAATCAGAAAGAAGTGCAACAGAAGCCTGAATATGAGCAAATGTATGGATTTAGTTCTGGCTTCAGGTCCATGACTGCCAGCTGTGGGTCAACATCTCTGCAGAATGACGATTTTTAGTCTCTTCAAACAGGATCGCATCTTGGACTCTGGTCAGCTTTTCTTTCAGGAAGCTAAGATGGAACTAAAGATCTAGAGCAATAAATGAATTGTTCTGCAGGAACATCACTTCACAGCTGGACCTAGTTGTCCTCAGACACTGAGCTCAGGTATCTATCAGACCTTCATTCTCCAAGCATTCAGCCTGTGGGACACCAAGGAGCGGTCCAGGTAAAGCAGGTCATGACGGACCTCCTGAAACAGCTGCTGTGCGTAAGCCAAGTGATGATCTGACCAAAGCACGTCAGACATTTTAACAATAATAATAATATCAGAATAAAATTCTTCTTTAAAGGAGGTGGAAATAAAGTCCAACAGATGTTTGCTGTGAATTCGCTGACGTATGGACACCTAGAAGCTTGTTCTGTTTCAGCACCTGAACTAAGCCCTGATGTGATCTGGTGCGGGTCGGTCCGGTTTCCTGGAGCTGATCATGCCTCTGTTCCTGGCGTCTCTCAGTGGGTTCTTGGCACTTTGGTTGATGGAGAGCAGGGGGAGATCTGCTTGGTCCTACCAGGCCAGAGGAGAAGACAGTCGGGGGCTTCGGGGGTTTTCAGGAGTCTGGGTCTCACTGAGAGCTCTCTGAAAGATAAAACCCAGAACCTGAGCTGGTTTATTGGGCTCCTTTCAGATCATTAGACCGTATTTTATTTTACTGATGGAGAGCCAATCATTTCACAGCTGCAGGCAGTTTGTTTCTCAGAATCCTCCCAGTTATTCTGAGATGAATCTGTCAAACATTCGCTGATTATGTGAAAATCAGACGGTTCCTGTCTGCAATGTGTCCAATATAGCCCGGCTCACTCCAAGAGGACAGCTGAGCGGGTCAGCGGGTGTTAGGCTCACCTCAAACTTGGACATGAACTCTGCGAAGATGCCGAAGAAGGTGTCCGTGCTGGTGGACTTGCTGTCCTCTCCGAAGTAGGAGGCCACCTTGGAGAACTCCTCCATCGCTCGAGACTGCAGGGACTCCAGGGACTGGATCGCAGGGTGGCTGTTCTCCAGAAAACTCTGCGGTAGAAAGAAGTGTGAGCTCCATGAATGAGCTTAAAAAGCTCTCTGGGGTCAAAGAAGAACAACAATAATGGTGTCACCATCACATCTTCAGGGTTGGACTTGCAGTGCCTCCAAAAAGTACCCATAGTCCTTAAACTGTGACAGAGGCTTGGTTTTGTGTTGGATTCTGGTATTTAATGTGTAGTCTTTGTTCTGGAGTGTCCGATCTCCTCTACAGCTGCCTGCCTGCTATGGTCCTGAGTCTTTGTTTCACCTGTTCCTCTAAGCTCGAGTCTAAACTAAGTTAGATTTACGACAATGTTCAACCAGATTCTGCCTTCCTCCTGCCTGTATTAGGTCCTAAATGACAGTTCACTGCATGGAATGGTTTAGATCAGAGAATATTTATGGATTAGAATGGCCTAGTCAAAGTCCAGAACTAAATCTAATTGGGAATCTGTGGCAATACTTGCAAATTGCTGTTCTTAGAAGTTCACCTTTAGATCTCACTGATGCTGAGTTACGAAGAAGAACAGATAAAGTTCCATTTGTAGATGTTTGAAGCTGGTGGAATAAAATCTTTCGGCTTACGCTCATAACAGAAGCAAAATGGTCCTCGGCCGTGGCTGGGATGTTCTGGCAGGCCGTCCTGATGTCCTGGACTGTAGAGTGAAGGTCATTCAGCTCCGTGGTGATCGCTCTCTGGTTCACTGGACGGAAACACGGCAACATGAGCGGTTTACGAAACATCTCCAGAACCTAAACTCTGGGAAACTTTTTAACAAGTTATTATTGTGTAAAGACTGAAAGGACACTTGAATGTTGCTGTGGAGACATTTCGGCAGAAATATTTGATATTTCCGAATATGTTATGGTACCTTTAGCTGCCAGAGGCACAGTCAGAAGGTTTCTGGGGAAGTTCAGCAGCTCAGGGAAATGCTGGCACAACGACTTGGCCAGAATGTGAAGAAAGGTGGATTTTCCATCAACGGTCTTCGTTGTGCTTAACTGCAACAAAACAGAAAGTATGAAACGTGTCCAAATAAAGAGGAAGACCAAGCAGGTCCAGGCTGTACCTCAGTGAGGAAGTTGATCTTGAAGCTGGTTGTCCTGTGGCTCTTGGGCTGACCGTTGTTCAGGTAATTCCCCATGGCGAGAACAAACTGCGGGCCAGGAAACAGAACCATTCAGCACCAACAGAAACGCTCAGACTGACACTCAGTGGGCCTAAAGATTCACCTCCAGGATTTTAGCCAGCTTCTTGCTGCTCTTCAGCTCCACTGAAGCCTTGTAGATGTAATCAAAGGCCACCTTCATCTCCTCCGTCCTCTCCTGCAGCGTGGTCCTGAAGAGGAGGCTGCGCAGACGGGTCTTATACTCAGGCACCATCAACATCTAAAACACACAAATCATTTATTAAAGCAGATGGATCCGTCCTTCCCTGGTCCAGGTGGGCCCATTTTAGCTGCTTCCTTTCTGTGGTACCTGGAAAATGAACTGGTCCGGCTCGCTGAGTTTGGCCGGGTCCTGCTCGAAGCACTCGTACTGCTTGACCTCATCTTCGTTGGGGGCATAGAGCAGCAGCTGCTTGATGTGGGCCGGCTCCAGCCGGTCCGTGGTCACGTTCATCAGAACCTGACGCAGCTCTTCGGGCGAGAGCTTCAGATGTGCGATGAGTATGGCTGCAGGGGGGGAGGAAGAGGAGGGTTAGTGGGAGGAGAGAAGGGAAGATGAGGATTCATCACTGGTGTCCAACTCTGCTGACAAACATCTGAACTGTTTCTGCCTCAAATGCAAACTTCATATAATAATAATTCATTTCTGGGCCACATTAGCTTCTTATCTTCTGTGCTATGGAGGTTCATCATATGAACTTGAACATTGTCCTCTGGAGCAAACAGCAGATCTTCAGGTGTTACCCACGCTGCAGTGTTAGTTCTAGCTTTCTCCTCCATAATTTTTCTCTAGAGATTTCTTGACTGGGTGAGGTTCTTACAGGCATTGTAGGCCTTCTTGTGGGACAGTATCTCCACCACGTCTCTCTTCTTAAAGTTCTCTGGCAGGAATGCTGGTTCTGGAGGAGAAACTGATCATTTCAACAAATGTGTCAATATTTGTTCTCCAGGCACCAGGAGGTCACGACAGAGGAGATGTGAGGATGATGCGGCTCGGCAGCTACAGACCAAAAAGCTTCGTCCACTGACTCAGCTTTTTATTCCTGTGGCTGGCAGAGCTGAGGTATGCAGCGCTGTGCACAGCTTTTCAGACCTGCTGGACCTTCCCACATGTGGTCAGGTTACAGTGGATCTGATCTGGATCAGGACCAACACATGTGGTGCATAATTGAGAAGTGGAAAAGGACAAATTTTCAGATTTGTTTGGTATAAATGTTGGATCATTCCCCAGATTGGATGGAGAACATCTAGGAAAAGATCCCACAGCATGATGCTGCCACCACCAGTAAAGGAGGCACAATAGAAATCTTTATTTATGAAGAAATTTGAAAACAATGAATTCCTTACTTTCTACCTCTCGATTATAAACTGCTCTGTTTTGGTCCATCAATAAAACACATTGAAGGTCAAAGGTTATGAAAACCTGAGCAAAGCACAGCGGCGGATGTCTGACATGACAGAAACAGGACGGGTTAATGGTGCCTTATGGAGAACGGATGCACAGGTGAACGAAGCAGCTCCAAGCATGGAAAACAAAACAAGAGATTTCAGTGAGCAGAGATGTAGATCAAAACCATGACGACTGGAAGACACAATGAAATGTTTTTATGTGAAGCCCGCTGGGTCGCTGCAGAATCACTCACTGGGTCTGCGCTGAGTCCCAAAGTGCAGGTCGAGGTCTAAGTACTTCACCATGTCACTGAGCTTGTCGTAGTCTGAATCTTCTCTCAGCTAAAAGCAGACAAGGAAGGAAACAGGAGGGAGCTTGTTTTGTTCCTTTTGTGTTGCTGTGACTCAGAGACAGAACAAGCTTTGTCCTAATATGGGACAAGAAACGTAGGAGTGAGAAAAGTTGCAGCTAAAGTGGGCAGCTTCACAGTTCTGACAGAACCGTGTTGATCCGTGAGCTCCGTCCCACTGACACACTGAAGATCAACAGATCAGATCTCACCTGACCCCAGATGGTTCCCTCTGAGTTCTCCACCTGCTCCCAGCGCAGCCTCTTCACACTCATGTGGTTGGCGTCGGATGCGTGCTGGCCCGGTTTGGGCAGAGGGGGTGGGTCACTGGGTGGAGGCAGGGGTGGAGGAGGAGGTGGAAGAGCCTTGGAGTTTAAAAAGATAAGCAGCATATCATTTCTGAATAGATCTTTTTTATAGAAGAAACTGATTCTTCTTATCATCAACCAGTGTGGAGATGTCCCTGTTGGTACCGAGTTTGGTGAAAGTATTCACATCCTCTCACGAAGGTCAGGGGGTGTGAATATTTTAAAGCATGTTTGCTGAAGCTTAAGATGGGCTTCTTATTTTTGTAACGTGTTAGTTTTGGGTGATACTTCTGTTGCTAGGTGCTCTGCTGTCAATCTGCAGCAGCAAATGTTGCTTTATTTTTAGCTTTCAGTCTTTTTGCTTCTACCACCTCTGGCATGGATATATTGTAGAAATAGATGCAGTAGATATACAATAGATATACGGTAGAAAGTACCTGAAAGACAGGAAACTACATTAGTTACCTGTTGTGACTGGTGTTCCTGGGGTGTGCTTTCAGAGATGGAGGCGTGAATGGGGAGGGAGGAGTGGGATGCCGAAGGCTGGGAGAGCAGTGAGGAGCTTTGGTTCTGATTCTGTGCAGGACTGGGGTCCTGCAGAGATGGTGGGAGAAGGCCCTGGTAACTGTGCTGGTGGTGGAGCTGGTGGTGCCTGTGCAGGACCAACTGGCTCGGCCTCAGTGGCTGCGGGGACGGCTGGGGGGACGGCTGGGGGATGGGTTGAGGCTGGCTAAGCTGGCGGGGGAGGTAGCTGGCGCGTGACATGTGGGACGACCGCAAAGTAGAGGAGCTCAGTGGGGTGATGCCCTGAGAGAACCGGGTGGACGTGGCTCGGAAACGCTGACGAGCTTTCTCCACTTCTTCTCGGCTGGGTTTGTGTAGAGGGGAGCGGCTGGACAGGAGGGACCTTGGTGGAGGCGGGGGAGGAGGGATGATGGGGTGATGTGGCTGAAAGGGCACCCGGCTGCGGGGGACGTGCTCTGGGGAGAATCGCACGGGTGGGAGAGGGTCGGTGAACTGGACAGGAGGGGGTATCAGAGCCTGGAAAGGCGGGGGAGGCGGAGGGCTCTGGTTGGGAGGTGGTGGGATCGGTTCGTAACCAGAGGAGTAGGTGGGAGAGGGAGCCTCATCGCTGCTGCTGTGATCCTCGCTGCTGCCGCTGCTGAGGTGGTGGGACATGAAGCCCATGTCCTGGTCGTCTGGGAAGCTCATCTGGAGGGAGTTGAGGTGAACATTCAGACCTGAATCAGGCTCCAACACAGCTTCATACTGTAGATTATTGTCATTAGTCTCAGTATCCGTTCCTTATGATGTTGCAGTTTAACATCAGCTGCTAACTTAAATTAGAAATGGTACATGAAGTCTAAAGTACATTCTTCTGTTTCCCATCTTGTCTCGTTAGAACAACCAACCTTAACGTGTTTTATTGTTGGACCAACACAGAGTGGTGCAGAAGGGAAATGAAACATGGTTTTCAAAATGTTTTACAAATACCAATCTTAAAAGTGTGGCTTGCATTGTTTTCAGTGCCCTGAGTCAATATTTGCTCTAATTGCAGCTGCAGGTCCGTTGGGTTCTGTCCCTCCAACCTCTGAACATCTGGAGCCTGAACTTTTTGCCCATTCTTATGTTGAAGATCGCAGGAATGCGAATTTAATCTAAACTATCCATAATATCTCTGGATGTATGTTCAGGGTGGTTCTCCTGCTGGAAGATGAACCTCCACCCAGTCTCAGGATTGTCCTGAATTTATCTCCATCCACCTTCCCATCAACTCTGACCAGCTCCCCAGGAGAAAACCATCCCCACAGCATGATGCTGCCACCACCATGTTTTACTATATGGATGGTGTGATCAGGGGGGTGTGCAGTGCTAGTTTTCCACCACATGTCTGCTGTCTCTCCTACATGGCTTGTAGCAAACTTTAGATGGGACGACTTATGGATTTATTTTCATGACTCTTCCAGTAAGGCCAGATTTGTAGTGCATTACTAAAACTTGTCCTTCTGAGAGATTCTCACATCCGAGCTGTGGATCTCTGCAGCTCCTCCAGAGCTACCATAGTCCTCTTGGCTTTTTCTCTGATTAATGCTCTCCTTGTCCGGCCTGTCAGTTTTGGTGGACTTGCAGGTGGTCCACCCTCTCTCCATGTTCAGATGATGGGTTGATCAGAGCTCTGGGAGATGTTCAAAGCTTGGGATGTTGTTGTACTAACCCAGTTTTAAACTTCTCCAGAACTTTCTCTCTGACCTGTCTGCTGTGTTCCTTGGTCTTCATGACGCTGCTTGTTCTCTAATGTTCTCTAAAGATCCTCTAAAGGGAGCTGCATAAAACTATTTAATCAGATTTTTGTTTAGGTGAAAACGTTTTAAACCCATGAATCATTTTCCTTCTCCTTTACAGCTATGCTCCACTTTGTGTTTCTCCCTTCACACAAAATCCCAGTAAAATACATGAAGGTTTGTGATGCTTAATGAGGGACAATGTGAAAACGAGGGTGTGAATACTTTTGCAAGGCTCTGTAACATGCACTTTAATAGCAGCTGGACTCAAGCTCAGGTATTTATGGAGCGCAGCAAACACAATGTTAGCATGGAAAAGCTGTAAATGACTTGAGACCAACCAACAATGTTCTTTTTCCAGTTTTTACATCAACTCAAAGTGAAATAAATTGTACACTGATCAGGCATAACATTATGACCCCCATGACTTGTCGAGACATGGACTCAAACAGACCCCAGAAGGTGGGCTGAGGTGTCTGACACCAGGATGGTGGCAGCAGATCCTCTCGGTCCTGTAAGCTGTGAGGTGGAGCCTTCATTGATCAGACCTATGTGTACAGGACAACTCACAGATTCTCCACTGGACTCAAATCTGGATCCTTTGGAGGCTAAGTCAACCATTCCTGAACCATATCCTGCTGAAAGAGGCCACACCCATCAGAGGTCAACTGGTCTGCAGCTATGCAGCTCCAAACGCTTGTACCACATTAGCTTTGAGGATAAAATGCTCACCAATTAGCAGGTGCCATGATGAAAAGATGAGTGTTATTCACTTCACCTGTCTGTGGTCATATTGCTATGACTGATCACTGCAGATGCAGATGTGGTTTGTAGCCTGAAGCCTGCAGATATTATTAGCTTCTACTGAGTAACAAGTTTTACTTACAGGCCAACCTCTTCTTCTGAAACCATGACAACCACCTTCATCAATCTGTTCATGTGACACAAGTGTTGATTGTAGCAAATATCAGAGCCGCTCCAATGAGAGCAAGCACCACTGCAGTCAATTTGCTTGTTGCAAAATGCAAATATTGTTACTGATGTTATGTGTCCCGTTTTAGCAGAAACTGCAGAATCATTTTACAAGTAAGAACCGAGGTATCATAGAAAGACTTGGGAGGTATGACGACATCATTCTTTCCAATAGTTGCTTCCCAAAGCTAAACCTGCAGGTCAGGTATTACATACAGAGACAAAGATGTGCTCTATTGTTCTTCCTTACCTCCTCGTAGTCATTCTCGCCAGGCGCAAAGTCATCGACCAGAGTGACCCGGTGACCCAGCTGCTCACTCAGGGCGTCCAGGAACTTGTCTGTGTCCCGGCTGCGAGGCGGGCGAGAAAAGGTAAACAGCTTCTTTCGGCGGGTTAGAGTGTTGGGACCGCTGTCCGGGTGCTGAGGGGAGGCAGGAGGGCTCTCCAGGCTGACGTAGGGGTTGGACTCCACACTGCTCTGGTGCTGGATCTCATACACGGTGGTGGGAAGAGGCTCCTTCCAGGAGAGGGACAGGCCAGACTTACGGTTACCTGTAGAAGGAAAGTCCAAATTGTTTTTTTCAAGCTTTTCTGACAGAATGCTACTATTACAACACATCCACATGTTTATACCCTCTAAAAAAAATCACCTACTAATTTCTTCATCATGTTGTTATTATAAGGAGGTCTCTGTGAGGTAACCTTAACAATAAAAAGATTAATTGCAGTCATATGTGGACGTGTAAACTGCAGCATTTGAATGAGTTTGGGCTCCATTCAAAGACCAGTGGTTATCATGTCATGATAAGAGAGCATCTGCTTCTGTTGGTCTGCCATAGTTTTAATCATCTGCCATCAGGGCCCAATGATATTTGCTTTGCTTTTATTTACCAATTAGACCTTGTTGGCTAATGAACTCAAACCACTAATGAAAGCATGTATCTGAGAACATGTGTTTTACCTGTGTGTGTGTTTGTGTGTGTCAGCCCCTTGTACCTGTGAGAGGGGGCAGCGTGAGGGGGGAGAGAGAGCGGCCGTAGGCCTCAGTCTGTCCCACCACCTCAGGCTCTGCGGGGGGGACGCCCTGCATGGGGGACACGGTCTTCCCTGCATACATGTTCTCCAGCTCCGTGTACACACCTGTCATCTACGGGTGAAGGCATGATCAGCAGATTAGCACACGGTCAGCGCCGTGCGTTTGCTTTGAAGGTCTGCAGCATTTTAGCATTCAGGTGCTATGAACAGACCTTCAAATAATGTGAAAGCATCAATAACCTGCAGCACTCTGCAGATTTATCAGCACCCTTGGAAAAGATGTGGAAAAGCCTTAGAATAAATTCAACTTTTAGTTTAAGGACATTTATTTGGTGGAGAAATAAAATCCTATATCCTTCTTTTTTAAAGCAACATTCATCCTGAGTCCTGGGTCTTCTCTTTGGCTCTCTTCTCTTCATGTTCTCTACAGGATTTGGCTCTGAGGACTGAAATATCCTTAGGAGAAGATTAATTTTGTGTCTGAAACAGGAAGACGTGTCCAGATGTTTCTGATCTATTAATTATTGCTCTGAACGTTTAGATAAGTACCCATTTTCTCCTTTTTCCTGACTGATGCTGACCAATAAACATCTGCCTTGCTTTAAGGCTTTTGCACATCTTCAGCCATCCAGGAATGCCAATTAATGTGGAGGGTGCGATCACTAGCATTGATGATGCCGGTTCCTGAAGAGCAACATGCTGAAAAGCTGCAGTTATACCTACATGACTGAGGTCGGGGGACTCGGGGAAGGAGGTTCCGTCTCCTGATTGCCTCTCCTCCGGGCTCCCACATTCATCGACATGAATTCCTAAAGCACAATACAGCATGGAGAAAGACACATGGGCATAAGCCTCCTCCCATCCATCCACCCTCAGCCAGGAGGGGAGATGATGAAGCTCTAACAAAGCTATGCTGACACTGAGAATGGGAAACATATGTTATGTACAGCCTGAAATGGCCTCAGCTGAGATATGGAGGTAATGCATGAAGTGGTGATGCAGTCAGAGACATTTACAGCACACCAGTGTCCTAACTGTTCTACACTACGTCAACTGGGAGCTGACCAGTGCAAATATGACTTCATTACTGGTTGAGAAGCAGCTTCGATATTGTACTGATGGATAATAAAAACTGCCTCAAATGATTTCACTTACAATAAATACAGAAACATTATTGATTTGGAATAAAATCCTGTAAATTAGAAAAACCTTCTTTAAAAGAACCTGGACTCATGGCTGCTGTTTCTTCCCAACTAAATAAACTTGAAAACCATTATATAATGATGATCTACAATATATATTTGTATAAGGCCAACTGACCCCCTGCAGAACTAAATCATTATGGTCTGCAGGGCAACAGAACCTTAGCTGCAGACACTGGTTCTCTGGGCAGCGTACCCATTCCCAGGTGAGTCCCGATAATGCAGTCATCTGAGCTCCTTTCTCTGACGCTGCTGCGATAGGACGACCCAGTCACACGCATAGAGCTGCTCCGCTTGTGGTGCTCTGGGGCTCCGTCGGGATCTAACAACACTTCCAAACACACACAGGTGATGTCAGCACATCACTGAGCTGAATGTAGACCTCAAATCATCTGCTGTTATACGAGGTTTTCACATTTTTACAAATAAAAATATGAAAAGTGTGGCGTGCATTTCTACTCAGCCTCTTTTCCTCCATACCCCTTAATAAAATCCAGTGCAATTAATTTACTTCAGAAGTCACATAATTTGTAAATCAAGTCCACATCTGTGTGATTTATTCTGAGTCTAACTGCAGATAATCTGTTTCTGGCCTCAGAGGTTCTCTAGAGAACATCAGAGAACAACCAGCATCATGAAGACCAAGGAACACAGCAGACAGGTCAGGGAGGAAGTTCTGGTTCAGTTTAAAGCAGGATTAGGTTCTACAACAATGTTCCAAGCTTTGAACATCTCCCAGAGCTCTGTTCAATCCATCATCTGAACATAGAGAGAGGATGGACCACCTGCAGACCTACCAGAACATGGAGGTCAACCTGAACTGACAGGCTGGACAAGGAGAGCATTAATCAGAGAACCAGCCAAGAGGCCAATGCTAACTCTGGAGGAGCTGCAGAGATCCACAGCTCATGTAGGAGATGACAGGACAACTATCAGTTGTTCACACTGGTTTATAGAAGGGAGTCTATAAGAAAGCTTCTGTTTGCATTTTGTCACAATCCATGTAGGAGACACAGAAGACATGTGGGAGAGTTTTTTCTGATGTGTGGTGAAAACTAATACTGAACATTACCCTCAACACAGAATCTTCACTTTGAAACATGGTGGGTCTGTGTTTGTACAGTGAGAAAGTGTGAAGAAGCTCAAGTGAAGCCCAAGCTGCGTGTTCTGGCTCACCGCTGCTCTTGAAACCGAGGAAGCGTGACAGTTTGTTCTGGCAGTGCTCCTGCTCGTCGTAGGTCAGGAGCTGGTAGATGAACTGCCAGATCAGCTGTTTGGCTGGAGTATCCAACACTGGAAAGATGTCGACTATCAGGGTGTCCACATTCCTGTAACACAACAGAGTCTGAGGATGAGAAACAGGAGATACATGGATTATAACCAGTTAGGACTGCATTCGTGTCTTTGGGTGAAGCGTTTATCCTTTCCAGACGCAATCCGCTGCTACCTTTAATCCTTCATGAAGACATGTTTGTCTGCAGAGCTAATTCAGCAGACATCTCAATCTAGCAGGTAATGTTATTCTGACAATGAGAACCCTTATCTATCGGTTTCCTAGAAACAGCTCAACCTTCTTCTCACCTGTGCTGGAAGAAGGTCTCCAAGGCCTTACAGATGGTGTATCTCTCCTGGATGGTGAGCAGATGCTCCAGCTGCTGGCTGAAGGTCCGTCCGTGCACCTTGATGCTCGGTGGAAGAATCTCTGCCACCCATTGGAGGGAACTGAGGGCTGGAGACCTGGACAGGGGAAGATTATCAGGCTTCCTGTCTTACTTTGTGAAGGCAGAATGAGTGAGACTAAAAAACATCTCTGTCCTGACCTAGAGCGAGGTACCATTGCAGGAGCTAGACTCGGGGAGTCCTCTGGGTCGGTTTGGTCTGAGGAGAAGTCCGATGGACCCTCCTCCACCACCAGAGTGGGCATTCCCCCGCTGCCCTGTAGCATTGACACCACCTTCTCATGGGAACAGTTTCTACAGCAAAGGGAAACAAATCTTAGCTGAGGAGAAGAAGGTGAAGGAAGATTGGTTTTTATCTGTTGCACAAATGCTTCACAGCAGAGATGTTGGAAACCATGATGGAAAAAAGGAACAATAATCCGACGCATGTGGCAGCAGAGATACTTGTTAAAGGTGGTCTCTGGTGGGAAGATGCTAAATGTGCTGTTGGTGTGTCTGTCACACCGAAGGACCACAGACCACCGATTCCCAGAGATTTTCCTTGCTTTAAGTAAGGTGGAGGATCTGTGATGCTGTGGGCTTGTTCTTTTCCAAAGGTCCTGGCAACCGTTTTTATGCACATGGCATGATGAACTTGTCGAAATACCAGAACATTTTGAGTAAATATCTGGTGGCCTCTGCCACCAAACTGAAAGCGGGTTATCAGTGGGTCTTCCAGCAGAACAATGATCCAAAACGTATGAAACTAACAGAGCAAATCATCACTCTCTGGATGCTCCAACCTTGTGAAACGTTACAGGAGAAGACTAAGTGCTGTGTTATTGGCAAATGAAGTTGTACAGAGTATTAACAGCAGAGGAGCCAATAAATCTGACACCAATTATTTTGTTAATGATAAAATAATTGGGATAAACTCAGCTAAAGATGAGTAAAAAAAATACTTTTAACCCATCTTTAACCCTAGCAGAGGTGGCACCACATTTAGAGGATGCTGTTTATGAAAACATGAAATCAACAGGGGCTGAACGGTGGTGCAGTTGGTAGCACTGTTGCCTTGGAGCATAAAGGTCCTGGGTTCGACTCCCAACCAGGGGTCTTTCTGCATGGAGTTTGCATGTTCTCCCTGTGCATGCGTGGGTTCTCTCTGGGTCCAAAAAACATGACTGTTAGGTTAACTGTTCTCTCTAAATTGCCCTTATGAGTGTGTGTGTGTGTGTGTGTGTGTGTGCTTGGTTGTTTGTCCTGTGTGTCTCTGTGTTGCCTTGTGATGGACTGGCGACCAGCCCATAGACTGCTGGAAATAGGCACCAGCTTCCTGGTGACCCACTATGGAAGAAGCGGTAGAAAATGACTCACTGAAATCAACATCATATTCAACTTAGTTAAAAATAGAGCTTTTACTTTAACTCCACCTGATCTGAGAGCTGATTAAACACATCTTTGCTGCTGTTATGCACCATATGGCTGCAGCTCCCCTTGTTAGTCCGATCACCCGTTACAGCAGCAGCAGCGCGTTATCAGGGAGAACATTATGCAGCATCATGTAAATCAAGCAGCCAGGAACAACCCTCCAGATCTCCACTCACATGGCTATCAGGGTGACAGAATGAGTAATAATGTTTCTGGGAATGCTGGCATATATAGATGAAGCAGTTGTATTTAAGTTCATACTGTTAGAAATCTGTTTTATCCACACTTGAACTCTTTTCTTCCCACCCACACTCACGCTCTGAACTTCCAGCTGAACTTCAAGAAACTGTTAAGTCCACAGAAGTACCATTAGAACTCCCACAGGTAGGGTTTGGTTTATGTAAAGGCTGTGATCACGTACATCTACCCGTGCACACTGTTTCTGGAAGAACAAGCTCTCTGATTACTGCTCCACACTGAACACTGTGTTAACCTCTCTATAAATGAGCAAAGGTGCCTCTGGTTCTGGTTCTTGTTTACTCAGAGCATGGAACTCCACTGAGTTTCTGACAAGCATCATGGACCATACCTGGACAGGAACAACATTTGTCCTCAGTTCCCACTGCAGCTGTACAGCTGGGTAAGTTAGACCGCAGAGTTATTAGTGCGATATGAATCTCATGGAAAATTATACAAGATTTTTCTCCCTCATTTCAGAAACTCAAATATATTACAGGTTCATCACACAAATTGAATTATTTCAAGCCTTTGTTTCTTGTATGATAATGATTATGGCTTACAGATTATAAAAATCCAAAATTAAAAGTCTCAGAAAATATTACATAACATTCATAAATGTTATGTTTATGTTATGTAAAGCCTTGTTATGGTCTAAACAAATCATGAGAAAACTACTGACTGGACAGATGTTCAGAAGACAGTCATTGACAAGTCATTGCTAATGAAGCAGGTTGTTCACAGAGGGCTGTATACAAGCATGTTCAAAGAAAGTTGAGTAGAAGGAAAAAGTGTGGTAGGAAAAGGTGCAGCAGCAACAGGGATAACCGCAGCCTTGAGAGGATTGTCAAGCAAGGTCCATGCAATACAAGACTTTCAGTTTCTGAAATGAGTGACAACCTTTTCCACAATATTCTAATTATTTTAGATGTACCTGTAGAACATAGTTTTCACTGTTAACTTGGTGTTGGTGTAACTTCACACTGTTTAAGAGATTTATAACTGGTTCTGCATACAGGCGAGGTGGGAACAATAGAAGGTGCTACATAACAATATTACATAATGGGTTTTACTGATACAGTGTCGGGCTTACTTGTCCAGGAAAAACAGAGTTATGAACATAAATGAAAACCTGCCTGTAGTAAAATGGTTCTGATCTGAAGGCTTTTTCAGTTTCTGGATGTCATTAAAGTCTCTGTGATGAAAGGATCTCTTTAGTGTAGTTCAACATTTTTACATTTAGACGTATAGAAAAATGAACATGAACAGCTGTGTCTGCACAGCAGATGTAGAAGTGATTAAGGAGATACATAAATCTTTAAAAATACTTTAAAAAGAGAGATCTCTAGCTGCTGACTTCACGCAGCATTCCTTGAACCTTTAGTAACATCTGACTGGAGATCTGCTGTTGGAACGGAGTTTCTACATCAGTACGTGATGCAGCTGGTTGTATAAGACGGGGATGATGTATACCTCTACCTAATTCAGAGATAGATACACTGAAGTAGAAATTACTTAAAAAATAATAAAGGCCACTAGAGCATAAAAATAACTTAAATGTAAAAACAAAATGAATGAATGCAGAGAAATGATGTTTGCTTTATTCTAAGAAACAGAAAGGTCTGCACACCCAGGCTTGGACACTTTTATTGGCTGCAAATAGCACATGTTCATGAGAAGGTATAAGGGCTGAAGGTCTCAGAGAGTCTACAGACTCTTTAATGGTGGATTTCTGATTAAATCCTTTGATACCAAATATAATTAAAATGTTAAAATTAAGATGTATTTATTTATTGTTCATACATTTACTCTGATTCTCCCAGACTATTTTATTGTAATATTGCTGTGTGTGTTTCTGTGCTTTGATTGGTCAGAGGAGACTTATTTGAAAGAGGTTTGCTCATGTTTAAATCTTCCATCCGTGCATAAATTGCTTTAATTAGGAAAACATCAATTTAAAGTTGTATCAGAGGAGATGGTCAAAGTTCAGCTTTATGTTCCAGATAACATGATCTGACTCATGCCAGCAGACGGCTCCTCCTCAAGAAAAACAGGCCTAAATCTAATTTAAAGTTCAACAACTGATAAAACACAGTCTGAAAACTACTGCTGACATTGATGCTGAAGACAAACCTCATGTCCAGTCCATTGAGGAAAAGGATGCGGTCGCCTGGTTTCAGTCCACATTCCTCAGCAGGACTATCTGAGAGGGACACAGAGACATCAATCATCAACTGAGAAATGAATCCAGGAACATTCCCCACCTCCCCAGAAGCTACCAAGGTGACTAATGCTGTCAGTGTCTGTCTCTATGAGATCCAACAAAGCCCATCAACAAACGAGACGAGCTCCATGTTAAATGGTGTTAGATAAGGAACCAGCGCTATCAGAGCTGCTGTCGCCTCCTTATCTGTCAGCTCACGGCTGCATCTCCCATCCCAGCAGATTCACATCTGTTTTCACATCAACTTCAAGTCTAATTTCAGCTTTTTACACTTCACAAGTTTTTATTCTTCTTTGTTGGTCACCACTAAAAGGACTGGTGTTCAGCTCACGATGATGAGACAGGCCATCCACCCCCACCATCTCCATTTCAACCTCCATAAGGCCCACTGAGTCAGTCCGCTCCAGCACATGTTGGTGGGTGAGGATGGTGGGCGAGCTCCATGCCGTCATCGTTGAACACAAACACACAGCACCTCCGTCCCCAGCAGAGGAACCTGGCATGTTCTCTCAGTAACAGTTTATTTCTATTGTCTGCTGCTTATCTCAGACAGGAGTTCATTAAGCGAGTCGCTCCAGAACAAAGGTGTGTTGTTAATCGTTGGAGATGAATGATTTTAGTTTTCAGTCTGGTATCTTCCTCTGTAGGCGTTGATTAAACAGATATCATGGAGTTAAAACAGCAGAATAACATTTTTCTATAGAGACGTCCAAACATTCTTCTGGGGTTTTTTCCACCAGCTTTGAACAACTACAGACTGAAACTTTTGCCCATTTTCTTTTTAAAAAAAGCTCAAGATTGGATTGAAAACTTGTGTGAACATTAGTTTTCAAGTCTTGGCTGAATTTAGGTCTGGACTTTGACTAGGCCATTCTAACACATAAATCTGCTTTGATCGACACCATACATTGTATCTCTAGATGTATGTTCAGGGTGGTTGTCCAGCTGGAAGGTGAACCTCCAACCAGTTTTTTATCAATATTTAAACATCAGATTTATGGAGTACACCAATAATACTTGTCCTGTTGGCAAATTCTCACACCTCTGCAGCTCCTCCTCCTGAGTTACTGTGGTCCTCCCTCTTGGCTGCTTCTCTGAATAATGCTCTCCTTGTCCAGCCTATCTGTCTAGGTGGACCTCCATGTCTTGGTAGGTCTGCAGTTGGTCCATCCTCTCGTTCAGAAGATAAATTGAAGGGAGCTCTTTGAACAGAGATGTTTGTTGTAGAACCTAACCCTGCTTTAAACTTCTCCACAATGTTCTTCCTGACATGTGTGCTGAGTTCCTTGATCTTCAAGATGCTGGTTGTTCTCTAATGTTCTCTAAAGATCATCTGAGGCCAGAATCAGAACACCTGCAGTTTTACTGAGGTTAAATTACACAAAGGGTTGAAAACACACCCTCCATTTCTGCTACCTGTATGACCCCTTCTCTTTTCCAATGGTTATAATCAGTCTGACAGAGGGAGGTGTCCCAATCATTGTGGTTTTTAGTATAACAATGACCATCAGTGAGCTCTAGATGGATAAACTGTCTACTTTTAAGGCTTAAAACTTTCCTTTTTGATAAAGCTTATAGTTAGAGTGGCTTAGGTTATCCTGAGCTATCTCTGTAGTTATGCTGTTATAGACTTAGGCTGCTGGAGGACATAATGACCACTTTCACCCTCTTCGCTACATTCTCACACTACTCTCCAATTCTGCATTATTTGCTGTTATTTCAGCTTTTAACTTTATGTTCTCTCTTTTCTCTTCCTAGAAGCTACACCTGGCCTGACTCTGTGTCTACCTGTGACACCTTTCTGGAGAGGGGAATCGTCTGAGCTTCTGCTGACAACAACTTAATGCTCACCTTCTACAGATGATCCACATGGCCCTGTCTTTCAGTGTTTAACCCTTTCTCTCTCCTAGACATGGCTACTGACTGAGCTTCTACTGTAACTAACTCTATGTTCTCTCTTTCAGACTCTAACCTTGAAAACTGGATCAGAGTTTATCTGTTCTTTCTTTCTAGATGAAACGACTAAAGGAGCTACATCCATTAACATTTACTTTTCCTTCCAATAGAAAGTACTCCTGGATCAGTGCTTCTTTGTTCTCTTTGTGTCTCTGCTCTGTTCTCTCAAACCTCCAGTCGGTCGTGGCAGATGGCCGCTCACACTGAGCCTGGTTCTGGTTCTGCTGGAGGTTTCTTCCTGTTAAAAGGGAGTTTTTCCTCTCCACTGTCGCTACATGCATGCTCAGTATGAGGGATTGCTGCAAAGTCAACGCCAGTGACTGTCCACTGTCTCTACATGCTCATCCAGGAGGAGTGAATGCTGCAAGTCACTGACTGGATGCAATCTGCTGGGTTTCCTTAGATAGAAAAACTTTTTATCCAATTTGAATAAATAACTGAATCTGACTGAACTGTTCAATGGTTACGATTAATTGGAATGTATGAACCTGACTGTTGTGAAGAACCTTGAGACGACATGTGTTGTGAATTGGTGCTATATAAATAAATTGAATTGAATTGAACTCCTTCTACTCTGAAGAGACACAGTACTGTGTCTTGGCTGATCACAATTAATGAGGACAGTTGAAGCTGTATAAATACATCTCCAAGGAACTGTAAATGGGAAACACCGAACCAGACAGAGGCGTAAACAACGTTTATGTCTGCAGAATCCCTTAATGCATCTGCGTGGTATTTACCGGCTGCCACCGCACAGCCTGTTCCAAATGTTTTCCTCTGAACATTTCATTGGGTGACTCAGACAAATCCACTTCCTGGAACACCTCCTGATCTCTCTTTGAGCACTTTCTCTGCAACCACAACAGACTCACCCACACAAAATGCATCCTATCCCCTCTTCCTCCAACACATAGGAGCGTTCGGGTCAAACCTCCACGCAGAGACAGGAGCAGACTGTGAGGTGTGTACTGTACTGTGCTCTATTCTAGGAGAAGTACCTGGGATGACCGAGTCGATGCAGACGGGAGCGTGACCTCGCAGCGTGAAGCCGAAGCTCTTTTTCCCTCTGTAGACACGGATCATCCTGAGGACAAAGATGAAAATGTCAACTCCAGATATACGGACCTACTTTACTAAAGATTTCCTTTTTGGGAGCAGTTTGTAATTATTCTATAAAAACAGTGTGGCTGCTACTGTGTTCTCATTATGCTGTTAAACAACAAATATTCATATTAGCGGCTGCAGACTGAACAACGAGGCATCTGCATCAGCTTACGTGTTTTTTTTTCCTTAACCGAGCAAAAGTCACGGACCGGTACCAGATTATTACAACATAATAACCTTGAGTACAAATATCACAATTAGATGATACTACTAGGAGTTACAAAATACCTTTAAACAAAAATGTAGACCATGATCTGACTACTTTCATCTAAGACAAAGAAAAATATATTATTACAGCTATAAAAATACTATTTATAAAATGTATTTATTGTTATTTTGATTTCAATACAGAGATTCAAGCAAACATAATAAACACCTGCTAATATTGCAAACAATATTATCTTTTAGCTGTTCTACCCTTTATAGAGTAACAGTGGCAGTATATTAAAAAGTGATGCTCTTAGTTTCCACACTGCCTGTGTTGTTATACACAAGTAAAAAAGTACAGTATCCTTTTTTCAGCCAGCTAACTGGCAGTATGCAGGAACAGGTGGGGGAGGGGCAGCACTGCGTTGTTCTATTCTCTGTACAACAAGAGTAAAAAATCTGATGCCTCCAGGACTTTCTCATTTAAAGGACTTTGTACCTTAGAAACGATACGATGGAGGTAGTTAAAGATCCTAACTGGACCGTACCTACTGAACACATCCAGTCACCTTCACACTTCAACACGGATTTCTCCACAGCTACAGTAAGTTCACCTAGAAACCAGTACTTTCTGGTGGAGCTAAGGAAGACCATGAACACCAACATCGTATTTATAAATGCAAATAACTGCTGAGATGTTCTGAGTCCCACTAAAAGCACCAGAAGTACCACTGGTGGTGCATGCACCACAGTTTGAGAAGCTCCTGTGTAACTTTTTAAACCTTTTATCAACCAATGCAGAAACATTGTTTGGAGTAATGAGCAGATTATCTATGTTTAGTGATTATTAAATTGACTGATCCTTCAGAATGTGAACGTAGAAAATCTTTGAAATCTCTGACTGGACCATGAAGTGGTTGTAGAACCTGATGCAGGTCCATGATGGGTGTTGTTTAGGTGTAACTGAAATGGACAGTCTCTGTGACAAGGAGATCAGCAGACTCTGGAGTCATCTGCTGCTGTTTCCAAGCCTGTTTGTGCCTCTTTTTGTTTTCATTTGTCACTTCCTGTCAGTGGGAGTCAGAACAAGTGGAGGCGTGACGTTCTGTTTACTGCCATCAAACTCCAAGATGAGAGGATGTGTTCTCCCTCTTTATGTGGTCAGCTTCTGGTCCTAAATAAAACATTATCTTGACATTTTCAGCGGGAATAGCAGCCATCAATGGGGGGGGCAGTTTTTCTGAATGTCTAAAGCACGTTGCCATGGAGATGACTCAAGGCAACACAGCCTGAGTGTATATAGCAGCAAGGCAAACTGCAGAGAGAAACAGGGAATGTCTTCTCTGATAGCTGCAGCTCTAGGCTGTTATGTAAGACCAGCTAAATGCAGAGAGAAGCGCTCGCTATTATCTGGTTATGTGAGCGAGATGGATGGCAGCCAGATGATCTGCATGTCTAAGATCATCAGGCTTCTCCTCTCTGAACTTCACACCTTGAATAAAAAGACTAACTCAACAGAGGTGTCAAGGATGAGACAGAAGAATGCAGATGACTGAACTATAGTCAAGTCATTTTCATTATGGTGGATGGAGTCATTCTAGTTCAGATTGTTTCATGTTTCATGATCAAACCTGCTCATTATTTATGCCTTTTTTGTTCTTCATTCTCTAAACCCTCTTTGTCTTTTCTCAGTTTTTTTAGTCTTCACCCGTCCCCCTCCTTCTGTCTCCTGGTTTCTAGATGGTTCCTTGCTGTTCGGCTCTGCAGAGACCACAGTGTTACCCAACCCCATCAGCTCTCCTCTGTGACCAGCCCACATGATGCGCAGACACAGGATTTCACTCTTTTATGAATAGAGACAGTTTGGTGAGGGAGTTTGCCGCCACCCTTGTAATCCTGCAGGTCCGTTGTTGAGGTGAAAAGCTGTTTAATCGGTTTATTAGAGGGTGGAGGATGAGCAGGAGATGTTCAAAGGTCAATAAGGATGAAATTTTACCCATGTTCCTTTGGTTTTCCATGACTTGGTTCTCACTGATTGTATGCTAACATGACTAAATATACATGTAGGTGCTGTACAGTCAGTCTTCCAACGTATGTGATATTTTATTCAGAAAGAACTAAATCATACAGCTAAATTTACATTCTTATAAAAATACTTTAATGTATTTTAAAAGTGTTATTTTTATAATTTAATACCAATATACTAATACAACATAGACTGATGATATACTGTAAATACTTGTAGTAAGACTAAAGTTAAACTGGGAGAACAACAGGATACATTAAACTAGACTCTTATAATAATATATTTTGCTCCGGTTTGTCTTTTTGCATCAGACTACGCATTCTAATAGTGGGTGATGGTTAAATATTAATTCTATTTAAATATTAATATCAATTTAAATTAATATCAAATCATTCAAATGGGTCAATATTTGCTCATTTTTATGCTGATAAACAATAAATGACTGCGATACTGAATGTAATAAAAGGAACAGCTTCAGAGCAGACCTCTCAGGAGTTCAATATGTTAACAGAGAAAATAGTTACGTTAATTAAAGGATTCGCTAGCTGAGCTCCTGCCGCTTCGTTTCTAATTGTACTCCTGAAAGATCTCAGCCTTGTCCTTCCCCCTACTCCACAGGGACCCACTGGGACGGACCATAGGGATGTGGGGATAAGTGGTGAAGGACGAGGGGCTGAGGGTAATCAGAGATACAGCCTGCCTAGTGCCGTATTATTTCATCTGTTGCACGTCGACTTGGTTTCCTTCAGCATAGCATCACAGCATTTGGCACAAGCTGGAAACTTAATATGAACTTTTTAAAATCTAAATCTGCATGAAGTACCAGTTCAAACACGTATAAATGTGACTTTTCCTGCAGGAAAACTGAATCCGCTGCAGTTTTCTTCACATAAGGAGGCTAAACTGTTGTCTCCAACGAGCAGCATTCTGCCTACCTCTGACTGGGTCCGAGTGGAGGATGTGTGGGTACCCCGGATCCAGATTTCCTTAAGCCCTTCTCTCTCTCTGGTTCTCCTCCATCCCTCGGCACCGAGCTGGCCCGCTTGGACCCGCGCCGGCGGTCGGAATGGTCCTCGCTCCGACTGCGCCGGATCCTGCCCTGCGGCTCGCTGATGCTCTTGCTGCGGCAGAGGCGGTTGATCATGTTCTGGGAGACGGCCTCGTCAAAGCGCTGCCGGTGCTTCTTGGGAATGAAGATTCTGGCGAACATAATTAAAGATGGTTTAGATGTTTGTCCACAGGAGAAGGAAACAGCATGAATCTACATCCACAGATCCAGTTCAGTCCATTCTGTAAACAAGAACCTTGGTGTTCAGCATAAGAGGCGATTAAAAGAAGAAATGAAGATCAGCTGGAACTAATTTAACTCAACAGGCTTCCCCTTCATGTCTGAGCTTACGAAACAAGAGAAGAAGATCTTCTGACTGGCAGGTGGGAAGCCTTTTCCCACCAGAGGGGAGAAACCGGAGGTAAAGAACGGAGGAAAAGGATGAGGAAAGTCTCTGCTTGCTGGAGTCGGACTGATGCAGCGTGAAGCACCACAGTGAGAATACAGCAAGAGAAAAAAGGTGTGGGAGTGAGCAAGCTTGGGATTTCTCCTCCACTCTCCCTTCCTATCTCTCTCCATCCACGGGCAACTTATCCTCTTCGTCTCCTCCACTTCCGTCTGCATCTCACCTCTCTGTAGCTGTCAGTGAGAGCACAGAGCATTTTGGTAAATAAGCCCAATGTTTAATGGCTTTATGAGTCCAAGCACACAGAGAAGCTGCTGTGACCTTTTCAGCAGATGTATTTCATGTAAAAAACAAACTACAGCTGACAACAACACACCCAGAGCTTTGCTGCAGCAGCAAACGGTGGTCTGGCTGTAAAGTTTCACCACTGGGAAAGCTGCATCTAAACAGAAATGTTTGGGCTCTCTGCCCTGCTGGAGCAGTCAGCTGTCGCCATGTTTCAACCATCTGAGCTGTTCATTTGAGGTGCAGAGATGAAGAGTTTGGAGGTCGTCCTCCATCTTCTACCCACTTTCTGCAATGCACCAGTATCACTGGTAGTGAAACAACCGCAAATTATTTTTTTGAGGTGAAGGTTTGAAGGAGAGCTGAATGTGAACAGCTCTCTGTTTCCCTCCTACACCAGTCCACTTTGTTCTGACTCGCCGATTAGCCGTTGATCAGATAAATCAGCCGTAAGCGCTCAGAGTGTTGGGTTTGAGGAAAACAACACCAGGCGAGCAATTAGCAATGAATCTGCGATCAGATCAGAGGCAGAAGTCTCAGACGCCACTGGACGGTTTCACCAGAAGCTCATTAAGCTTTGTCAACAATTCCAGCTGCTAAATAAAGTAATTAGGACACATTTACTGTAAAGAGCAGCAACTCACAGCAACTTAAGAGTCTCAATTTGTTTCATCATTGGAGCTGTCTAAGCAGTTTATTAACGGGTGTTCCGCCACATATGTTGAACTTTAAACTGTTTTCTTGGAGAAAATGTCTCATTTACAGAGTTCAGAAAGTTTTCTTCTGTTTCTTCCTGCTCGCGTTTAAAACTTTAAAACAAACGTTAGTATCAAAGATAACCTGAGTAAACACAAACAGCAGTTTTCAAATGATCGTTTCGTTTATCAAGGGGAAATAAATATCCAAACCAACCTGACCTCGGGTAAAAAAGTATTTACACCCTAACCATAATAGCTAGCCATCTCTTCCTTGGCAGCAGCGGCTGCCATCGAGTGTTTGTGATAACTGCTAATCAGACATTAACGTCCCTGTGGGAGAATTTGGGCCCTCTCTGCTTTGCTGAATTGATTTAATTCAGACACATTGGAGGGTTTCCAACCTGAACAACCTGCTTCAGGCGTTTTTTTTACCCATTTAAACAGGGAACGCAGTGGCATGTTTTGGATCATTGTTCTGCTGCTTAACTCAATTGAGCCAGAGATGAAGATCAGATGTTCTTCAGGAGGTTTGCTTGCTAATGAGCCACCACAGACAGATTATCTTTAAACATTTGCAGGAAAAATTACATTATTATGATTACAGGCTTTAAACTGGTATTTTATTGGTCTGGTCTGGTCCTGACTAAGTCTCGGGTCAGCTGGTCCTGAGTACAAAATAGAAAGGGAGGCAGTTATATTTTCACATGGGGCCAGGTTGGATTAATAAAATTTCATTTTATGTTTTTAGTCAGGTTATCTTTGTCAGATATTTAATTTTCTTTGATGTTTTGAAACATTAAAGTGGGAAAGAACATTGAAAACCCAATACATCTGGGGTAAAAGAAAGGGAGTAAATACTTTTTCCCAGCACTGTAAATGTGAAAAACAGAATTTATTTCTAACAAAATTAGATTTAATGACTATAAGGTGTAAGTCAAGACTTGTGAATGAAATGTTTAAATCTAGAATCAATACGGTCATTTGCCAGAGTGAAATAAAATAAAATGGATAATATTGTTTGAGAGAGAACTTGCTTTTAGAGATATGATCATTTAAAAGTTGGGAACATTCTGACTATTAAATACAAAGTTGAGAAGGTAAAATGCACTTCTATCTATAAAGCATTTTACAGTCTTTAATGAAAGCTTGCAGTCCACCTCAACCACCCAGGGACGTACGCAACGATCACTTCCAGTTTCTAGGATTTTTAGTCTGGATAATTGTAAATGACATAATGATAAGAAAAATGTATTTTCAATGTCTCATAAATGAGATATTGAAAACATCATATACGGGGTTTGACAATGAAACTGAAACAGCTGTCATTTTAGTGTGGGAGGTCAGTCAGTCATTTTCTACCGCTTATTCCATAGTGGGTCGCGGGGGAGCTGGTACCTATCTCCAGCAGTCTATGGGCGAGAGGCGGGGTACACCCTGGACAGGTCACCAGTCCATCGCAGGGCAACACACTAACAACCATGCACACACTCATTCATACACCTAACAGGCATGTCTTTGGACTGTGGGAGGAAGCCGGAATACCTGGTGAGAACCCACGCATGCACGGGAGAACATGCAAACACCATGCAGAAAGACCCCAGGCCGGGAATCGAACCCAGGACCTTCTTGCTACAAGGCAACAGCGCTACCAACTGCGCCACCGTGCAGCCCAGTGTGGGAGGTTTCATGGCTAAATTGGACCAGCCTGGTAGCCAGTCTTCATTTATTGTACATTGCACCAGTAAGAGCAGAGTGTGAAGGTTCAATTAGCAGGGTAAGAGCACAGTTTTGCTCAAAATATTGAAATGCACACAACATTATGGGTGGCAAGTCTTTGTGATGTATCAAGAGCCACGGTATCCAGGGTAATGTCAGCATACCACCAAGAAGGATGAACCACATCCAACAGGATTAACTGTGGACGCAAGAGGAAGCTGTCTGAAAGGGATGTTCGGGTGCTAACCCGGATTGTATCTAAAAAACATAAAACCACGGCTGCCCAAATCACAGCAGAATTAAATGTGCTCCTCAACTCTCCTGTTTCCACCAGAACTGTCCGTCAGGAGCTCCACAGGGTCAATATACACGGCTGGGCTGCTATAGCCAAACCTTTGGTCACTCATGCCAATGCCAAACGTTGGTTTCAATGGTGCAAGGAGCACAAATCTTGGGCTGTGGACAATGTGAAACATGTATTGTTCTCTGATGAGTCCACCTTTACTGTTTTCCCCACATCCGGGAGAGTTACGGTGTGGAGAAGCCCCAAAGAAGCGTACCACCCAGACTGTTGCATGCCCAGAGTGAAGCATGGGGGTGGATCAGTGATGGTTTGGGCTGCCATATCATGGCATTCCCTTGGCCCAATACTTGTGCTAGATGGGCGCGTCACTGCCAAGGACTACTGAACCATTCTTGAGGACCATGTGCATCCAATGGTTCAAACATTGTATCCTGAAGGTGGTGCCGTGTATCAGGATGACAATGCACCAATACACACAGCAAGACTGGTGAAAGATTGGTTTGATGAACATGAAAGTGAAGTTGAACATCTCCCATGGCCTGCACAGTCACCAGATCTAAATATTATTGAGCCACTTTGGGGTGTTTTGGAGGAGCGAGTCAGGAAACGTTTTCCTCCACCAGTATCACGTAGTGACCTGGCCACTATCCTGCAAGAAGAATGGCTTAAAATCCCTCTGACCACTGTGCAGGACCTGTATATGTCATTCCCAAGATGAATTGATGCTGTATTGGCTGCAAAAGGAGACCCTACACCATACTAATAAATTATTGTGGTCTAAAACCAGGTGTTTCACTTTCATTGTACAACACCTGTATACTCCTCGTTTATTCTTCTCAGTAAAGAGCTGAAGCAAAATGTTCGCCCCCTGTTGGCAGCATTCAAAAGTACAAGCAGGAACTCTCCATTCAGCACCACAAAAGAGAAAATAACTGAAACGTTTCTCAGCTTGAAGTGCAAAGAAGGGTTTTACAAAATAAAACAAAACTGAGGAGTTATACATATAAAAACAGATTTAGCAGTAGTTAACTTGGGTTATTCACATTTAGGTTTTGTTGAGCTTCATGTTCTGACCCATTTGAATCTGGTGGGATGAACCAGTGTGCTGACAGATTATAGTGCAGATTTCTGCATCACTGCTCATCAGAAGTCAAATTTATTTTAGGCTTTAACTGAATCACTGGTTTGTATTCAGGTTAAAGTATTTATTCAACAGAAACTTTTACAGACTTTTAGAAACAAAAATTGGGTACACAAGTTTGAATTTCTTTTGAATCTAATTAAAACCATCTGAGTCAAACTGTCCCGCTCAGATAAGAGAGAATTGAATAATTTGATCAGGAACAATTCATGAAGCACCAAGGCTCAAGCTGGAACACCCGTGTCTCTGTCCAGAGTAGAGTAAGTTTAACCAACATGGACTGAGATGCTGCTTACCACAACAGAAGCTCCTGCACCAACATGAAACCTTCAAGTTCAACTGAAATCTGCAGCTGCCCATACAGACAACCCAAATACCTTCTACAGAAAGGTTTCATGATCACACAAGACTACAATGGTGCTATATGCCTACAGTGACAAGAAGTAGCTTTAGAGGAGTCAAGGTGAGGCTTTCAAATCCAAGATGACTGTACCAACTGTCAGGCAAGGTGGTGGCAGCAGCATGCTGTGGGGCTGTTTTGCTGCCAATGTTACTAGTGCAAATTAGATATAATAATCTTTAACTTCATCTTATCTTAAGATGGTTAAAACTCAACTGAACCTCTACTGACTATAGCTGTACAATTTATTGAATTAGAACCGTCAAACTCACATCCTAAAAAGGACAACTTGGACGCAATATTTGGTAGGAGATATTATTTTATATGTCATGACTTCATGCTGTGCAGATCTATAATATATGTGGCTGCCGAATGGATGTTCACATCTCTTACTACCCACAGCAGGTGCCTTTGTTCAGTAGTGGAGATGCAAAAACTCTGGGTGAGTGGCAGGAACATTGTGTAATAATTAGAAAGAAATATTGTCATTTCAATTTTCAGCAAAATTATCAGAATTATAGATTCTTCTGAAATCTCAACAACTAAAGCATTTTGTAGTAAAGTGTATAACTTCAGTTGCAGAAGGACTTACAGTATTTCTAACCAATATTCCAGATTTAGCAGCAGAGCAGTGATTTGACAAACGCAGTAATCACATGCATTTAAAAATAGGCACTGTACCTTTAAGATATTTGTGATTGTGGAGACCGTCAGCATTTTCTATCCTTTTTAAGGACTTGCTTTTAAGTAGCTGTCACTTGTTTCAGACACATGCTTTGAGCCTTTATTTGGAACAGATCAGTTCAGCTTCAGATCCAAAGCCACATGTGAATAGGCTGCTGTCAGTGTGTCTGCAGGCAGGTGCACATGTATCTGCAGCCTGACACAGTGCTGTCTGAGCGCAGCCTACTGGTTGCAATAAGCACACTCCTGAGATATAAATAAATGTTCTGTGGTTCTGAAAGACTAGCAGCCTACACAGTCCTCCCTCTGCTTGCTAGCTGAGCAGCCCTGCTGCTGGGAATTTGTTCCTACCATGTCTAAGCCACAGACATCAGTCTCTGGCTGCGTTAGGTGGATTTGTTTGCATGTGCAGCGATTTCTACCAACATTATCCTTGAATTAAACACCTAGTCATCTGCAGCCGAATCCACATCTGTTGAAGCAGCTATTTTATCACAAAACGTTCTGCATCAATTCGGGAAAACTTATATGTTCTGCTTTGACCTTGTTTGAGAAGAACAGAGATCTATAATTGTCTGAAGGAGGGTTGTGGAGGAGGAAGCAAGCAGGCATGGATTTATCAAAAGGGAGAAATGACAAGCAGAAAACTGCAAAGAGTGGACATAATTTCTGTTCAGAGTCCACTTCAGTGGCTGGGATGCAGGGAAGGAGGTTCGGTGGATCAGAAATAAATGATGGGTCTGTCTTAGAGAATCTCCTGATTTGTCCTGTTTCTCTGCAACACAGATCCAAATGAAGCTCAGAGATTTATTCCCAATTTAAATCTCATCTAAAACTTCAGAGGTCTGAATCAGCTGGTCATACTGGATTAATACAGTAAAAAGTATTTACCCCCTTACAGATGTCTACTGTTTTTGTTTCTTTGCTCATTAAATGTTTCAGATTACCAAACTGATTCTGGTATCATACCCCCAAACCTTAACAACTGGTTGTTCCTCCCTTGGTGCCATCAAGTGTTCATGATAACTGGGCTTTAACATCACTGGAGGGAAACTGACCCACCCTGCATTGCAGAACTAATGTAATTCAGACACATTGCAGGGATTTCCAGCATGAACGACATGTTTGAAGTCATACTGCTGCATGAAACTGGATTGGATTTGAGTCTGGACTTTGACTAGGCTACTCTAAAAGCCAAATGTTGCTGTTGTTTTTGAGCCATTCAGAGGTGGACTTGCTGGTGTTCTTTGGACCATTTTCCTGCAGCAGAACCTAAGTGAGCTTGAGCTTAAGGTAAACTCTTCTGTTCTCGAGCTTCTTAAGATCAGAGAATGATGTGTTGCTTTTGAGCTCTATCAGCCTACTTCATGTTGTCAGACAGGTTCTATATGATTTCTTGATACTACAGCTCCAGTAATCAGGCCTGAGTGTGGCTGGTAAACCCGAACCATCACAATTAATGAATTATTAAACAAAGGGGCAAATACTGTAAATTAACATATGGTGCCAGGAGGGTTTACATAGCTTTTTCCTCCCTTAATTAAAATCATCATTTGAAAACTGCTTTTTGTATTAATGCAGGTTGATAATTACATTTGTTGATGATCTGAAACATTTAAGAGTATAAAAAAGCCAAAATGTGAATATTTCCACATAATGTTCATTTCTCATAAGGCCATCTATTTTATAAAGTGCACATCACCAACAAAACATGATGCTGCCACCACCGTGCTTCACAGTTGGGATGCTGTTCTCAGGCTTTCAGGCTTTATACGTTTTACACCAGAACCCGTCTCCTTCCGGAACCACGTAATAG
This sequence comes from Girardinichthys multiradiatus, assembly GCF_021462225.1. Taxonomy (NCBI): domain Eukaryota; kingdom Metazoa; phylum Chordata; class Actinopteri; order Cyprinodontiformes; family Goodeidae; genus Girardinichthys; species Girardinichthys multiradiatus. Next base: position 994,586 of record NC_061803.1, on the reverse strand, counting down.
CTGGACATTCCCATGATGTACCTTCAAGTATCTGGAAATTGGACCCTAGGATGGACCAGACTGCTGGAGGTCCATGGTCCTCTTCCTGATACTCTGTCTCTACAGTGCATGTGAACATCTGAATAGAGGCACCTTCACCAGGCCACCAAGCTGATTCCTTAACAAAGGGTAGAGAGTCATCAGCCCGCAGCTGACCTTTCAGTTCCTAGTCATCAAACCATCTGACCCCCATGACCTCTGCAGGTTAGACAACAGGATTATTAACAAAACTGAAAAGAAAGCTGACTGAGCAGCCTGTAGTATGGATAACAAAGAATAATACAGCAGCTATGATGTTGCCCCTGCTGTTACTGGAACTAAAGTCAGGCTGCTAAAACATTTCCCATCTATTATTAACAATGTTCATCATTCAGAAATGCGTAATATCATCAAGTTACTTGAAATAATTTGATTTTCTTTAGGTTTCTGCAAATATAAACTAGAACTGGGAACAGATATTCCCAAAAAAGTCCACGATTTTATGATGAAAGACAGTTTTAGAGGATGTTCAAACAGCTACACTAGGATTTGTTTAATGCTGAAAACAAGCCGTTTCTCCCCTTCAAAACTTGTCAGATCAACTTGTTCACATGTTCACAAGGTCCAAATCCCATTAATTATATGTTCTATATATTCACAATCTTATAAAACAATTAGGAAACCATGCTCTCCTATGGTTGCTCACCTCCCAGGTCACAGATATCAGAAGACCTTCACCAGAGCTTTGTAAAAAACAGGAAGAATCCTGAGCTTCAGTCCTCAAAGTGAGGAACAAACCACAAACCCATTTCACCAGAACCTTAAACAAACACGGAGAAAAGAAGCAAATCGATCCTCACCCAAAACAGTTCATTGCTTAATCTGTCACCTTGAAATCATCTCATCCACCGCACTGAAAAAGTCTCTCCTTTACTGCTTGTTAAGCAGGAGAACCTTCACCGTACTGTGAGCAGAATAATGTGAAGAACGTCCATCCGAGCAAAACAAAAGAGGTCCCCTGAGAGACGGAGAGAGGTAAGAAAGTTCTGCGCTAGGTGGGGGAATGTGAGAGCTCACCGATGGAGATTCTTCTGTCAGGATATTAATAGAACTAGAAAGAGCTGAAGGTAAACGTGGTAGTAGTAGTGGAGGAGGATGCCAGCACAGTGAGAGAATAAAAGACTTGGTGAATGTAACAGAAGAAGAGCAAATCATCTGGGAATCCAGGAAAAAGGCCCAAATCCTGGTTGTTTTGGCAACAAAAAAAGCAGGCTTCAGGATCAGTTGTTTGGCATCATTCAGTCCCAGGAGAAGATTCTGCCACATGCCTACAAACAGACCCTGGTGGAGGGACTCGTTGAGTCATTTGATGAATACTGAATGAAACTAGTCCTCAACTGAGTCTCTATGTGGCTCATCATCACAGACGCCTTCATGCTGAATGCTGCCAGCTCTCATTTTAGGCCTGTTAAATTTACACTCGGCTCATAGTAAACAGAGGGAGATGAAAAACACTCAGCCTTCAAAAGTATTCATACCTGGGGTAAAGTGACTATTGGCTCGGTCTGCCTGCCCCCCCACAAAATAAAACTTTTGCTCATGTTGTCACATAAGACCCATAAACTTCAGCGTTGTACTGAGATTACACAGGATAAATCAACACAGAGTAGCCATCATAAAACGATGCATGGGTTTCAGACATCTGACAGTGTACCCCAAATGTATTCAGCCCCTTTAACTCTGATACCCCTAAAGAAAATCCAGTGAAACCAGTCACCAAAACAGCAACCAGAGTCCAGCTGTGTCCAATTTAATCTGAGTCTAACTGCAGATGTGCAGTTAGACTGCATCATGGAGCCCAAGGAACACAGCAGACAGGTGTATCCCCCCCTGAGGGAGGCAGTAAGAAGCTCCGACTCGTACCTGATGCTGGAGATGAGCTGTCGGTGCTTATCAGTGGTAAGGATCTCTAGCAGCACCGACGCCAACCATTCAACTCTCTTCTCTGCTGCGTACTGCTTCAGCACAGAGAAGAGCTTCTCTTTCACCTCTGGATCATCTCCTAAAATCTGGTCGACCTGATGGAGACATTGATGGTAGAGCTTCAGGATTGACTTCACTGTTCATCCGCCCTGTTCAGAGATGACCTCCAATGAATATAAAACCATTACAGAGTTTGAAATGGTTCACAAGGAGGTCACAGAGGAATCAAGACTAACATCGAGGCAACTAAACCTGAATAATTGTGATTTTCAGAATCAGAATCAGAATCAGCTTTATTACCAAGTTCGTACATACAAACAAGGAATTTGCCTCCGGTACACTTTGCTCTTTTCATAATCAGGTCTGTGGTCATGAAATCCTTTGAGCTTCTGGTGTTGAAGCACCTGAAGGACATCACAGGCCCCCTGCTGGACCCCCTGCAGTTTGCTTACCGAGCAAACAGGTCGGCAGATGATGCTGTTAACTTAGGTCTACACTTCATCCTGCAACACCTCGATCTTCCAGGGACGTACGCCAGGATCCTGTTTGTAGACTTCAGCTCCACCTTCAACACCATCATACCAGACATCCTCCACCAGAAGCTCACCCAGCTCAACGTCCCAACCTCCACCTGTCAGTGGATCAACAGCTTCCTGATGGATCGACAGCAGCAGGTGAGACTGGGGAACATCTTCTCCAGATCCAGATCAATAAGTACTGGTGCCCCCCAGGGATGTGTTCTATCCCCACTCCTCTTCTCTCTGTACACAAATGACTGCATCTCATCGGACTCGTCCATGAAACTCCTGAAGTTTGCAGACGACACCACTGTTATTGGACTGATCCAGGATGGTGATGAGTCTGCATACAGACAGCAGGTGGATCAGCTGGTACACTGGTGCAGTCAGAACTACCTGGAACTGAACCCACTCAAGACTGTGGAAATGGTGGTGGACTTTCGGAGAACACCACCCCCATACACCCCCCTCACCATCCTCAACAACACTGTATCTGTGGACCACTTCAGGTTCTTAGGAACCACCATCTCTGAGGACCTGAGATGGTCTTCACACATAGACACTGTTCGAAAGAAGGCCCAGCAGAGACTGTACTTCCTGAGGCAACTCAAGAAGTTCAACCTTCCACAGGAGCTGCTGGTCATCTTCTACACTGCCATCATTCAATCTGTCCTGTCTTCATCCATCTCAGTGTGGTTTGGATCATCCACCAAACAGGACAGGTCCAGACTGCAACGAATAATCAGAGCTGACCTTCCCTCCATCCAGGACTTATACAGGTCAAGGGTCAGGAAAAGAGCTGCTAAAATCTCTGCAGACCCCACACACCCTGCACATAAACTGTTCAGAGTTTTACCTTCAGGTGGCGCTACAGAGCACTGTTCACTAAAACCAGCCACAGAGACAGTTTCTTCCCCCAGACTGTTTCTCTGATGAACATTTAATAGAGTACAAAACAACAGCATACAGATGTTGCAAATGCACCTTTTCTATTAGATATGTGTATATTTGTAAATTGTAAATATGTTTATTCTGTAATATAAAAACAAAACAAAAGAGCAAAGTGTATCGAAGGCAAATTCCTTGTTTGTATGTACGAACTTGGCAATAAAGCTGATTCTGATTTTAATTAATTTACGACAACAGTTTGTCAGATAAAATAAGAACAAGTCAGAGTGATGTGTTTTTACCAGCTTCATCGTTCATGTGTAAAGCACGGTGGTGGCAGTATCATTATTTAGGCCTGTTCTGTCTACAATCTGAACTAGGAGCAAGAGGTCAGGGCATCTCCTAACATTTAAAACATGAAACATGCAGAGAATATTCAACATTCTCCTCTGATGTGTGTCAGAGAGATTCCTCATCATCCCACAACTAGGCTGTTGGAAAACAGATGGACTCAAATTTCATTATTGACACTAAATTTAATACATAAATATAACAGAGTAGCTAATTAATTGCCACTGTCAATGATGGACTGTTTATGAGGCCTAATGACTTTAGTAGATAATGATGCTTCATTGAATCATGTGTAACGTTTATATTTATATTGTTACATGAATAAATACTTAATAGCACCATGTTGCACAAAATGAATCAGAAATCTGTCACATTTAACTGAAATGGAAGAAGAAAACCTTCTCTATCTGCTTATCTCATGTGTGTGCACATTAAAGCACCTTCCTGTTGAACTCCAGAGCCTTGTGCTTGCGATCCAGCCTCACCCACTCTCCTCCCATCTGGCTGTCCTCCAGGCTGGTGCTGCGCTTGTGCCTTGGACCTAGACTCAGCACGCCCAAACGGAGCGTCCTCCCTTGGGAGGCCTTGATGAGGGTTGCAGCCATTTCATGGTGTCTTACGGGGATGCCATTCACCTCCATGACGTAGTCCCCGGCCCTCAGACCTGCTCGTCCGGCTGGGGAACATGGGGAGCAGTCCTCCACCAGCAGGGGGCAGTCTCCCACGATGGTGAAGCCAAAACGACCATCAGGACCTGGTACGATGTCCATCTGTACAAGATAAAGACAATGATTTGACCACAGGGATGACCGCAGACAGAATGATAACCATGATACCTCTGTAAAACATGATGTAACAATTACTCCTACTGCTGCTAAGATTATTTATAGATTATTCAGGTCATTATAACATTATTATAAAATTATAAAATAACATTCATTATGTATTGTTATTCTGATTTTAAGCTTAAAGCAGAAATAAAAATCAACAACGTCTTGCTAGTTTTTAAGTGGCTTTAAAGCAAAGGAATCAGGGTTTACTTGCATCAACTGGACTTTTAACACATATTGGACACAATGTGCTGAAGTGAGCTGAGACAGAACATATTACTAACTTCAGCAGAAAGATTTGAATAAATCAGGTTTAAAGGATGACTGGTTGCAGCATCTTGGAACATCAGTTGCAGACCAGCCTGTATAAGTCCAGGCTTGTTGGCTTTTAGACCTTTTATAGAGTAACACAAGAATAACAAGCTGGTCTTAGCTGCAGAGCCTATACACTCACTGGCCACTTTATTAGGAACACCTGTTTTTGATGTTAACACAGAGAGCAAATCAGCCAATCACATGGCAGCTACTCAAAGCATTTAGGCATCTAGGTATGAGGAAGACGACCTGTTGAAAAGAGCATCGGAGTAAGGAAGAGAAGGGATGTAAGTGACCTTGAACTGGCTCTGGTGTTGGACGGGCTGGTCCGATTATTTCAGAACCGGTAGATCTGCTGGGATTTACAACCACAGCCATCTCTCGGGTTTACAGACAATGGTCAGAAAAAGAGAAAAGATCCAGACAGCAGCAGCTGTATGGAGGAAAATGCTGATGTTCAGAGGAGAATGGGCCGACTGGTTCCAGTTGATAGAAAGGCAACCACAGCTCAAATAACCACTGGCTCCAACAGTATTGTTGTTCATCCCTTCATGACCACAGCAGACCCATCTTTTGATGGTTCATTTCAGCAGAATAATGCTCAAAAAGATTGGATCATCTCAAACTGGTATCCAGAAAACCTAATGAGTTCACTGGACTCCACAGTTACCAGATTTTGGTCCAACAGAGCAGCTTTGAGAGGTGGTGGAACAGGAGGTTCTCATCAGAGATGTCTGCAGCTGTGTGGTGCTATTATGTCAATATGGACCCCTTGTTGAATCTTTTCCATGAAGAATTGAAGCATTTAAATGTCTGAATACTGAGAAGATGTGGATCTGTAGTCAAATTAATTTGTTGTGGGCACAAACGTGGCCGATAAAGCTGATTCTGAAAGCAAAAGGTGGGTTCAACCAGGTATTAGCAAGGCGTACCTAATGGAGAGGCTGCTGAGTGTAGTTTTAAACCACAGTTACCCTAAGAGTCTAATGAGGATCTCCTACAGCTTCCACACCCTGACGGTCCAAGCTTTAGTGGCTAAAAACATTTCCAAATAGCTGAATAGTTAATTCTTGTAAATTAGTTAAACGTGCCGTAGCTGTTTTTCCAGCCAGCTGACCAGCAGTGCAGCACCAGATGAGGACGAGGCAGTGCTGTGTTACTCTAATTCCAGCCCATTCTGAGGACAATTATTAAAACAGATTTAAACCAGAGGACCAGTAAGATGGACATAACTTCATTATACCTGGAACCTGGTAACCAGCCCATGCCTGTGAATAAATGATCACATTAATATTAATAAGCATTTGACAAAACTAAGCAGCACATCTGGAATGCATTCAGCCACAGTGAGACCTGCTGTATACGGGACACCACTCCAATGCTGGGAGGGATGTTCTTCTGAGTCTGAGCGATGGCGATGACGGCTTGCGGAGCCAGAGTCGACACATTGTGACCCTCAATCTCCAGGACCTGATCCCCTGCCTGCAACCCTGCCAGGTGGGCGCTGCTGCCTTCCTCTACTGACACGATGTAAGTAGGTCCAATACCACCGAGCTGGAAACCGAAGTCCTCTGGCCAGCCCTGGTTGGATGTTGGCATGCTGAGGACTTGACAGAAGAAAAGAAAGATGATGAGCTGGCAGGTTATGACATGAGATCCTTTGATGAAATTTCTACTTCAGTTTCACAGGGGGACTCTGAAATGGAAATCTATAATATTCCTTAAGAATTAGAACACAAACTAAACAACACTTACCCATTGCAGCCCATACATTCAAGTGTAGTTCCATTGAAATTAATTCCAAAATATATAAAACTCATTTGAGTTGCTTCCTGTCTCCTTCCTCCTGTCATTTCCCCTGTCTCTGGTTGTGCTATTAGCTTCAGAACCTTTTACCCTGAACCCTGACACGCTTGGCGGTACCTGACCTGGTTCTAAAAGCCATCGCAACCAATCACATAAAGGCGTGACAGAGATTGTGACCTTAATTAGCTTGAAAGACAAACGTTCCTGCAGAAATTAGCACACAGCCAAGACATTTCTATTAAATAGTAATTATGCTGTAAAGGAAACTAGATCAACCCAGGCTAAGCTGGAGGTACTGTTGAAGATGGGATATAATTACAATCACCTAATGTAAAACATCAAGGTTCTGGAGAGCTAAATTTATACCACAAATTACTCAAATGTCAATAATTGTTAACATGACAAACAGTAATTTAGAACATGACAAGGCTGGAGCTTTCTCCTAATCTAAGCTGCTATCAACTGCTATGAATTGCTCCAAAGTCCCATCATACTGGTGGGATTCACAGACTGAATATTTAAAAATGAACTTACAGAAATCTTTAGATGGACACCGAGGGCCGCGTTTGCTCTGTCGAAACGGGTGTCGGGCCTTTTTATTTTGCAAAAACTTCTTCATCTTGCTTGTCAGATAACAAGTTAACCTGCTGGCAGGCTAGGAACCAATCTGTCCACCCAAGGGCAGCGAAAATGTAAAAAATATATAAATCCCGCAACACTGAAGTCAGGAAGAAAGGGTCAGTGGTTGAAAATATTGCCCCATTCCCCCACCATAAAAGCGCAGCAGCTTCGTCATGAGCAAAGGGTGAGTGTGCATTGAAAAGCCAGTGCGGTCTCTTTGTGAGTGTGTCAAGGAGTTAGTGCTGTGTCTCATCCCTGATTCATCCTAAGGCTAGCCAGCTTGCACACTGGTAATCAGAAATCTGGGACACATGCACCCATGCACCTCAGTTCCTTAATAATTCTGTCTCCAAAAAAGGCTGTTGTAAGGCCTCATTTTTCTAAATATACACCACAGTGTCTTTCTCCTCCTCCTCCTCTCTTGGCTAGGTGGCTCTCCGAGGGACCGCTCCTGGCCCAGAATCACTCTTCGTCGTTACAAGGAAGTCTGATGAGTACTAATTGGAGCATCTGCTTGCCTGGGATTCTGCGGGTCCGTGTGAGTGTGTGGGGACGCTTGAAATGTTCGGCCCATTGAGACACAGTGAGGCAATTTAAGCCTTTAGCCTGTAGGATTAGTAGGATTATCATCTGAACCTTTAGCCCTCCTCCAACCCCCCTGTCATTAATACAGCAGGAACACATGACCCCCCTCTTATTGAAGATCTAAACATACTACTGTATGTTATATTATGACCCTAGATCGACTGCAATAACTCAAACACACATATACTGTAAGATCAATAGAGCCAGGAACATTCTTGATTAAATCAAAAGCGGTGTTTCTGATTCTGATTTACCAGCTGCTCTGACCCACAGTTAAAGTGAATAACTCAAAAGAACAAGGACAAGTAAAATATGAGACTGATGAAGCTATACTGTGCAGATAAAGCATGTTTCAGATATTTTTGCTTTCTTTGATTCATTTGGACATAATAACTACAGAAATACATTACTCACACATTGCATAAAAAATGTTGAATCTATAAGTAAACTTTCATTATCAGCTACACATTCCAACCTACAAATTGGGTTTTTAATAACACAACTGACTTCTAAAGAGTAAGAACATGAGCCGCAGCAGAACCACTAAAACCTGGCCGTAGAAGTTCTGATATTTACCTAAACAGCATTTACTCAATGAGACAAAGCCAAAGTTATTTCCAAGTTTTAAAACAATGGACAACCAGCTAGCTACAGTTAAACAAAACTAGCTAGCAGAGACAGCTAAGATTTTCCAACAGTGCCAAAAGCATTTGCAGCATTTAATAAAAAAAATAAATAAATAAATAAAATGCAACAAGTAATGATAAAAAAATATCAATAGGATAAATCCTATAATTATCACCAGATTTAAAATATAATGGAGGATGTGCAAGTTTGCCATCCATGTTTTGCTAATTATGATTAACAACTAGCTAGCAGAGATAGCAGAAAAATAACTGCTATGATTTGCTGACATTATTTCTCAGACGTTATAAACACTGAAACACTATCTGATGAGTATCACATAACTCGTTTCTAAAACTGATCGACTAACTGCTAGGTAGTCTCTAATGTTGGAGTTTGTTTTGGTAAAGCTAAGTCCTGCTATACTGTTTTAGTAAAAGTTATTCTGGCCAGCCAGGAGAAACGCTGCAGCACCACGAACGCTTCTGCCTTTCTCCCCAGCTTCAGCAGTTTTTATTGAAAAGCCAGGCGTGTACATGAAAAACAAAACACATTCTATCAAGTGTCAGTTGGCCTGTCTGAAGTATCTTCATTGTTGCCGGGTAGAAAAACATACATTCTTATCAAATGTCAGTTGGACTGACTGATATATCTAAGTCAAACACACACAGAAGGCCTGATAGCCAGGCCACCAAGCCACACAATACATTTTATTTCACACATTATTAAACATGACTTGAGCATAACAATTCAGACCCTATTAAATATTTTAAATGTTTCCAACACTAACTTGTGAAGAATGCAACCAAAGCTGCATTTTTCAGTATTTCATACTTTAAATAATGACAAAAAGTACTAAGAGAATGTAGATTTAATAGAACAAGGCCAAAAGTGATCAACAAATAAAGAGTGAATGAGTGACGCTGAGGTGAGGGCGGGAAACCACCGGCAGCACAATGCTAATCTGACATGTTTAGCTAATAGCTACAGGTAGCATAAGTGTTGCTGTTTGACCATCATTTGTTTCCATGACGCTTCTTATAGACGCTCATTTGACTTGATGATTGACATCCACCAAGCTGATGTAGCTGCACTGCTGCAGCTCAACAAGGAAGTTTAACCTGATGTGAAACGTTAATCAATGAATCTGTGTTTGATTAACCTGTGGCTATCCTCAAGGACCCGGATGTTCGACACAAAAAACTGAATTTTGGAACTGAAATTAATTTACAGACCTGAAAGTGAAAGTAATCAAACTGAATTATTAATACATCGAAACACATTTTAAAGAAAATGAATTCCGTTTCAAATCATAAAATTCAGTTTCAGTTTAGTGAAATTAATTTTCAAACCAATGCATTTAATTTCAAATTACACAAATACAAATTCAGTCAGAATAATTCAAATTCAGTTTCTGATGGTACAAGTTTCTTCCCATACAGTTCGCGAAATACAATTTAACCCCATATTTCATGAAAGGATTAATTAACAGTAAGATACACACTTATGATAGTATAATTTTTTGTATGTCATTTTTGGTCTAGGCTACAAAGAGTTGCTGCAGTTAATAATGTACCAAGAACACATGATGCACCCTAGACAACGACCCCCATGCCAGTGTGTAGAGTGTCTGTATGTTAGGGTGTACGAGCGCAACTGCAAAACATAGAAACAGATAAAAAACATTTTTTTGACTGACAGAGTAAAGTGCAGTTATTTGACAAATGAGTTAAGGTTTTATTTCTGGATATGCTGGTGGGATCAATTTGAAATGGTTGCCAGATATGTGTTTGACTGCTGAACCCTGTTTAAAGTTTCAGTGAAAAGCTTACTGTGCGGTATGACGCTCGTTTACACAAGGAAGGTAAGAAATAGTTGTAATAGACACAAAATGTAATATATATACAGGTCCTTCTCAAAATATTAGCATATTGTGATAAAGTTAATTATTTTCCATAATGTCATGATGAAAATGTAACATTCATATATTTTAGATTCATTGCACACTAACTGAAATATTTCAGGTCTTTTATTGTCTTAATATGGATGATTTTGGCATACAGCTCATGAAAACCCAAAATTCCTATCTCACAAAATTAGCATATTTCATCCGACCAAAAAAAGAAAAGTGTTTTTAATACAAAAAACGTCAACCTTCAAATAATCATGTACAGTTATGCACTCAATACTTGGTCGGGAATCCTTTGGCAGAAATGACTGCTTCAATGCGGCGTGGCATGGAGGCAATCAGCCTGTGGCACTGCTGAGGTCTTATGGAGGCCCAGGATGCTTCGATAGCGGCCTTTAGCTCATCCAGAGTGTTGGGTCTTGAGTCTCTCAACGTTCTCTTCACAATATCCCACAGATTCTCTATGGGGTTCAGGTCAGGAGAGTTGGCAGGCCAATTGAGCACAGTGATACCATGGTCAGTAAACCATTTACCAGTGGTTTTGGCACTGTGAGCAGGTGCCAGGTCGTGCTGAAAAATGAAATCTTCATCTCCATAAAGCTTTTCAGCAGATGGAAGCATGAAGTGCTCCAAAATCTCCTGATAGCTAGCTGCATTGACCCTGCCCTTGATAAAACACAGTGGACCAACACCAGCAGCTGACACGGCACCCCAGACCATCACTGACTGTGGGTACTTGACACTGGACCTCTGGCATTTTGGCATTTCCTTCTCCCCAGTCTTCCTCCAGACTCTGGCACCTTGATTTCCGAATGACATGCAGAATTTGCTTTCATCCGAAAAAAGTACTTTGGACCACTGAGCAACAGTCCAGTGCTGCTTCTCTGTAGCCCAGGTCAGGCGCTTCTGCTGCTGTTTCTGGTTCAAAAGTGGCTTGACCTGGGGAATGCGGCACCTGTAGCCCATTTCCTGCACACGCCTGTGCACGGTGGCTCTGGATGTTTCTACTCCAGACTCAGTCCACTGCTTCCGCAGGTCCCCCAAGGTCTGGAATCGGCCTTTCTCCACAATCTTCCTCAGGGTCCGGTCACCTCTTCTCGTTGTGCAGCGTTTTCTGCCACACTTTTTCCTTCCCACAGACTTCCCACTGAGGTGCCTTGATACAGCACTCTGGGAACAGCCTATTCGTTCAGAAATGTCTTTCTGTGTCTTACCCTCTTGCTTGAGGGTGTCAATAGTGGCCTTCTGGACAGCAGTCAGGTCGGCAGTCTTACCCATGATTGGGGTTTTGAGTGATGAACCAGGCTGGGAGTTTTAAAGGCCTCAGGAATCTTTTGCAGGTGTTTAGAGTTAACTCGTTGATTCAGATGATTAGGTTCATAGCTCGTTTAGAGACCCTTTTAATGATATGCTAATTTTGTGAGATAGGAATTTTGGGTTTTCATGAGCTGTATGCCAAAATCATCCGTATTAAGACAATAAAAGACCTGAAATATTTCAGTTAGTGTGCAATGAATCTAAAATATATGAATGTTAAATTTTCATCATGACATTATGGAAAATAATGAACTTTATCACAATATGCTAATATTTTGAGAAGGACCTGTAGGGCTATGTCAAGAATTTATTGTCCAATAACAACTACAAATAAGTTAGATAGCTTAACTGAAAACTGCATATGTTGTTGCTATCACTGTAAAAGCAGAGGTTTGATTTGTGGATTTTATGCCCCAGAAAGTTGATAAAAAACTAACTGGTCTGTGAACATAAATGTAGCAACAGTTTTTAAAAACTGAAGGCCAAATGTTTGTATATTTACATTTTCTTTTAGTCATATTGACATATTTATTTCACATTTATATGTGAGTAGAGTTATTCTGATGTTGATTCATTTCTGGTCTGTGCTGCTGCTCAATGCATCTTCTGTGAAAAACAGCAACTTGGAAACAATGATCACCTTTTCAGAAAGCACCTGAGAGAAGCAATTTATTTTTCTGACAACAATCAAGATATGATTTTATTGAATGTTATTTAAGTCTCTTATGGGATGTTATTATGTAGAGGATTCATTGCTTTTTTAACAATTCTGTATCTGTTTTTAAGAGAAATCTGTGGCGGCCTGCTTCTGTAAGGAAGGCAGACAAGCATTCAGGAGTCACTAGCATTGCCCAAAGTGCAACTCTCTTGTAATCACACGGTCCTCAAACTTCATCCAATAATATGGGATTGATAGAGCTTTGATTATGTGAAGCAAATATGATAGTATAAAATATAGGCTAATTAAACAGGTAACAGCATTTACATACTAATACCCTCAACAAACCGTCTTTTATCGCAGGGAAGCAACATGTTGACTGACAGCAACACTGCAGCTGATTGGTGCCAAAAACAACATTTGAGGATAGAGTGACTCTTCCAAAAGTACTTGACATGGACAACACTGAATAAACTGAAACTCTCAAGGCCATAAAGAACTGGAGGATGAATACGATGACAGCTCTCCAAGTGAACTTTAAACTTTTATTTCTGAAAAATAGGAGAACTATGAAAAATTCAGCTCAGAAATTATTGATGTACAAAATCTAAACAATTTTGCCAGGTTTCAGGAAGACTAATTAGTCTTTGTGGACACTAAAGAGTATAGCCAAAGTAAATGTCCAACAGTGACCCTCTTGGCACATTCTGGCAACCTCCGGCACCCTGTGGCATCCTCTGGCAGCCCCTGGCATCCTCTACCACCCCGTGGCATCCTCTACCACCCCGTGGCATCCTCTGGCAGCCCCTGGCATCCTCTACCACCCCGTGGCATCCTCTACCACCCCGTGGCATCCTCTGGCACCCTGTGGCATCCTCTGGCACCCCGTGGCATCCTCTGGCACCCTGTGGCATCCTCTGGCACCCCGTGGCATCCTCTACCACCCCGTGGCATCCTCTGGCAGCCCCTGGCATCCTCTGGCACCCCGTGGCATCCTCTAGCACCCCGTGGCATCCTCTAGCACCCCGTGGCATCCTCTAGCACCCCGTGGCATCCTCTAGCACCCTGTGGCATCCTCTAGCACCCCGTGGCATCCTCTAGCACCCAGTGGCATCCTCTAGCACCCCGTGGCATCCTCTAGCACCCCGTGGCATCCTCTAGCACCCAGTGGCATCCTCTAGCACCCCGTGGCATCCTCTAGCACCCCGTGGCATCCTCTAGCACCCCGTGGCATCCTCTAGCACCCCGTGGCATCCTCTAGCACCCAGTGGCATCCTCTAGCACCCCGTGGCATCCTCTAGCACCCCGTGGCATCCTCTAGCACCCCGTGGCATCCTCTAGCACCCTGTGGCATCCTCTAGCACCCCGTGGCATCCTCTAGCACCCCGTGGCATCCTCTAGCACCCCGTGGCATCCTCTAGCACCCCGTGGCATCCTCTAGCACCCCGTGGCATCCTCTAGCACCTGCGGCAGGCTGTGGCAGCTGCTACAGGAACTGCCTCAGCCTGCCACTGCCACAAATTGAGCTCGGCCCTGCTGAGCCATCGGGCATTCACATGCTAAAACTTTAGCTCTGATAAGATTTGGTTAAAACTGCCTGTGTTCAAATTTAGGATTAACTGAAATAATATTTTTTTAAAGTTAATTGCCCTAAAATTAACAGACATAAAAATGTAAGAGTCCCACTAAATCTTTGTACCGCGACACAGGCGACTTCATTTACATAGATTCATGTAGTTACTGATCCAAGTTTGACAAAACTGAAGAAGCCCTAACAAATACCCACTGATCAATAGTGTTGCATTTAGGTTTGTTTTAGTGATATTTTATAAAAATCTCTATTTTTTTTATCTTTCTTTAAGTAAGTAACCTCACCCCTAATGTTAACCAGCAGACATCCTATTAAATCACATAAAATAACTCCTCACAGGACTGGAAAAAGTCCTGGGGAAGCCTTGTATGGCGAGTGGAGTGTAAACAGTTATTAGTGGCAGAGAACACACTGTAAGCAGGCAGTCCATTAGACACTGAATAATTAAACATGACTAGCTTTATCTTCAAACGCTTGGTGTTCACTTCAAACCAAGCTCTGTCTTATACGTCAGGCAGGACAGTCTACTCACATATAACAAACAGTAAAGTGATACAGCGAGCATTATTTAACTGCTTTAGCTTACCCTCAAACTGTGTGTGTAAAAACACTCACAGGATTCAGATGTAAAAGTTAAAAACAGTAATTCCCCACCAGCGTAACCTGGGCACAGCCAGTACCTTTTTAGAGAGCCACCACAGATGTGCACATAGCTCCTGAGTGATGTTCTCCTGCCAGACCTGAGGGATGTAACCTGAGATGGCGGCCAGGTCCGCAACCAGATCCAACAGGTGTCCTGTGATGCTTTGTGGCATTGTGAGACACCCTGGAAGGGAGAGATAGACAAAAAACCATTTTCCTCACAGATTAAGTTCATTTCTAAGTTAACTTGTGTGTGTTTTAACTTGTCTATGTGCCAGAGCGTGAGTGGAGGAGATTAACCCTAATCCTGTAGACCAGGGTACAGTTGTAACTTCTTATAACAGTAAATCACAACCAGTGCTCTTTTACATGCAACCTGGCCATGGCAACAATTCTCTTGAAAGAATATTATGGGCTGGTTTTATCCTATGCATTACATTCATTATTGTTGTTTTGCATTTCAAGCTGACTAGTGTTTAATTTAATGTAACATATTGTATAGGAAAGTTTCCGAAAAAGGCATGAGATTCTTCTAATGTGATAACCTTCTGTAAAAACAACACTTTCATGGTATCACCGTATTTTCACAAAGACTTTAAATAAAAATGTATAACTTGCTCTAATTACTTTCATATTATATAAAAGCAATCATTTCTTTTTTTGCTAAAAAAATCTAAATTTACTAAGAGAATTTTCTTTTTTTGCAGCACTAGAGGCCTTGCATTTTTTTCATTTTTACGACAGTAGGTAGACAGGAAAGAGGACCGCTGGGTCCAGGACTTGAACCCGGGACAGCTGCATCGAGGACTATAGCCTCGGCACATGGTCACGCATTTAACCCCTACACCACCAGCACCACGTCCTACTAAGAGTGTTTTCAAGTGCTAATTGCATAAGAGATACCTTTCTACGAATATCCTTCTCATAGCCATCTGACCAGCAGTGCGCAGGAATGGGTGAAGGAGGGGAAGTTTAGACCCACTGATAACTCGGGTCATTCTCAGGATTCTTAGCTATGAGTGGACAGCTAAACATCCAGCTTTTACAAAGTGTGACAATTTCATGAGTACAACTGTTTTCTACAAAGTGTTTTATGATCCTGATTCTGATTCTGATGATACCCTGTATTATTTAAAAAAAGAAAATACTTCTACTTTATTTTATTATTAAGAAATCCACCAAGTCAGTTTAGAAAACAGAACTTTTTGAATATAAATTCCTGTAATTATCACAGTTAGGCTGGCAAATATTTCCTTTCATTAACATGTTTCTTCAGACTGGAAGGAATATTAATGGTTTGGAGCAGAGTTGGGACTTCAATCTGATAGAGAATCTGTGGAGGGAGTTAAAGATTAGGGCGATGGCAAGGAGACCTTCCAACCTCATCACCAAAGATAAACCATTAAAAAACACGTGGAAACCAGTAGAGAACATCTACATCTCCACAGTTTGAATGCATCTTCTTCCCTGTTGACACCCGGCAGAGTGAATGCAGAAGCACGTGATCATGTTAGCATCGGGGCTAAGGAAGTAGCATCACAGAAGATGGTCATGGACCGCAGGTAGAACCTGTGGTCTGAAGGCAACCCCAGCCAGGTATGTTGACGTGAAAGAAGAAGCAGAGAGCAGCTTAGCGCGACCACACCTGGAGGGTAAGAGGGACAACAGAAATGGAAAGTTGCCTCCTAGCAACGTCGCTGGTGTGTTTGTTGCTAGCATGCTAACGTCATGTGTGATCTTCAGAGAACCTGACATACATGTTGTGCTTCTAAGAGTTGTGAACGTTTATAGAAGAAGTTATTAGATCGGTCTAACAGTGAGAAAGTTGTACCAGGAGGAAACATTCAACACACCTGTTGGTTGCCTCTCTGTGTTGCTTCCAGGTGAAACATGGATTTCCTTCATTTGTTTGGGATCTACGTCGCGGTGGTGCTAACATGTATATTCCTGGTGTGCAAATACTCAGGACAGCAAAACAACCCGTTTAACACACTGCTTAGTTATGTTTCAAAGGTAACTCATATTCACTCTGCCACTTCCTTAAACCGTCACTGGGTGGCGCCACATGTGCTACAAACAGGTACATTTTCTTCACAGGTGGTCGCACCTTTTACTCCTCGGTGGCTCCAGAGGTTTTCACACTGGATCTTTCACAGACTGTTCCATCAAAGGTTTGTTTTTAAATTATGTCAAGTTTTGCATACTTTTTGCCTTCATTCAGTTTCATATTTTTTCCTTCTAAATTTCAGGAGCAACATCTTCATATATCTGCACATCTTCCTGGAAGGAAGTGTCTATGCAGAGTTCACCTATGAGGTGTTTGGCTTCTGCCGGGAGATGGACACCAGTTTGACAAGCTTGTCAGTGCCTTATGTCCTGCTGGCCATCAAGAACTTCTTCTTCTACCTCTGCATCAAGACCGATCCAGGTTCACCTCCAAGTTATTATACTAACACCTGAAGAAAACTGTGTTTTAGCTTATTTCATCTTGAATAGTAGGAAAACAAATGTTTTGTTGCTGCTGGAAAGACAATTGCAAACCATATAAATAAAATGTTTTTATTTGTCTGTGCTGTGTTGCAGTCTCAGTTCTCACCTCTTTACTCTCTATCCACCAGGCACAGTGACAAAGAAAAAGGTCTCCAGCCTGATTCACGTCTATCCATATGACAAGAGACTGTTTCACCCTGCAGTCTCCTGTGAAACGTGCCAACTTGTCAAACCAGCCCGTTCCAAACACTGCCGTGAGTACAGCTTCACTATACAGTGGCTTTAAAAGCTCAGCATAACTCTTTAAACTGTTCAAATGTTGTCACAGCCACAAACTTCGGTGTATTTTATTAAGACACAAACAAAGTAGTGCATCACTTTGAAGTGGAAGGTAAAAAAAACCATGTTTTTTCAAATGTTTTCCAAGTGCAAATCTGAAACTGTGCTGGAGTTCATCTCTACCAGCTTTGCACATATAGAGACTGAAATGTCTGCTCATTTTTTATTGCATACAAGCTCAAACTCAGTCAGATTGGGTGGAGAGCATCTGTACATAGTTGTTCAGGTCTTGTCACAAGTGGATCTCAGCTGGACTTACATCTAGACTTTGACTAGGCCATTCTAACACACGAATATGCTTTGATCTAAACCACCCATTGTAGCTCTGGCTGTATATTTAGGGTGGTTGCCCTGCTAGAAGGGGAACCTCCACCCCTGTCTCTAACATCTGAAACGTTCTCTCCCTTTTTTAGCTCTATCAGAAGCATTCCCACAGCATGACGCTACCACCACTATCTTTCATCTCAGGGATGGTGTGTTAGGGGTGATGTTCAGGGTTAGTTTTCTCTCCACAGAGCACCTTTGTCCACGGGTTTGCTATTTGTAATGCTCTCATTGACCAGCCTGTCAGTTTAGGTGGACCTCCATGTCTTGGAAGGTCTGCAGGTGGTCCATCCTCTCTCCATGTTCAGATGATGGGTTGAACAGAGCTCTGAGAGATATTCAAAGCTTGGGATATTGTTGTAGAACCTGACTCTGCTTTAAAGTTCTCCACAACGTTTTTCCTGACCTGTCTGCTGTGTTTCTTGGTCTCCATGATGCTGGTTTTTCTTTAATGTTGAACCTATGAGGCCAGAAACAGAGCAGCTGCAGCTAAACTCAGATTAAATGACACCCAGATTTTCTTTATCTAGGTAGCTTCTGAGGGCTGTTGGTTGTTTGCACTGGGTTTTCTCCAGGGTATCTGATTAAATGTGGGTAAAAATACACCACACTTTAAAGATTTTTACTGGTAAAAAAATACTTAAACTTAACTTTGCATCATTTCCTTTTTTATTATGCACTACTTTGTGTTGGTCTATGACATAAAATCAAATAAAATGCATTGATGTTTGTAGTTGTAATGGGTCAAAATGTGCTCTAGTTCAAAGGTTACGAATGCTTTTACCAGGAGCTTTACCTGCTTAATGAGAATCTATTCCTCCAAATGGCTTTTAGCTAGATATTTCCTTCCTTTACATCCTGTATGCCTCGCCACCTTTACACAGTCTGCATGTTTGACTTCAAATGTTTATCTTAACTTCAGGGGTCTGCAACAGGTGCGTCCAGCGCTTTGACCACCACTGTGTCTGGGTGAACAACTGTGTCGGAGCTGGGAACACCCGTTACTTCCTGCTTTACCTGCTCAGTGTGTGTGCCATGTCCTTGGACATCGCCCTGTTAACAGGAGACATGCTGCTTCATGCTGTGCTGCGTTCAGGGCTCCTCAGAGCCAGTTACATCGATGAGTATGGCCAGCAGCAGCCAGCTGGACCTCTGTTTGTTGTGCAGGTACCAACACAAACTCTACTGCTGCTGCTGTGTGTCCAAAATTTGTTTTATACTCATTTATTTCTCTGTGTCTCTCCAGCATCTGTTTTTGACTTTTCCCCGCATTGTCTTCATGCTTGGCTTCGTGATCTTCGTCTTCTTCCTCCTTGCTGGCTATACCCTGTTTCATTCCTTCCTGGCTCTTGTCAACCAAACGTCCAACGAGTGGTACAAAAGTCGAGGGTTTGTTTGTCGGCACTGCCACCCAATGCCTGCAGCCGATAATCTTTGCAGCCCCGCCCTGGATCACTCGAAGAGGTACTACTACAGCCGGGGAATGCTCAGAAACCTGGGAGAAATTTTCTTCCCTCCACAAGCCACCCAGAAAAAGGGCAATTGAAGACAAACCCTAGCTTTGGTATGAACTGCCAACAGTCGCTACTATCTCCACCACTGCTAGAGCTGAGAAAATAAACTCTAGCTTTGATTTTATGGATTTATGTTTCATTTCTCTTGACGTAAACTCTCTACTTTCAGTTAGATCATTGTCTCTTAACTGATTACTACAAGGTCACAATGCTGTAATTAATGACTCGGCAGCTCAAACTTTGTGTTTATAAAAGTGACAGAACAAAATAAACTTTACTTAATGTTCTGCTCTGGTTGGTTTTTCTGGGTTTCTATTAATAGTTCTGAATATTACTGAGGTGTCAGTAAAGGCACTAAAGGCTGAGAGACTTTAATGTTCAGAGTACATTTACAGTTCCTTGAGAAAGTATTTTATGGTGTTTTGGGAAAATTAATTCTGGGTTTTATTTTTTTACAGTATAACCCTGAAAACTGGTGTGCATATGTATTCACCTCCCTCCCCCTTTACTCTGGTACACCTTAATAAAATCTAGTGCAACCAGCAGCCTTCTGAAGTAAAGAGACTCCACCTGTAATTTCACCTCAGTATAAATGCTGCCGTTCTGTGAAGGCCTTAGAGCAGGGCTGTCCAGAGGGTTCCAGCAGGAACACACTAAATATGCAGCCAAAGCTACAAGGAACGGCTTTAAATCAAAGCACAGTAGAATGTCCTAGTCAAAGTCTTCATTTAGAAGTTGCTGTTCATCCATTCTGAAGGATAATTTGTGGATGTACCAAGCTCTCGGAGACATTCCCCTGTAATTGTAGTCAATGGTGGTTCTATAAAGTACTGATTTAAAAAATAAAAATGCACGCCACACTTTTCAGATTTGTTTTAGTAAAACTAAAAAGCAAACCATCTGCTTCCTTCCACTTCCTTAATGTGTTACTGTGTGGTGTTTTCTCATGGGTGTGAATACTTTTACAAGGCTCTTGGTGATCAATTAAACTGGGTGAAAATAATTCTGAACAAATAAACCAAACAGAAACAGATTTCTAGTCAAAGGTCTAAAGATGATCTCCCTCACTCTGCTAAATGATGACGCATGGGGTGACCGTTGCTCCACCGGAAGTGGGCGGGGCATTTTGGATGTCGTAACTGTCCCTTTAAGCCGGTGCGGAAGTAGTCGCTGGATTGCTGCAACACAAGGCAGAAGGTCAAGTTGGTTCTCTGGTGAAGTTCCACAGCAACCATCTCACCGTAAACGTGGTGTGGGTCGCGTAAGATCGGTGACAGCCTCTCCACGTCACGTCTCCGTGGGGATCGTGTCTGCTAGCTGGGGAATGCTACTTCCTAACTAGAAATCCCGGTTGTGTAAGTTTTCATGAGCTGCCAGATGTCTCGGTCTAAATGCACACGGCTGAGTGGGGCGCTGGTGGAGCAGCTGCTGGACTCCGTGGACAGCGTGCTCTTCGACTGTGACGGGGTTATCTGGCGGGGGGACCAGGCCATCATCGGGGCTTCTGAGGTCATTAACCTGCTCAAGGAGCACGGCAAGAAGGTCTTCTTCGTCACCAACAACAGCACCAAGACCAGGAAGATGTACGCGGATAAGATGTCCTCTCTGGGCTTCAACGTGACGGCGGACGAGGTGTTCGGTACCGCGTACTGCTGCGCCGTGTTCCTGAAGACGGTCTACAGGCTGGAGGGTAAGGTCTACCTGATGGGAAGCAACGCCATGAAGCAGGAGCTGGAGGCTGTGGGGGTCCAGCAGGTGGGCGTGGGACCTGACCACGTGTCTGGACAGCAGATCGACTGGGCCAACGTGCCTCTGGACCCCGAGGTTA
The DNA here is from genome assembly GCF_021462225.1 of Girardinichthys multiradiatus. Classification (NCBI taxonomy): domain Eukaryota; kingdom Metazoa; phylum Chordata; class Actinopteri; order Cyprinodontiformes; family Goodeidae; genus Girardinichthys; species Girardinichthys multiradiatus. The sequence goes on along the minus strand of NC_061803.1, from coordinate 973,435 downwards.
AGGCGGTTGTGGTCGGTTTCGACGAACACTTCAGTTACATGAAGCTGAACCGAGCCATGCAATACCTGGTCCAGAAGGACTGCCTGTTTGTCGGAACCAACAGGGACACCCGGCTGCCTCTGGAGGGGGGCAAGGCTGTTCCAGGTAGAGATCCACCCGCCACAGAACCGATTCCTACACTGACCCACTGAATACACCCTTCCTCACTCTCTCTCAGACGGTCATCTTCTTCTAACTTCTTCATCAGTTTATGATCATGTTGAAGCCTTTCACGCATCATTATGATCATCCCACTCAGGTCATTTCCCTTGATTTCAGAACATGTTCTACTTAGATGGACAACTTGCATCTAGCCTTTCCAAATATATAAGCAACAGATTAAGTTGAAATCTCTGGTTGGCAAAGCAAGGATTAAAACGGGCCCAAGGTCGGTACCAAACGTCCTGTGGAAGACGGCTTCATGTTGGAGCCAGAAACGTTGGTTAAGAAAAGTCCAAAACGAGCTGCATCTTCTTCAGCTACTGCAGCATGTTCTCCCAGCATCTTCAGCTCCACCTTGGATGGTCCTCAAGTAATAGCAGCACTTCTTCAGTATATTTCTAATCAAGTAAAAGTAAGAAGCAGTCATCCACAACATGACTGGAGACCTGATCATAACATCTGATTTCATTTTTAAAACTTTTTACAGACTAAACACAAAACATTATAGAAACAAATAAATAGCAAATTTATTATAGAAATCAATACTTAAAGTAGGTCATATGAAAATGAAACTGATGTATAAACAAGAAGTCTCTAACATCAACTGTTTCTGCTGCTTTTTGGTTAAAACATGGTGGGTAGAGCAGCCAGAAACTTTAATCAAGTAAAAGTAGCAATACTCTATAATTTAATGAAACTACTCCTAAAAGTACATTCAAAAGGTAATCTAGTAAATGTAACTGGTTCCGTTGTCCTACCTGTGGATCTTTGTCTTGTACATCAGTCTTATAAAATAAAAACACTAAATGTAACTCGCATAATTAACCTAATCTGGCTATAAAACAACAAATGATGCATGATGTCTATTTTAATTTATTAGTTCTTAGTTGTTAATTGATGTTACTCATACCTGCAAGGATTTAGCATCAGGACTACCATGATGATCCCTGGGTCAGCTATGGGAGTTACACTGCCACCTACTGGCCACCCAGTAGGTGGCAGTGTAGGGAGTGAGAACTGCAGTTCATGAAAGGGTTTCTGACATCACTCTTCTCTAATTTGTTCACTTTATGGTGGCTCTTTAGTCTGACCAAGAGCTGCTTATTCAGGGTGTGGATTAGCTCTAACATAATATGGATGTGGTTGTATAAACAGGAAGTGATGTAAGCTTATTTCATGCTGACCTCACTTTCCATCTTCTCAGGTACAGGATGCCTGCTGCAGGCCGTGGAAACCGCAGCCCAGCGTCAGGCCCAGACGGTGGGCAAACCCAACCACTTCATGTTCGACTGCTTGGCCGCCCAGTTCGGCGTGGAGCGAGAGCGATGCCTGATGGTCGGGGACCGCCTCGACACGGACATCTTGCTGGGTTCCAACTGTGGCCTGAAGACCCTGCTGACCCTGACGGGGGTCAGCACCGTGGCGGAGGCCGAGGCCCATCGGGACAGCGGCAGTGCGGAGAGGCAGGGGATGGTGCCAGATTATTATGTGGAGAGCATTGCAGACCTCCTTCCAGCTCTGCAGGGATGACACTGAGGGATGTTCTTCCATTGCATCTTTCTGGGTCCACTGTCTCCTAAAAGGGAACATTTTATTGCATTTAGTGTTATTAAATCAAGTCACAGCAGAGCTGGTGGCTGCTGTTTTGTGATAGAAGATTTTATTGACTTTATTTGACTAACCTCGTGTTTTAAATGGAGAGCGATGCTATACAGTATTGTTTCTGTATTTGAGCAGCAGCTCTGTAATGTTCAGAAATGTTCTGTTTGCTCTAAAATCTTTTAAGAACAAAATGCCCAGACATGAAGGGAAGGTGCAACAATAAGTTCTGTCACTTATTCCTGAAACATAAACGCAGTAAAGATGTTTCTGACTGAACAGTTTGTAAAAATTAAAAGAAAATCCTACTAACCTCCACAATAAAATCAACTATTTTCCCAACAACCAGCCTCACCTGTCTGTGATTTCAACTTTAAAGGGAACTTCCTGTGAAAGTCACCCTGGGCTGTCAGCGGCAGGATGCAGAAGCGGTCCGAATCGCCATATCGCCTCTCGCCCGATGACTGAACCTTTCCTCACTGCGCCTGCCTCATTTCTTTGTCCATTGTCTGCACCCTGCAGCGCAGCCAGCTTCTTGTGTTAAAGTATGTTGGAGCTCTGGAAGGTTGGATCGTATTAAAGAGACGCATCCCGCCGTGACAGGCAGAGCAGATGGGGGAGAGGGTCGGGCAAAAGGCAGGAAACTATCAGGAACGTGAAAGCTGAGTTTAGAGGGTTTTTTTGGTCAGGTGTGTGATTGTGTTGGGACCAGAGGAAGGAGGGGAGGTCTGAGGGGGTGCCAAAAAGAAGCTGACTAGGCAGTCAGAGCTGGTCATGACTGCAAATTCATGCAGATAGCTACGAGAAGGAAGCTGACAGAGTGAGGAGCCATCAAGGGATACAGGATGGTGAATTGCTGGAAGCATTCAGGGGACCATTCAGAAGAAGGACGCTGCACGGTAAGCACCTGCTTCACAGCAGCAAGCTGAACCTGTTTATATTCTTACACTTTTACCACATGAGCAGCAGCTGCATGAGTGAAATCCATTGGTCCTTGTCAGAAAGTAGCTTCAAATAGTCACAGTAACTTAGAAAAGTAATAATCTCCCATGAAGTTTTTCACATTTTACAAACACAAACTTCAGTGCATTGTTTCTGAGAATAACCCAAAATCTAATTTCTTGGAATGAAAAGGAAACATGGATATAAATGAAAGTCTGAAAACTGGTGTGCATTTCTTTTCATCCCTATACATTAAAACTCTTTTGGGGGTTTAGTTCTACCAAATCCAGATTTAAATGTCTACACACTGAAACTTTTGCCCATTTTGATAGTAAATTAGCTCAAGCTCAGTCAGATTGGATGGAGAACCTATCTGAACATCAGTTTTCAGGTCTTGCCACAGATTCTGAGGAGGGTTTAGGTTTGATCTGAAACATCCATAATATCTCTGGCTGGATGTTCAAGGTGGTTCTCCTGCTGGAAGATGAACCTCCACCTCAGTCTCAGGTCTTCTGCAGACTCTAACAGGTTTTCCTCTTGGATTTAGCTCCATCCATCTTCCCATCAACTCTGACCAGCTTCCCTGTCCCTGCTGAAGAAGAGCATCCCACAGAATGATGCAGCCACCACTACATTTTAAGTTAAAATGATGCATTTGGTCTCTGAGACTAAAAGTTAAATTTTGGTCTCATCTGAGCAGAGTATCTCCTGCTTTATGATTTCTGTGTCTCCTTTCAGTGAATTATGACAAACCTTTTAGGAACTTTTATGGCTTTCTTCTTGCCACTCCTTCACGAAGACCGGATTTGTGGAGTACATATTGTGTTAACAGACTCTCCCACCTGAGCTATGGATCTCTGCAGCTCCCCCAGAGTTACCATGAGCCTCTTGGCTCCTTCTCTGATTAATGCTCTTTTTGCCCAGTTTAGGTGGACGTCCATGTCTCGGTAGGTCTAGTTATTTCCACACCTTTCAGATTGATTTCTATTCCGTTCAAATCCTTTTAATGTAGCTTCACACCTATGTAATAATTTCTGTTTAATCCATAAAAGGGTGTGAATACTTTTGAAGGCACTCAATGTTTTTAACCTCAGTAACAAACACGGAATTGTTAAGGCGCCGTGTTGCAGGTTCATATGTACAAAAACATCTTTTCAGGGTGGAGGTTTTGACTCGTCCAGCTACCTACCCAAGGCCTTCTGGATCGGTTTCTCAGCAATCCTGCTTCTGGTCGTCGTTGCTCTCGGACTGGCGGGCCACCTTGCGCTGGCTGGGTCCGGGTCTAAGGTATTAGACTCAGAGCTTGTCCGCCATAATCCTGGTCTGGTATTTCTTTAACTTGTCACATGAATCAGTCGGTTTCTCCTACATTAGTCTCTGCAGACAGTGAGAATCACAGCATCAGACCAAACAGGACTTCTTCTCAACCAATCAGCTGTCGTGGACCCACAGAATGACCTGGTGATGTTTTCTGTCACCTCATCAGGAAATCAGACGTCCACGGTGCTGTTTGACATAAAACATGTAGGTCCAAGGGATCTGTATTCATTTCAGCATTGTGTGAATGAGAAATATTCAGAACAATGAAGAGCTTCTGATGTCTGCTGCTGTTCCAGGGCTTGATATGCTACAAACCTGTGGACCAGGACAGCTGCTTCCTCCAAACAATGGTGCGGTCGGACTACGAGGATGTGGGCTCCCTGGTCAATGCATCAGGAGACAAGGTAACAGCAACATTGTTGAAGGTAGAACGGTCTGAGAAGGGCTTCCCATAAAGCCTACCTATAGATTCTGCCAGGTGTTTTTGAAGGAATGTGTGACCTGCCTGTGCAGATATAAAGCTCCATCCTGTCTTCGGCACTAAGCCTAAATCTGCCGGGATGCATGGCTTTCACTTTATTTCCAGCTACCACCAGAGAGGTGAAGCATACAGGGCCTTAAGGTGCCTTCTAGTCTCCCTCTGTGGCCTCCATGACTGAATTCCTCAGCACATCTGATCCTTCCAGCCCCCTCGGCGTGCTCAGGATCTTTTTACAGGAGGCTACAGCAGCAAACCCGAAGCCTTGACCGGGGCACAATGGTCACTCTGTGTGAGGGCTCTTTGGCTTTTAAGACGCCTGTTTTTGGATTCAAAGGGCCCAAGTGTTCCTGCTTTTTGTCAGAGAGCTGGATCTCTAATGCTGATTTAAATACTCTGTCAGTTCAGAACTGAGTCCGGCTACAAACCAGATATGATTTGTTACATTATCTGATCTTTAAACAATAATCTGAGAACCTGAGAGGCGGCTCGGTTTCTTATCATCTTGGTGCTTTATTTCCTTGCATCAAAAGCTGCAGATGAGTGGTTCTGGTTATTTAATCTGTCATAGCTCAGATAGTGATTCTGTTTTGTGGAGCTTATTTTTTACCTTCTAGAGCAGAGGAAAAGCACATGTAACGTGACCTGCTGTTTACTATCAGAGCTAATTAGAGGTTTAATCGCTGCAATTACACACAGTCTTTGTGATGAGTATTGAAGATGGCAGCTGGAGTTTCCATCTTGTTTCTCGTCCGTCATCACCAGCTTTTTAAGTTAAATATGATTCCTGGTGTTTTTGGTGTCCCTTTAGGTCAGGGGTTTTATTCTGCTCAGCCTTTGTTGGGTGTAGATGTTTGAAACAGCGATCCTCTCCTTGGCAGAGAAACATTCAGCTGTCTGGGAACAAGACACAGAGGCGGACGGAGTTCCTGGGAGTGCTGGCAGCCAGTCAGGTGAACGTGTCCTCGCTGGAGGAGCCTCTCCAGACCCTGTGTCAGGACAGATCCGTCCACTGGACCCGGAGGACTGACGGTGAGAGCTGTTAATAAAAACCTCCGTGACAACTGTCCAGAAATTCACAACTGACACCACTGTAGTGTTTCAGTGTTAAAATGTGCCTTAAGAGACACTTATATTAGAAATGGGCTAGTATTAGATTCTGATGGTTTGACAACCTTAGGTTAAAATACTTTTTCCTTCCACTGAACGTTCCATTTTTTTACCTGTATACAGCACTGGCTGTCAGGCTGCTGAATCGAACTAATACATATAAGTAAAACATTTAATCGTTGACTGTATCACAATATACTCAAATCCTACATTTATCAGTGACACCGCAGTCTGAAAGGGAGGTTTCAGAGGAGCAAATCAAGCTGAAACATGAGTCCAATCCATGACATACTATGACCTTTCAGCTGGCTAAAAGGTCATTTACATCCCTGTAAGCCCAGTCAGCGGAGACCAACATGCTGGTGGTATTTTTTACCTTCATACAGAGTAAATACCAAACGATGTTTAGTCTGATTTCCATGTAGAAAATGGAGATCACGATTATGTGGCAGACCTATTAGTACATGTCTTCCAAAGCCTGTTATAAAACACTTAGATGACAGTTTCCTTGTGTGTTTTTAACCCTTGTGGTGTCTGTGTGTCCCAGACCCAGGCAAACAGAGGCTGGTCTACTTCTGCATCGACATCTGCTTTCCCAGCAACATCTGTGTGTCTGTGTGTTTCTACTACCTGCCAGAGTGACTTCAGAGGTCCTCTCATTCACCAGCAGAGTGATGTTTATGTGCCCTGCCATCACTGCTAAACTAACGAAGCTGACATCCAATTTATTTCCATCTTTCAGAGACAGAAAACACAGAGAGGTTGTCCTCACCCAATTTATGTATAATACGCCCTCTAGTGGCACAATCTGAAGATCCCAGAATAAAAAGCCCTTTTCTTTGGTTTAGAGGACCTGACCGTAACTATCAAGTGATCATTGTTGTAGAAATGTTTTTGCCTGCATAATAAAACACATACTGTGGGAAGTTTTTCAGAAAATATTTTTGATTGAATAATAAATAACAGACTTATATTGAGGATTAAAATAATTTTTACATCATTTTGTTCCCAATTAAACCACTGGGTACAGAGTAACAAACTTTATTTGTACATGAAGAGCATGAAATGAATCCAAACCCTTTGCACAAATGTTATCAAGTTACAAACTTTAATGTAGTTTGTTGGGATTTTATGCAATAGATCAACACAACGTAATGCGTAACTGTAAAGATACATGGTTTAACATTTTTACAAATAAAAAACTGAAAAGTGTAGCATGCATTGTATTCAGCCTCTTTACTCTGATACTTCTAAATAAAACCCAGAGCAACCAATTGCTTTAAAGGCCCCTCATGTGTGAAAGAGAATAAGTATTTACACCCATCCCCTTGCACACACTATTCACACCATGGTGCATCATGCTGAGGGACTGTGAAGCTGGTCAGAGTTGATGGGAAGATGGATGGAGCTAAACCCAGGATCATCCTGGACGTAAACCTGTTAGAGTCTGCAGAAGATCTGAGACTGGTGGAGGTTCATCTTCTAGCAGGAGAACCACCCTGAACATCCAGCCTGAGATACAATGGAGGGTTTTCCTTAAAACATAACTACATTCTTCAGATGAGGAAAGCTGGAGACCTACTGAAAAGACTTGCTCTAGGCGGCTCAATACTAATTCAATAATTGTTTCCTAATTATATTTACCTTCTTCTTCCAGTTATTCTCTACTCTTTCCACTTTATCACATTACGTCCCAATAAAGTTCACTGAGGTTTGCTTAACATGACGAAATATGAAAAGGTTAAAGAGGACTTGTTCTACAGCACCTCTGAATGTACAATTATGGTCAATATTTAGGTTCCTTCCAGTAAATAAATACATAATGGTGAACTGAGTCCTGTTGAAGTTTCCTGCTGATTGAACGTTGAGTCTTGGCTGTAAAGATGGACCTTAACTTGGGAAATGTTCAGCTTGTCCTGCGTTACTTTACTAAATACCTGCAGCCGCCTCCTCAGGGAAGCTTCAAATCATTTCCACCAATCATCTCCACACTGAGGCCCAACCTTAAAGGAGCCTGGTGACTGTCCCATCCACTCTCAGAGGTTCACCTCCACTCACTCCTCAGCCGAGCACGCTGTCATTGAAGGCCAGACACACCACGGCCTTCTGGTGGCCGCTGTACTCCCTCTTGATCTCGCCGGTCTCCACGCACCACAGGCGAGCCAGATTGTCTGAAGACGCTGTGGAAAGAAAAAAACACTCATTAAGGATGTTTGTCTAAATAAATCCTTTGTCTTTATTTACAGTGCTGCTCAGAAGTTTACATACACTAAACAACATGAATATCAGAATCATTTTGAACTTTTAAAGATGTGTTTGAATCGTTTTGTTGGTTGGTGGTATGATCATACATCTGATAATTATACATATTGTCACAAATACATACTTAGAGCCCCACTAATACATAGGTAAATATTCCTTAGCAAGCTGCAGAGAAACCACATGCTTTCTGTAGCCATCAACAAGCTTCTGGCATAACTTCAATTTTTCAATTCAGTATATTTATATAGCACCAATTCACAACATGTCGTCTTAAAGTTCTTCACAACAGTCAGGTTCATACATTCCTATTAATCGTAACCATTGAACAGTTCAGTCAGATTCAGTTCTTTATTCAAATTGGATAAAAAGTTTTTCTATCTAAGGAAACCCAGCAGATTGCATCCAGTCAGTGACTTGCAGCATTCACTCCTCCTGGATGAGCATGTAGAGACAGTGGACAGTCACTGGTGTTGACTTTGCAGCAATCCCTCATACTGAGCATGCATGTAGCGACAGTGGAGAGGAAAAACTCCCTTTTAACAGGAAGAAACCTCCAGCAGAACCAGAACCAGGCTCAGTGTGAGCGGCCATCTGCCACGACCGACTGGGGGTTTGAGAGAATAGAGCAGAGACACAAAGAGAACAAAGAAGCACTGATCCAGGAGTACTTTCTATGGGAAGGAAAAGTAAATGTTAATGGATGTAGCTCCTTTAGTCGTTTCATCTAGAAAGAAAGAACAGATAAACTCTGATCCAGTTTTCAAGGTTAGAGTCTGAAAGAGAGAACATAGAGTTAGTCACAGTAGAAGCTCAGTCAGTAGCCATGTCTAGGAGAGAGAAAGGGTTAAACACTAAAAGACAGGGCCATGTGGATCATCTGTAGAAGGTGAGTATTAAGTTGTTGCCAGCAGAAGCTCAGACGATTCCCCTCTCCAGAAAGGTGTCACATGGAGACACAGAGTCAGGCCAGGTGTAGCTTCTAGGAAGAGAAAAGAGAGAGAACATAAAGTTAAAAGATGAATTAACAGCAAATAATGCAAAATTGGAGAGTAGTGTGAGAATGTAGCGAAGAGGGTGAAAGTGGTCATTATGTCCTCCAGCAGCCTAAGCCTATAGCAGCATAACTACAGAGATAGCTCAGGATAAACTAAGCCACTCTAACTATAAGCTTTATCAAAAAGGAAAGTTTTAAGCCTAGCCTTAAAAGTAGACAGGGTGTCTGCCTCACGGACTAAAACTGGGAGCTGGTTCCACAGGAGAGGAGCCTGATAACTAAAGGATCTGCCTCCCATTCTACTTCTAGAGACTCTAGGAACCACCAGTAAACCTGCAGTCTGAGAACAAAGTGCTCTGTTAGGAACATATGGACCAATCAGATCTCTGATGTATGATGGAGCTAGATCATTAAGGGCTTTATATGTGAGGAGGAGAATTTTAAATTCTATTCTGGATTTAACAGGGAGCCAATGAAGGGAAGGTAAAATAGGAGAAATATGATCTCTCTTTTTAATTTTCATCAGAACTCTTGCTGCAGCATTTTTGAATCAGCTGAAGGCTTTTAACTACATTTTGTGGACATCCTGATAACAACGTCAACTAAACACTTTATCACAGAATAGGTGGAGTTCATTTACATTGGCTGGTTCCCAGCTGCACACTCCACAAATTTTTATTTGGGTCGAGGTTGGATCCTTTTCAGAAAGTTAGGTGTTAGCCTGCTTTATCTATTTGATGTGTTATTGGAATCATCATCCTGGTGGAACAAGCAGCTGTGTCCAAGTTTCACCCGTCTGACCCAAATTGCCCCTCTCAGATGAAGGGACCAAGGCTCAAGCCTATTGAAACTACTAAACCGTGAAGTAAGACGTTCCAGAACAAGTAAGAAGCTCCTGCTCCAAAATGGACACCTTCATGCTTAGCTGAACTTTGCAGCAAAAAAATGAGCTATTTGCCTACAAGGACAAAAAGCTTTAAAACCTAAGAACATTTTACCTGATGTCAAGTATGGCAGTGACAGCATCATGCTGCGGGTTTGTTTAGCTGCCAAAGGTATGGCGCTTTGCACAAAGAAGGTGGGATAATGAAGAACCTTCCTCTAAGTGTGTCAGTAGAACTAAAATCAGATGTTTGAACCAAACCAAGAAGCATCTTTAGAGATTTCAAACATAAACAATGAGATGGATGGATTACTGCTAAATAAGGCGAAATAAAATGATTAAAATCTATAGCTTATAACAACAAATATGGTCACAATTTCCTCTGAATAGGTTCAACATAATCTAAATATATAATCATGTAAATGAATTGTTAATGTGCAGAGAGTTCATTAACAGACCAGTAACTATGTACTGGGAGTCTCCTGAGAAAGCACAATCCCACATCCAGCCCCTCGACGTCTCTCCTGGATTGTTGCTCTTGATGCTCAGCTCCGTCATGAGTGAGAAATTAGACGTCCTCCAGATCTTACAGGTCTGGTCTGCTGAGCAGGTAGCCAGAAGTCTGGAAGTGACAAATGGAAAACATAAGAGCAGATCACTTATACAGAGAAACTGTAGATGTTAGGAGTAAACAGGGCTCTCACGTGGAGTCTGGGCTGAACTTGCAGCGCAGGGAGTAGCGCTTGTGTGCTGGGATCTTAGTCTTGGGAATAAGCTGGGTCACTTCATCTCCCATGCCTCCAGCTAGGTTCCAAACATAACAGTTACCCTGTTGAGGAGAACCGAGGAGCAACATGAGCTTATGCCCCATAATGACCCACACATGGTCTCTGTAGGCCCACTGACCGAGCTGTTGACTGCAGCCATATAACTGGCGTCTGGGTCAATGTGAACAGAGTTGACTGAAACCTCCGGTTCTGGAATCAGCTGCTCGTTGTGATCCGTTTTCAGATCCCAGACATGAATGACCCCACTCTGGTCTCCAACAATCAACTCAGCCTGAAAACACACAACTGGTAAAGTAAACTGTGACTTTTGCAACCAGGTAAACCAACGTCTCTACGTGACTTACAACAATAACAGGAGTGTCAGCATATCTGGAAGCAAACTGTTTCACATCATGGATCTGTGTTCACTGACTGGCTCACCTGGTTGGGATGCAGACACACACAGTTGATAGGAGCGTTCACTTGAAAGATCCTCTGACACTGAAGGTTTCTTGACCTATAAAGGAACCAGGAACACGAGTTTAGCTTGTCGAACGCCGTGTATTCAGCTTTTAGAGACTTCCTTGCAGTACCTTAGGTCCCATATACGAGCCATGCAGTCTTCTCCTCCTGTGTACATCCAACGTCCGTCCTCATGAAAGCCCACAGACGTTATGTTCTTGCTGACTCCGTCATAGTTCATCACAGGGTTTGGGTTGTTGGAGTTCAGGTCGTACATGCGTATATGTTGGTAGCCTTTAAAGCACAGATTGAGCTGATTAATCAGCAGTAAAAACAACATACAGAAATATTTTACCCACTGAGGTTTTCCACACTTCGTCACATTTCAGTACATTTTAGTGGGTTGCTTTGTGACAAACACAAATATATATATATATACTTGTGAAGTAGAAAGAAAATGATTCATGGCTTTCAAACTTTTACACAAAATAAAAACAGAAAAGTGTGGTGGGCAATTATGATCTCCCTCTCTACTCTGACACCCTTAAATAAAATCCAGCATCACCAGTTTTCTTCAGAAGTCATCTTACTTTGCAACCAGAGTCCAGTTTTGTGTGATTTAATCTGAGTCTAACTGCAGCTTTCCTGTTTGTTTCAGAGAACATTAGAGAACAACCAGCATTATGGAGACCAAGGAACACCGCAGACAGGTAAGAGAGAACATTGTGGAGATGTTTAAAGCAGGGTTAGGTTCTACAACAAGCTTTGAACATCTCCCAGAGTTCTGCTCAACCCATCATCTGAACATGGAGAGAGGAGGGACCACCTGCAGACCTACCAAGACATGGAGGTCCACCTAAACTGACAGGCTGGACAAAGAGAGCATTGATCAGAGAAGCAACCAAGTGACCCATGGTAACTCTGGAGAAGCTGCAGAGATCCATAGCTCAGGTTAAAATGACAATTATTTTTCTAATCTGTCCTTTATGCAAGAATGGAAACAAGATGGCTATTATTAAAAGAAAGCAAACATATGGGAATAGGTGGTCTGTTCACAAGATTAAAACACAACTTCTTAGTCTATATCCAAAACCTCGTGTGTGGCAGAAAACACTGTACATCACCCTGAACACACCATCGCTACTGTAAAACAAGGTGGTGGCATCATCATGCCGTGGAGTTTTTTTTTCAGCAAGGACAGGGAAGCTGGTCAGAGTTAATGGGAAGATAATCCTGGAGGAAAACTTGTTAGAGGCTGCAGAAGACCTGAGACTGGAATGATTTAGATCAAAGCATATTCATCTGTTAAAATGGCCCAGTCAAAGTCCAGACCTAAACACGTTCTATATCCAATCGAGGTAAGGTTGAGCTATGTTGCAAAGAAGAATGAGCAAAGGTTTCAGTCAGTAGATGTTCAAAGCTGGTAGAAACAAACCCTTAAACTGCAGTGAAAGGTGGTTCTACAACGAACTGACAAATACAATGCATATATAAAACATATATATATATATATATATATATATATTATATTGTAGGGAATGTAAAAAAGTATTAAGAACTGGTGACTCACCTGCAGCAGCAATCATACCCCGGTCAGGTGTGACCTCGAGAGAATTCACTTGCTGGAGAGAAATGTTAAGAAAGTCACCTGCTGTTTGTTATCATGTTAAAATATCCGAATATTGACATGCTGTATCTGAACCGCTGAGAGCAGTGAGGCTGCGCAGAGGATACGGAGTCCTGGTGCTGGACCGTCCTGGTACAGATCCCGCTGTGGGCCTGCCAGAACCGCACGGTGTGGTCGTATCCAGCCGTGGCCAGAATGACCGGGTCGCTGCCCACAGTCCCCTGGTTCACATTCATGTTTCTGCTGCTGTCTGTCTGTCAGTAAGAAAGGTGAACTCAGTAAAGGAAATTTAGACACATCAGTTTATAACAATCTGACGTTAGCAAACCGAGCTAGCTGAGCCGAACCAGGTTGGATCTAGAAACACAAAGTTCTGTTGTATATGAACGACCTCTGCTGGAACAAAACAATCAAACCTTTCCAATTAAGGGTTTTGTTTACATTACCTTCTGCTGTCGCTCCTGACCTGACACGTCTCCGTAAAACGTCCGTCAGAAACATGAACCTCGACTTGTAGAGTTCCGCCTGGATAACTAGAGCACTACCGCCACCTGCTGGTGCATTTTAACTTCAGGTCTGTGTAATATGCAGTTTAAAAACATATCTCCTGTTTCCAGCGCTTGATTTTAAGACTTTTTACAAGTAAAATATTTAATGAATGCAGAATGGATGGATGCAACTTTTAGCCAATGGGATAAAGTCTGCAAATTCAAATATTCTTGCACACTTCTTCATCCAGACCTGAAAAATACTTCCAGACTTTGAATTCACTGGAAATTAGCTGCTTGATAAAAATAAACATAATAAATATAGTTACATTTCACACAATAACCATGAACTCCATTAAACTGTGATGTACTGTGACCTGTCCAGAGTGCTCTGCCTCCCGCCCAGTGGAGTATCTTGAGTAGGAACCAGACAACAAATGCTTTTAAATGGATACTTTATTTAACACATATTTTCATAAGATTTTCACATTCACTGGATAAATACATTTAGATAAATAAGTTAAATAAATATTAGATATTTAAGATTAATATTCTCATGTGTGGATTACATCTCAATCAGAACCCAACCAGAACCAATATGTGGGAACGCAGAGAACTGCCTCTGCAGGCCGTGCTGATCAAAGCTCCTGAAGCAGCTTAGACATGTGCTGCTTCACCTCTCCTGGATCTGCCAGTGAGCAGGCCAGGATCACCCCTCTGATCCCACTCTTCATCCTGGTAGAAGGAAGGATCTACAACACATCATTTGATGTTATTAACACCTGATTTACTTTGATAGGAAAATCAAGAGGCACACCATCAAAGCCTTCACTACCTTCACGTGTATTTTGCATCTTTCCAGGAGAAATCTCCACCTGAGCGCAGTTCGCTGATCATCTGTCAGACTGGTGAACTCCTCTGTCTGCAACATATGAAAGCATCGTTGGTCTCAGGTGAAGCACAGAAACAACGATGTTCGTGAACAAGAATTGACCGTGCAGCCGAGGGTCCGTTCTGCTACCGGTCCTCTGAGGCTGCAGGCCTGCAGAGTGCCAGTGTGGTCTGTGAAGTCCACCAACAAGTCAAAGCCAGTAGCAGCTGAAAGAGGCTGCTCCCTCCCTGGACAAAGCTGGTTGGTGCAGACCTGCATGTCCTCCAGCACCAGGAACTTACATCTAGCACTAAGAGAAGAGAACCTGATCAGAGGCGTGACTGGAGTTCACTGAAATCATGATGTAATCATAGCAGCTTAAAGACTGTTTCACTCTTCATGGTACCAGCGGGTCTTGATGACTTTAGAGACGGACGAGTCGAGGTCGAGCTTGGAGATGAAGCTGTAAGTGACACCAAAGAAAGGCTCGGGGTGCTCTTTGGCCCTGTCCTTCAGCTGGTTCACTGTGTACACATCAGTGATGGACTCCACTGTCCAGGCAAACACAGCAGTTACAGCTGCAGTTATTTAAGGATGACAGGAAGCACATTCTTCTGCTTTGTAACAATCATCTCACCATGAGGAAAAACGTTCCCAGGCCCAATCAAACAGGACTGTCAGGACAGTGCCTCGCAAAAGCATTCACACGCCCTGAACTTTATCACATTTGAACTCATTTAATCCACAAACGTCAATGTTTATTGTTGGGATTTTATGTGACTAACCAAAGTAATGCATAATTATGAAGCTGATTTGATCTGAACCATCCCATTGTAGCTCTGGCTGGATGTTTGTTCCTGCTGGAAGGTGAACCAACACGCCAGTCTTCCCTGCTTATGATGCAGAACAGCATCCCCTCAGCATGATACTGCCATCACCATGTTTTACAGCGTGGACGGTGTGTTTAGTAAGATGAATAGTTTTTTGCCTGTAGGCCAGAAAGTCACATTTTTCTCTCATCTGACTAGAGGAGCTTCTTCCATGTTTGCTGTTTGGTACGACCTCTATAGGGAACGCAGCAAACATGATTTTCTTCCTCTTGCTGCTCTTCCATAAAGACCTCAATTGTGGAGCATACAAAGACGTTTCCTGTTAAACAGACGATCCCACCTGAGCGGTGCATCTCTGCAGCTCCTCCAGAGTTACCATGGGCCTCTTGACTGCTTCTCTGATGAATGCTCTCCTTGCCCAGCCTGTCAGTCTAGGTGGACGTCCATGTCCTGGTAGGTCTGCAGTTTGTTCAGATGATGGGTTGATCAGAGCTCTGGGTGATGTTCAAAGCTTGGGATATTGTTGTAGAACCAAACCCTGCTTAACCTGAACCAGAACCTTCTCCCAGACCTGTTAACATGTTTTACTTCCTCCTCACATTTATATGCTGCTAAGGTTTGGTCTGTCACATAAAATCCCAATAAAATACATAGGACGTTGTGCCTGTAATGCGATGAAATTAGGAAAATATCAAGGTGTGAAAGAGATTTTAAAAAATCTGTGCTTTGAAGGCTATCAGCAGATCTTTTTCCAACGACACAAACCCTGGATGAACTATTATTGAGTGAGCAAGAACATAAAAGTTCAACAAGTATGAACCTGTTTCAGAGACTCTGTACATCAGCAGGTTCAGAGCTGATTGAGGAACAAAAGTAACCCTAAATAAACAAGTTGTTTTTAATCTGCTGGTTGGTTACATTAGGGCGTGTAACGTTATCAGACACTCTTCTGCCTTTAGCTGCATTATCCAATTATATCTTCAATAATGAAAAACAGAGGGAGATTAGGACTCATTAGGTTCCACATCATCATCATAAACATAAGAAATTAAAGTAGGGAGTGTAATTCCTCATGAAAACCTACCAGGCAGATCCTCTGGGGCCTCGTCTTGGTCCAAAGCTCCAGACTCTGACATTTCTTTAGCATAGTTGAACAACAAGCTGGCCTCTCTTATGTCTGAGAACAAATTATGACATTTAAAAACATTTGATACTGAATATGTGAATGTTGCTGTGTTCTCTTACCAGGATTGACAGTAATGATGCTCTTTGAGTTAACCGTCGCCACCATGCTGCTGCGAAAGTTGTCAAAGCTCATCTTTATATCAGCAATGAAGAGCACTTTAAAATAAAATTAAAGTTCAGTGAATGGTGAGGAACCCAGGGCCCTGGTGGGAATGATGGCAACTGACCCACCTGTCTCTCTGGGTACCAAGGTTTGCAGGAGTTGAATGGCCTCCCTGTCCCAGCTGAGACAGAAGCAGAGGTCAGGGAGTCATTTAGGCAAACACAGGTTAATCCAAAGCACTGTGTTGCATAAATACATTCATGATCTAAGAGGCGACAAGAGGGAATATTGTCCAGAAGAGAAACAGATTTTCTCATTTCACACATTAATTAAAGAACAAGACAAACCCGATGAGGGGAAAAGATGAGACAGAGTCATCAAAGAGCTTCACTTCAAGCCTCTGCCCTCGGCGTCCGTCAGAAGTGATGAACTGCTTCGTTTCTCCAATCTGAAGACAGAACGAAGACTTGAGTCAACTTCATATCGCAGCATCTTCCTTTCATATTAAAACTAGAGTGAATTTATGGGTCTGATCTTATTATATCCTTCCAACCTTTACTGTTAATATTGTCATCTTTCATATTTAACCCCAAACACCTTCATCA
The DNA here is from genome assembly GCF_021462225.1 of Girardinichthys multiradiatus. Lineage (NCBI taxonomy): Eukaryota > Metazoa > Chordata > Actinopteri > Cyprinodontiformes > Goodeidae > Girardinichthys > Girardinichthys multiradiatus. Next base: position 956,708 of record NC_061803.1, on the reverse strand, counting down.
TTAACAGGGCATTCAGAAGACATGAACTAGGTGTATCGAGATTACCTTCTCCTCAGCTTCCATTATCTTGTTAGAAATAAAAAACACATTTTCACAAATCTTTAACAGTTTTAACTGAGCAGGTTGGATAACAGTCTAGATTTACATCTTATTTTCTGCTGCCCGTTTTGTTTTGTCATTTATGGACTGGAGACGGAGCAGAGACGATCAGAGGAGCTGCAGGAAGTTTGGAGCTCCTCTCTCCAACCATCCTGCAGGTCAGGAACAGAAAGATCAACAGAGATGTGTTAAATGTACACGACTGAAGCACAGCTAATGCGCGTTAAATTACACACGGCAATTTGTATTTAGTTTGACTTTCTGGTTGTAGAGTTGAAAACGTGTCTGGACTGAGTGCTGCTGTCCAAGACAACTTTAACTTCCACTACTTTATTATTTTTGATTTTACTTTATTTCAGACAAATGTGAACTAGTTCAAGTTGCAGCTGTGAACACAGTTCACCATAGTTGTGTGGTGAACTATGAACACGAATCAGTTCCTTTTAACCTGACTGAACTAGTTCAAGTGAAAGATGAACAGGGACAACACGATGTGTGAAAACAGAACCTTCCTGTTACTAAACACGGGTCAGTGGCAGTTATTAAAAGGTTTTTATTATTTCATTTTGTCCACAGTTTGTGACTGTAGCCCTCAGTGAAAATGTTATTTACATTCATTGGGCCGATTATTCTGCATAAGAACAAAAGTAAGAGAACTTTAATTTCTTTCCTTTTTATTTCGATTTAACGTTGTATATAATGTACTTTGTTAAGATGCTGATCAGACCGGTTTCTGAACAAATGAACATTAATCCTATATATTTTATTTTCTGGGCAGGAGGATTCTGAAGGAGCGACGCTCTCAGACCTTTTTTACATAGGCACTCCAAACAGGCAAATGTAACACTTCATATTTAATTAACTATAATGTGTGCTGCTGTTAATTTAATCTTGTAATTATGCAAAGTTTTCTATCTATTTAGGATGAAGGACATCTTAGTAGAAAGGAAAGATTTTCACCTACAGAGAGAACAGAAATCCTTCAAGGCTGCAAAGGACTAACTGGACTTTTAAACTGAAAATAAGGATATCATTTGTCAGGCAGACATCAGGGAAACTAAGACTATTGATATTTATTTTACTGCCACGTTGTTTTAAAATGCCAGCGACGAAAACTTAAACTGGTTGTATTCATTCTAACTTCACTAAAATCAGTTTTTGCAGCTAAAATAAAACGAGTCCATTTTCTTGGACTTTCGTGAGTAAAATTGATGAAAATAAATGATTTACGGCAGAAAAAGTAAGGTTACCACTTCATATGAATAAAATGTTAGCTGTTTAAATGAAGTTTATTTAGTGTAAGTAAACTTGTTGTCATTGTTTCAAACTCTGTTGGTTTTACTTAAACAGAACAAAATGTCAACTTAAATAGCTCTAAAATTAGACCCACTTAAAAAGTCCATGAAAAAAGATGAGTTGGATTCAGTAAGTTTTTCTTTACAGTGTAGAACAGAGACAGCTGAGACAAAGCATCGTCTCACTGGGAAACAGACAACCCTTTTTCCTACCAGTTTCACAGCTGCCAGTATGTTTATCACTGTGCCATCCAGCTTCTGTCCGTTGGCCACAATATCTCCCAGTGAGTAGAAATCTCTGGAGTCCTTAACTGGGAGGTGAATCAGCGGCAGCAGCCTGTCGATGGTGTCCACGTCAGCACATAGACACACCTGGGAGTGAGTCTCTGTCACCAGCAGCCTGTAATGGCTAAGACAGCAGAAACACTGGGCTTTACTCTATTACATCATGCTTTGTGAAATGTCGGGGGATTTTATCAATTATCAGTGCTGTGAATATCTCCTAGTGTCATATTTAGTATAAATGTACTTACCTTGGTGTTTTAGGGCAGAACCGGTCTCCTTTCTCTGGGTCTTTGGTGGAAACTAAGGGATTTTCAATGGTCACTGAGAAACAAGCAACTGCTTTGTTAAAACACTTTATAAAACATATTTGAATAATATATTCTGACATTTTGTACAGTAGCAACATAAAGGTTTACTAAGGAAGGAAGGAAGAAAGGAGGAAAATATGGAAGGTAGGAACTTTCAAAGTGAAGAAAGTATAAAATGTAGAAGGAAGGAAGAAAGTTGGACGAGGTAAAAGAAAAAGGACGAAAGGTAATATTGAATACAGGAAAATAAGGAAGGAATAAAGAAATTATAGACAATATTAGCAAACAAAATCTAGTGCCATTTCAAGTGATGTTTCAGGCTTTGGAAACCAACAAGACATTCTCACCACAGTCTCCAATGCTGAAGCTGTCGGCCAGCCCGTTGACGTATGTGTCGTTTCCCCAGGCGCTCACATTGATGAAGAAGTCTGGAGAGTCTCTGATGGTGAAGCCAAAAGTGAATCGGTCAATCTCAATATCTGAAGTCAGGGGAGACACAAAGGCTTGGTTTGTTCAGCAGGTTCATAAAAAAAATAACATTTTGGCCAACAGAGGGCGCTGATGGTCAAGACGGCGAGGTATCCGGCTGTTAAAAGGATGTAAAGGAGAAACAAATGTGTACTTTTTCTATCGGGGAAGCTTCTCACATCCGTTTTCCCAATGATGACCCCCAACACTTTCTGAAAAACATTAGGATAAAGACACAGTGGGTGACAATATCTGTGGGACTAAATGATTCATCCCAAATAACAAACTATATTCTTGTCTGAAAGTACACAGCGTTTCACTAACGTTTATTTAGTGTAAAACACATTTCCCTAAATGCCCTAGCCAAATAACCAAAAAGATTTAATGATGAGGAATATGCAATCATAAAAACTGATGAGAACTGACCGGATGAGAGAAGTTGGGATGAAGCTCAGAGATGGAAATGAAGCTCTGAGCGGCCATTTTATTAGTCCTGCAGCCTCCCTACACGCTGGGGGAAAAACTAAATACAGTCACAAACAGGATAAAGCCCACAAAGTAAAAAGTTCTTAGTTCATGTACATGTTATATCTATTTATTTATTATGAAATATTTGGAAATAAAACAGTAGCTAGCATGTAGCTTTAGCTAGAAGAAATTGTCTAGAAGCCAAAACTGAAACTTTAATCAATTATTTCAACCCAACTTTGGCTAAAATAATCTTATTAATATCAAACAATGTTGTTTTTACCAAAAATATGTACTTTAAATGCCCGCTTTTACCTGCTGACGTCGCTTTTCTACTTGAAGTTTTTTTAAACGTTTCGCGCTGCAAACAAAGGTGCGCGCGACGGAACACAGATGCTGCCTTCAATGTTGTCGGAAAAAAGAGCATCACGGCTGCTGCGTTTGTTTTACAAACTAATGGGGAATTTTAAGAGAATCCACAGAAAGCATATAAATGTGAAAACTGGTTACAGAAGCATATTTCTTGCAATAGAAGGAGTTATAAATAGTTAAATTAAACCAATAAAAAATGTAAAATAGTTGTAGCTGTTTGAACTTCTTATCATCAAAACTTTTTCAGTCGGCCATTATGTCCCGTTTACTGCTGTTATTGCATGGCTCAGAAGCTAAAAACTTTGTAATGCAACATTATTTTATAAATGCAGCTGGATACCAAATAATAAGTCTTAAGCTTAAAAAAAGAGCGTCCGCAAAAACATTAAAAATTGGAGCATTTTCAGTTTCATTAATAATTTAGACATGCAAAAGAATGCTCAAAGAATTTTCTTCAATGCACACCCAGTCAATAAATTATAATATTATTGTAAAGTTAATTTTTTTCAGTAACTTAGTTCACTAAAAACACAGACTGTAAAAGTATTCCCACCCTTAAGCTTTCTGGTATTTTGTCTCATTGCAAACACAAGCGTCAGTGTATTTTACTGGGGATTTTGTCTTCTAGGTCTACACAAAGCACTGCATAATTCTGAGGTGGAAGAAAATGTAGATATTTTTCCAAATAAAAATCTGAAAGTGTTTTTATTTTTATTCAGCCTATCTTACTCTGATACTGCTAAATAAAATAGAATAGAAATATCTTTTACTGTCCCACAGTGGAGAAATTTAGATGTATCACCAGCAGAGTGAAAGCAAATGGAAATATGCAGATAGACACAAAGGTGAAAATATAGAAACAAAAAAATACGATAAGAGGCTGTACCGCAGGGGAATAAATTATTGGTTTGATTTTAGTGATCACATGTGTAAGTCTCCTTGAGCAAAAATGTGTTCTCCATGTTGTGCACTGTTTGAATGTGTGACTGGGACTAAAAGTGCTTTCAGGAAGACCAGACCGTCCATTAAAACCCATCAACTACAGATAGATTCACAGACTGGAGGAGCATCAGACCCACTGATTTTACAAAGTTATGCCTGAAGGTTACTTATGACAGTTTACTGCACTGGATATGTCCTCAGACATACGAACTGGGATGACTGGTAGTTTCTGGGTATGTTTGGAAACCACAAAGTGGAACTGGACTTGATTTTAGTTGAAACTGTGTAAGATGACAAACCTTATACCGATTATCTGTGGGATACGGAAAAATTCAACATTTTTCAGTAATTTCTGAGTAATCTGAGGTGTAACTGTCCAATAATGTAGTGACTGATTTCCCTCGGACTGATTTGCTTCTTGGCCCAGTTATATTTAAATGAAACATTTGAAATTATAATTTCATTACATTTTTCTGCTGCACCTGGAGTCCATTAATCACAGCAGCACATCGAAGAGTCATCAAATAAATCAAGTGAAACTTTCTTTTGGTTCAATAATTTATTCCTAATTGATTCCTGTTTTTAGTTCAGTCCTTCAGTCTGCTTCCTCAGAAGGGTGAATAAATGATGTCTGATTCAAAGCTGCTCAGAGGAGAAGCTGCTTGTTGCCTCATGAAGAACATCTTCCTGGAGAAATGTGTGTGCAGGGTGTTAAAGAGCTGCTGTAGGAATGTTCTGGGATCCAATGGACTTTTTACTTCGGGCTGGGTCCTTCAAGGGCTTCCAGCTGCCTTCATGGTCATGAACATCCCATCTGTACATGTGTGTCTGTAATTTGAGTACATTTATGCGGAGGGAAAATAATACCCCATTAAGGAATATTTTATTTAACATAATAGCCCATAGTAAAAAATCTTGGTAGCCCAAAGATTATTTTAAAATAACCTGAGCAGAGTGTCTACAGGAACTTCTATTAGGGTATAAATAGAACGTGACACACAGCTTCGTAGCCATTCTTCAAAATGGAAAAGAGCAGAGAACACACCATTCCTGTTGGACACGTGTGCTGGTCTTTATAAGTCAGGACCAAGAAAATAGCTCCTTGCCTAAATCTTACAAAATACAGAGATTCATTAACATATAGAAAGTTTAAAACAACTACATGTGCAGAAAAAAGTATGTACTCCCTTACAGATTTTTTTCTGTTTATGTTTTTTTGTCCAACCTAAATATTTTACATCATCAGAAAAATGTTAATGTGAGACAAAGACAACCCAAGAAAATGAATATAATGTTTTCAAACGATTTCATTTATCAGGGAACCAAATGTTTCCAAACCAACCGGGCTCTGTGTGAAAAAGTAATTACCCCCTAAACCTAATAACTGGTTATTCCACTGTTGGCACCAGCAGCTGCAATCCAGTGTTTATGGTAACTGGTAATGAGTCCTTAACATCACTCTGGAGAATTTCTGACCCACTCTGCATTGCAGAATTGTTATACTTTAGCCACAGTGAAACGTTTTCCAGCATGAAGAACCTGTTTAAGGTCATGCTGCAGCATATCAATCAGATTTAAGTCCAGACTTTGAGTAGGACACCGCAAAAACTTCCAGCAGTGGTTCTGGCCTTGGAATTCTCCCATGGAGGTCATTTTTGCCCAGTCTCACTTTCTTATTGTTGAATCATGACCTCTGACCTCTACTGAAGCAGTGAGGCCTGCAGAGCTTTATATAAAGAGCTGCTGTAGAGAATGGAGTTGTATTTTATTTTATTTTATTTCACATCAACATCAAACATCAATATCAAAAAAGCGTGTCTATTTTCAGCAACAAGATTATGTACACCATAAAATTCTTCCTGTAACCTGTATTTTCTGAATCTCTTAAAAATAACATGTTTTTCAATTCTAGGATCCAGATTTTTCTTGTCCGCTGTGTTCTGGTTCTCCACGAGAGCATCGAATGGTGAATTTGTGGTTAAACAAAACGTCCTGTATAAAATCTAAGACCACAGGATGAAACAGATGGTGAACGCATAGAAACAAAAACTCAAATTTGAGCTCAGGTCATATAAAAATGCCGGCAGCTGAGAATGTTTCATAGCCTTCTACCGGTACTTGCTTTTCTGTGCTTTTGTGTCTGGATCTGAGGGTAAATCATGTGTGATCAGGAAGTGTAAGAGCTGTGGTTTATCCACACGATGAAGGTTATTCCCTGTGTTCTATTGGCTGCGAAGGAAACCAGCAGAGACGTTAGGTTACTTAGGCGGTTTTGGTTCTCACGCACACATGTTTAAGTGCGCGCATTTAAAAACAAGGGGGCTTTTGTTGAATAATCCAACAGGTTTCAGTGCACCGTTTTTTAATAATCTAATGAAACCTGCATTATTTTATTAAATCCAACCAATAAAACATACTGTCTCATGCATGGTGAGCAATAACCTGGCATGGCCCGGACTTTCACATCCAACTATAGCTTTTGCAGTCGTTAGCAGGAGAGCATGCAGGCTTTATTGGTTTCCCCCGATGTGGAAGCAGTGAGTGGACGCTGTAATTTCCCTGCCACCTGTGTGCCTGTCTGCTCTGCTGCTGCAGTCCTCAGCCACTTAGTCCAGCTGGGCTCCATAGGCACAATACACTCTGTCTTTTGTTAGATGAAGGCATGTTGCTGCAAAGGAAAAATTAAATGAATTTAATAATATGCTGTTGAAAAGTTGGAAGAAGTCAGTGGCATGCACGCATGATGTCAGTTCCCACCATTGTGCAACCATAAAGAGGTACTGGGAGGACCATGATGGTTGTCCTGTTCTCGTTTTTTAATCTACTGTTAAATGATTTGGTCGTCTTGTTTTGTGACTCAAACTTTGTGACATCTTGGCAGACAAGAAACCTGACATTTAAGGAAAAAAGGAAAAATTTAATTTGAAGAAGTAAGAAAAACCCTGACATTTTTACAGGGTTTATGCAGAAATCTACTTTTTTAAATATTCAACTTGTTGCTGAAAGCAATTTTTTATAACAATGCAGAACAGAACCTTTCTCCTAAACACTCCGTTTCAGATCCGTTTTCTGCCATGCTGCTTTCTGAATGCTCAAATGATCAATAAACAACATTTAAAGTGTGCTCAAATCATGTTTACTTTGCATCATGGAGAGAAGTCAGTCAGCAAACCTGCCAAAGCATGACTATCCTCCCAAACTATTTTTTATTTCCTATAGTTATCTAGTGATTTCGATATACTTCATCCTGTTTTAGTAAGCTGCTTTAACAACTAAATAAGGATCACTAAGATCTTGTCTTACATTTTCTTATTTTCTTATATTTCATTATGCAGCTTTCAACCAACTGAGGAACGGGTCAGCGTGGCCATCACCAGAACCACTTTAGTTCTTCAACATGTGTAATGCACTACACTTTTTCCCTATAAATCTTATTGTTCTCACATTGAAAATAAAGCATGGGTACAGGTTGTGTGTGTGTCTTTTCCTCGTCATATGAATGTGTGTATGCATGCATTTTTGTGCTGCAGTCAAACAGCATCACCAGCTCAAACTTTTTATCCTCCAGGGTAAAAATCCCATCTGATTTACTGTCACTTCCATGTTGTTCAGGTAGACTTTGATTCCATTTGCCAGTTTTTCTGTGGAATGACCCAAAGCTGTGTATTTTTAGCTGGGCCTCCAGATGCCCCTGAGTGTCTGTGGACCATCCAGAGTTTCAGTAGATCCCCTCTGGCATGCTCTGTTAGGTACATCCCGTTCACATCTGACCTCAGGAACCTCTTATATTTTTAAAACATTTTTACATGAGGGCTGAAACACATTTCTTTAGTTATTGCTCAATGATATATAAAACAGAAGCCTTCAGATGTTTGTCTCACTTGTTCCACTGAACAATGAAATCCTTATGTTTTCCCCCTGAAATCGGTACATATGAAGGACATTTGTGGGCTGACTAGTGAGGGACTTCAGTGCTGCTATGATTAGGTGCTGATTTTGAAGCATCTGGGATTGATGTTCTGTTTAAAACACACCAGCATTGGGTCAACCTACTGTATGCAGACAAATAATTTTTTAATAGAAGAGAAGCTTCTCCACACACTTCTGATTATAAATGTTAATCTTGAGCATAGGAAAGGTTTTTGTGCTTCAAGCATGAACGACTGTGACACTTTAAAGAGATTTGGTCTTGGTTATGTGGTCATGTTAGTCCATGTAAGCATTCACCCCAGGCAGCATGGGACTGGTTCACTGGTCAGGATGTGTTGACTGAGGGAGGTTCATCTCTGACTGTCCATCAGTTCACATGTCTGCAGCTGCACACGTTCTTCTCTCTCAAACTCTTTTCTAAGCAAATTTCCATCTGTAAATTATTGCAGCAGCAGCAGACATCTTCCCACTATCTCTCTCTTAGGTCCATTTCTGTAAACTACATTTCAAGCATGCAGCTTAGAACTCAACTCAGTATCAATTAAACAAAATGGGAGCAACAAGAATCTTACAACCCTACTTTTGACTGTATGTCAGTTGCACTATAATCTGTGTTTAGGTACTTATTTTCTAAAGGAAAGATCAGCATCATTGTTTTAGTTTTTTTATTTTATCTAGAGGCACTTGTTACATCTGTGTTACACGATTTTACCTGGGTGTATTTTTAAAGTTCAAATGCTGGCTCGGTCAGCATGTTGACCTATTAACACCAAAACCCTTAACTTTAGGCCAATTGGACCTAACCTTTGCAAAAGTACCTAAAGGTATCTATTTACTAAGGAAAAACAGATTTCATCTCTTTTACATGGATTCTCTTTTGGTCATTTAAAGAAATAACGTATGCTGGTAGAAGTTTTAAACAAATATTTAGATGTTAGCTAGATTACCTGACAGCTAAACTAGCTGAGGATGTATCAGGTTCTTGCGATTAACATAAATCAAAAACAACAAAAACTGTAGGAAAACATTACCAATGTTTTACTTTTGTTTTTTAATTTTTAAACAAATGTTCATATGATGCCTGAGATTGCATGATAGCAGGGCTGGTGGGACTGACAGAAGTTGAAGGTCAACAGTTACTAATATAATATTAGCCATAAAATTAGATTAATAAAGACACAGCTGCTCAACAGAAATATTCCAGTGTGGATTTTTGAAAATTTTAAACAAATTCTGAAATGTTAGCTAGGTTGACTTAATCTAGTTAACCTATTAACAGAACATTTACCTTAGTCCAATATTAGTCCTAATATGTGTAAAATACTATGTAGAGGCCTTACATAGATTTAAAAAAATAAAAAATATATATGCTGGGGCTAACTTTTAAGTTTTAAACTAATGTTAGATAGGTTAGTTGTGTTAACTAGCTAACCTAGATGAAGTTTTATTAAGTTCTAGAAAATTCTACAGTTTTACTCAGATAAACATGTGTCCCAAAGGCAAAATAGTTCTTCAGATTAGATGTTTTTCACAGCGCCACAAGGATGGCCAGGACTGAGATGCATTAGACTCATGTGAAGGCAAACCATGCAGCTCTGATCCCATATCCAATTGGATGTCATTTCGGTCCTGTTCAAGCCAAACTCTACAATTAGAGGGAAAAGGCTTTGCTTCATCTGTCTCTTTTGGTCTTGGGATGGTAGTACCATCACATATGGAAAACATCATGCTGTTACAGAGCAGCTTCTCTCACCAGGCACTAATAACAGTGTGGCTGCGAGTTTAATAAAAAGGAATGGAACGAATTATGGCCCCATCCTAGTCAGGGCCATCATGCACTGCAGCGCATTAGCGTGGCCTAAGCAGCTAGCTCAGACTAGCGGAGACAGGGAGGGGGGACTGGGTTCAGTGGTACTGAAGGGGGGAACACACAGAGAGATCCGGAGCCCGTGGGAAGCCCACATAAGGCTCTGTCTGATGTGTAGGAATGGGACAGCAACAGCAGTTTGACAAGGGTTAAACTGGGTCTGAAAAATGTCAGATTGAAGCTGTGATGATCTCCAAGAGTGAAGAACATATTGAGGAGTTAAAGGAAAAGAGCTGCATATTGGAGACTTAGGTTCTGAACGTGTTATGGACAGAGCTGGTTTAAGACCAGCTCGTTAATTAGCTCCTAACGGTTCAGGTCTCTCACATCCAGTTGGTTTTATTGTAAACTTTTCTGAATCTACCAGGTGAATCTTGCCAGATGATCAGTTGCAGATTTCCTTTAAAAAAATCATGTTTTGATTAAAGAAATCAGAAGAAGGGCGTACAAATCGCCTGGATTCTGTGCTTTTTATTAAATCCATACAACACACAGACACAGATGCACTGTGTATGATTCTCTCTCAGTGGGGGGTTACTGTTTCATTGGTGACACTTTAAAACAAAAATGTATGACCAATAACACTAAATGTTCCCCTAACTGGTAAAATAATGTATTCCCTACAAAACATGCCAGGCTTTCAGTTATTAACGAAGCTAAACAGAACAACAAAAAATAAAAGGTTGTTAAAAATATGAGGATAATAAGATTCTAATCAAACCTGCAATAACCATCTGTGTTTTGCTCGTTTCATGTTGACTCCAGTTCAGTTGAGATGATCAGACTGATTCATTATTAATCAGTCCCAAATCTGACAAAAGTCTATATTAAATCCAACAGTGTAACTGGTTTCTCAGAGACCTCCGAACGATTGTGCTTTATCAGAAGACTTTGCAGAACATATGAAGACAAGACTGAATGAGACGGCAGTGAAAGTGGGTGTTTTTCCTTCATGGGTGGGTAGACCTGTTCCTAACCCCTTTCTCTGGATGTAGTGACATGTCTGTTCCTGGATCAGCTGCCACTGCTGGAGGTGACATGTTAGTTCAGACCTACAGCATGGAGGGAATCCTAGTGACTCCATTAAGACAAATGGACATTCTGCTGGAGGTTATATATCTTCCTCCTATTTGACCTTATTTGACCTCTGTCAGCCCATGTTTAAGTGTCGGCTTTAGCTTTAGCTTAAAACTCACATTAATGCTGTTTTACTGCATTATCCCCTGATGGTGACTTTTATTCCATGGCTGTGTCAGATTAGATGGAGAGTGCCTGTCAACATCACTCTCAGATTCTCAGTTGGGTCTGGTCTTTGACTAGGCCATTCTAACACATGATCTGCTTTGATCTAAACCATCCCATCATATCTCTGGCTGTATGTTTAAGGTGTTTTTTCTGCTGGAAGCTGAACCTTCACCCCAGTCTCCAGTCTCTTGCAGTCTTTGACAGTTTTTCTTCCAGGATTGTTCTGGATTTAGCTCCAACCATCTTCCCATCATCTCTGATCAGCTTCTCTGTCCCTGATGAAATGGTAAATATAGCTCTTTTCTTGTCATGTTGACCACTTAAAGCGTGTTACACAGGAGCCACACTAATGTTCAGATTGTTAGGCATCAACATGTGTAAGGATTAAGCTGGAATCAAACCCACGTATTTCAGATTGCAAGATGTCAA